>NC_073647.1:57902347-58224847 GCF_029407905.1 Bubalus kerabau | reverse complement strand
GCAGCTGCTTCCATCTTGGTACCTTTACATTTGTTGTTCCCTTTCCTTGGAATATTCTTCACCTCTACTCTTCTCAGCTCCCCACTTCCCTCTATGCTGAGTCAACTTCAATCCATCTATTAGATATTAGTGTAATTTCTCAGGGAGATCTGACTTGATCTCTCACTGTCATTTCAATATTATTCATCTATACTTTCATAGCACCCAGTACTTTATCACTTATTATATGATTATTATACTGAAATAAATTAATTACTTAATATGTCTTTCCCCAGTAGGTAGAAAAAAGACTCCCTGAGGGCATGGACTTTGCTTATAGTATTCAACATTGTACTTATAATGCTTTCAACAATGTCTGGCATATGGTGGGAAGAATTATTGAATTAATCTTTTGGCTTTATACCTTTTGCAAATGAGTCAGGAACCAAGGCAGAGCTAGGGCTCCTTATGCAGTATATAGTTGGCATTATGCTAGCTTTACTACCTTTCATGAATCAACTTTGTAGACTGGAATCACAATTCACATTTGGTTATAAAGCATATTTGAGTTTATAAAAAAGCATCATCTTTCTGAGTAATTGGACGTTGAGTTTTCTGATATTGACAGGCTCTGACTTTTTCTTTTTTTGACAGGCCATTTGTAAGAAATAAGAGCACAGAGTTTCCTTGTTAGTCTGGGGCAGTTCAAGCATGCTTAAGTCCCTGAGCTTTTTATGAATATGGCTATGACTACAGATCATGGATATAGTCTACCGTAATAGTCCTTATATGTGCTTTTAACAGCAAATACACCATTCTAGTTGCACTTATTTGAGTTTATTACTATTTCACTTACATTTTTTTCTATAAGAGAATACATAAAATTATAAGAAGTAGAAAATGTTCTGAATTTTTCCCTCATTAAAACAATGAATTAATGAAAACATTCAATCATGCTTGATTGCCCAGTTAGACTGTGTTATTTTTATTCCATACTCAAAAGCTTTTATTGAGCCGCCTAGCACTTAATCCTCTTTAGGTGAAAGCAGTATAAGATATGGTCTTTGTCTTCAACAAGTTCACCACCTAGAAAAAGTAATCAGGAGCAACTTTCCAAGTAAATACCTTTATACCATACATCCTCATAAGACTATTAGCCATCAATATAGATTGATAAATCTGCTTTTGTATTGTAGTCCAGTAATGTGATTAATGGATACATGTGTATAATTTTAAAATGTTAAGTTTGTTTAAGGACAACAGATATAGAAAACCATCTATTCAAAAGCAAGAGAATTCCAGAAAAATATCTACTTCTGTTTCACTGTCTATGCCAAAGCCTTTGACTTTGCTGTGTGGATCACAACAAACTGAAAAATTCTTAAAGAGATGGGAATACCAAACTACCTTACCTGCCTCCTGTGAAGCCTGTATGCAAGTCAAGATGCAACAGTTAGAACTGGACATGGAACAATGAACTAATTCCAAATTGGGAAAGGAGTATGTCAAGGCCGTATATTGTCACCCTGCTTATTTAACTTATATGCAGAGTGCATCATAAGAAATGCCAGGCTGAATGAAGCACAAGCTGGAATCAAGATTTCCAGGAAAAATATCAATAACCTCAGATATGCAGATGACACCACACTTATGGCAGAAAGTGAAGAAGAGCTGAAGAGTCTCTTGATGAAAGTAAAAGAGGGGAATGAAAAAGTTGGCTTAAAACTCAACATTCAGAAAACTAAGAACATGGCATCCAGTCCCATCACTGCATGGCAAATAGATGGGAAACAATGGAAACAGTGAGAGACTATTTTCTTGGGCTCGAAAATCACTACAGATGGTGACTGCAGCCATGAAATTAAAAGACACTTGCTCCTTGGAAGAAAAGGTATGAAAAACCTAGACAGCATATTCAAGAGCAGAGATATTACTTTACTGACAAAGGCCCATCTAGTCAAAGCTATGGTTTTTCCAGTAGTCACGTATGGCTGTGAGAGTTGGACCCTTAAGAAGTCTGAGCACCGAAGAATTGATGCTTTTGAACTATGATGTTGGAGAAGACTCGTGAGAGTCCTTGGACTTCAAGGAGATCAAGGTAGTCAGTCCTAAAGGAAATCAACCCTGAATATTCATTGGAAGGACTGTTCTGAAACTGAAGCTCCAATACTTTGGCCACCTGATGCAAAGAGCCAACTCAATGGAAAAGACCCTGATGCTGGGAAAGATTGAGGGCAGGAGGAGAAGGGGATGACAGAAGATGAATGGTTGGATGGCATCTCCGACTCAATGGACATGAATTTGAGCAAGCTCCACAAGATGGTGAAGGACAGGAAAGCCTAGAGTGCTGCAGTCCATGGGTTTGCAAACAGCTGGACATGACTGAGTGACTGAACAACAACAATAGCATAAAACAGAAGATAAAGCAGCAAGAACCTGCATGGATGCAAAGACTTCCCATTTATCTCAGTTTTGCATAGTGACTTCCAACTGTTGATGACAATATGGTATGAGGAATCTAACAAGTGTGAGCCACTCATCTTTGTTCTGTGTGTCTGTGAACTCCTGTCCCACCCACACCCTCTTCCCTTAATTGTTATAGAAACTATGGTCACTGGTCTGCATGCTCCCCAAGTGCAAGTAAAAGGGGCAAAAAAAGCCTGCTGTATTTCTATTGTTTAGAGGTAAGGGTGGAGAAGGCAATGGCAACCCACTCCAGTGTTCTTGCCTGGAGAATCCCAGGGATGGGGGAACCTGGTGGGCTGCCGTCTCTGGGGTCACACAGAGTGACACGACTGAAGTGTCACACAGACATGACTGAAGCGACTTGGCAGCAGCAGCAACAGAGGTAAGGGTAGTCAATTTCAAGTCAGTTTCCGCACATGTAGCAGCTCTCACAAGGCCTAAAGACAAGGTCTGCTGTATGTTGTTCAAGTCAGAGGATGGCTTTTTTTTTTCCTATAAAGGAACACATAGTAAATATTTTTAGCTTGTAGGCCATATATCAGTAAATGTGGTTGTGCTTAAATAAAACTTTATTTACAAAAGGAGGTGGTGGCTGGATTTGGTCCATTGGTCATATTTTAAGGACCCCATGACTCTAGTCCTGGAAGTGTCATTCAGTTGTAGCACACAGCCTGTGAGGCCATACTATCCTATCTATACTATCACTATGAAGGAAGTGAGTCCTTCACTATCCCAAGACATATTCTAGGAACAATAATTTCTGAAACTGTTGAGCTATCCTCACCTTCTTTGCAAAGCTGCATAAAATCTACATAGGCCCCCAATTCTATAATGTAGTTTGCATGGGTCAGGAAATTCAGTTTAAGATGAGAACTGAGTCAACTAATAATTGAAAAGAGTGTCAAGAATACTTAATGGAGGCATAAAATTGTCTCTTCAATAAGCAACTTTAAGAAAATTTAAGACTAAAACAAAGCTTTTTTGCTTATATGTAAATTACTTCATGGCAAATAGATGGGGAAACAGTGACAGACTTTATTTTGAGGGGCTCCAAAATCACTGCAGATGGTGACTGCAGCCATGAAATTAAAAGACACTTACTCCTTGGAAGAAAAGCTATGACCAACCTAGACAGCATATTAAAAAACATAGATAGACATTACCTTCCAACAAAGGTCCATCTAGTCAAGGCAATGGTTTTTCCAGTAGTCATGTATGGATGTGAGAGTTGGACAGAAAGCTGAGCACCAAAGAATTGATGCTTTTGAACTGTGGTGTTGGAGACGACCCTTGAGAGTTCCTTGGACAGCAACAAGGTCCACCCAGGCCATCCTAAAGGAGATCAGTCCTGAATATTTATTGGAAGGACTAATACTGAAGCTGAAACTCCAATACTTTGGTGACCTGATGCGAAGAACTGATTCATTGGAAAACAGCCTGATGCTGGGAAAGATTGAAGGTGGGAGGAGAAGGGGTAGACAGAGGATGAGATGCTTGGATGGCATCAGCAACTCAATGGACATGAGTTTGAGTAAACTTCGGGGGTTGGTGATGGACAGGGAAGCCTGGCATGGTGCAGTCCATGGGGTCACAAAGAGTCGGACATGACTAAGCGACTGAACTGAACTGAACTGATCTTAACTGGCAGACTCAACTGCATTTCGTCTTCATTCCAAAACTCAAGCTGACAAAAATTGTGATCTAGAGTGTTACCTATTGCTGGGACATTCACTTGGGTTTACTTACATCAGATAGAACACTACCTCCTAGAGCTTCCACCTAGAAGCTCTTCCACACATTACTCTCTTATCAAGGAGAAATGTAGTCCTATAACATGATTGAAAAGAGGAGAATGAAATTATTGTGATCAAAAGACAATCTACAGAATGAGAAAAAAAAAACTGCAAATTCTGTATCTGTTGAGTCTAGTATGCAGGATATATATATATATAAAACTCAACAATAAAAGAGACTACCCAGT
Organism: Bubalus kerabau; assembly: GCF_029407905.1. Taxonomy (NCBI): domain Eukaryota; kingdom Metazoa; phylum Chordata; class Mammalia; order Artiodactyla; family Bovidae; genus Bubalus; species Bubalus kerabau. The sequence goes on along the minus strand of NC_073647.1, from coordinate 58,220,421 downwards.
TCAAAAATGGGCTAAGGACTTTAGTAGACATATTTACAAAGAAGATATACAAATAGCCAACAAAAATGTGAAAAGATACTCAATATCATTAGTCACTAGGGAATGCAAAACAAGCCACAATGAGTTACTATTTCACACCCACTAAGATAGCTAAAGGGCTTCCCTCATAGCTCAGCTGGTAAAGAATCTGCCTGCAATGCAGGAGACTTGGTTTAAGTCCCTGGGTCTGGAAGATCCCTTGGAGAAGGACATGGCAACCCACTCCATCATTCTTGCCTAGAGAATCCCATGGACAGAGGAGCTGGCAGGCTACAGTCAATGGGGTCGCAAGAGTTGGACACAACTTAGTGACTAAACCACCACCAAGATAGCTAAAAAAAATTATTGGAAAATAGTGTTGGTGGGAATTTGGAGAAATTGGAACCCTCATACACTCCAGGTAGGAACATAAAGTGACTTAACTACTGTTGTTCCTCAACAAGTTAAATATAGGATTACCACATCACCCAGAAATTTCACTCTTGGGTTTCATACTCCAAAGAATTTAAAACAGATATTCAAATACTATACACACAAATTCACAGCAGCACTGTTCACAATAGCCCAAATATCCATCAGATGATGGGTAAACAAGTTCTGGTAAATATATATAATGAAATATTATTTAGCCATAAAAAAGGAATAAAGTACTGATATGTGATGCAACATGGATGAACCTTGAAAACATGCTAAGTGAAATAAGCCAGACACAAAAGGTCACCTATTGTGTTATTCCATTTATATGTATTATTCCATTTTTATGAAATATCCAGAATAAATAAATTCATAAGGGATAGAAAGCAGATTGATTGTTGTCAGAAGCTTGGGGGATGAGAGTGGAGAATAATGACTTAATTGGTAAAAGGTTTCCTTTTGAGGTGATGAAAATGTTTTCAAACTAGATAGAGGTCATGGTTGCACAACACTGAAATGTACTAAATGCCACTGAATTATTCACTTTAAATGATTAATTTTGTGTTACATGAATTTCCCCTCAATAAAAAAAAAAGTACAAGAACTAATGACTACCACACCTCTTTCTAAAAATCTGTCGTGAGGAAGCTTGTAGGATATTTTGAAATATTTATTTAAGGTACAAAAATACATTTTAGAATATAATATGATTCTTTAGGAATTGCTTTCTTTTAACTATAATCTCCATCTTCCTTTGTAGTGCTATGACAATATCGGATATTTTCCTACATACTTACATATTTTAACTTTCTCTCCACAAAGGTCATAATCAGCAAGAAACTCTGACAAAGATCCACTCCCTGATGATCATTAGGTTTTCCCTTTTCCTTTTGTATAGAGATAAGGCATGGCTGCCATCTGAATATTTAAGAGCCAAAGTTAGCAGAGTATTTGTTATAATTGTTCAAGAGGAGCCAGCTTTTAGTAGGGGTCAAAATGATCAGAATCTTCAGATCTGGCTCAAAGTGCTTATTCTGTGTTTTTTAATGACATATTGGCCAGCCCTGAAAAGAATCCATCAAAGTGGCTAAGAAATAAAGAAGGTTAGGTATGCTTACTAAGGAAAGGAGAACAGGCACCATTACCATTTCAGGCTGCAGAGTTCATGCTATTCAGACCTTAATATGCTTGCTGATTAAGAGCATATTGATAAAAATCTGATCGCTCAAGGTCACTCAGGATTGTACTTTCTGCCCAGAGATGGTTTCATGGTGTGGTCAAGTGATGAAATTCAAATTTTTTTTATTTGCAAAATAAAATGAAAGATATTTAAATTGTTAGAGCAGGTCAAAATAATTTGTCTAATGGTTCCCCAAACAGTCACTGTCCTTTGTAATCTAAGTTGACACTGCTGACAATGGTGTTTTCTATGTCATACTTCTCTACCTCAGCAAGCAATACACAAAGAATCACTCCAGTGGTATGGCCAGTACACCCGCCCTTTCATCTCTGACTAGCCTCATGCAAAGAATTACGGATGTTCGAGAGCAACTGGGTCCAAGAAAGGTGTAGATAAAGCAATAGGTGGTAATTTCGCTTTGGCACAGAACACTAAAGGCACGAAGACATGGGAACAGGCTATGATATCAGAAAAGGGGAGGAAGTAAAAAGAGACAGAAAGGCTTGTCTGAAGAAATTTTTTGAAATTTTGAAAATTTTAAAATGAGGTTAAAATTTGTGTTTCCACTTCTTATTGGTTATATCACCTTTGTCACTTACTTTACCTTTTGGTGCCTCAGTTTCTTCATCTTTAAAATAGAGAAAATAGTACCTACCTCATTGGGTTGCCATGAGGAAGTAATGAAGTCAATTCACATGAAATGCTTACAACAATTATTCTCAATCTTTTGCGGGCATCACAATCACCTGGAGGGACTTGCTAAAACAGAGTGCTGGTTCCCATCCCCTGACTTTCAGATTCAGTGGCTCTGGGATGGGGCCAGAGACAGCACCCTTCTAAAAAGTTTCCAAATGATTCTGAATCCTCTGGTCTGGGGAACCACATTTTGCAAACCACTGTATTAGAATGATGCTTGACATGTGGTGTGTTAGGAATTACTGTTTTATAAAATCACAATTTTTTAAGCATTTACTGCTTGTCCAGTACTGTGGAGAGTATGTGTATTGCCTCACGTGGGCATTACAACAGCAATCTGAGAAGATGCTCTGACCAGCAAATGATTGAGAGGAAGAATGAACACCGAAAGTAGTTGGGGAAGTTGACCAAGACCTCATAGCTTATAAATGGAAGAGATGCAAATTAACTCAGACTGACTCTAGAGATTATGTAGCTGATGGCACCAGTCTGGTAGTGCCTTCCATCTCAGTAGCGCCTTGACCTTGCCCGGGTACTTTTGTGGTGGTCTGTTTGGTAGCACCAAGGAAACATTCTCCTTGCTAGGCTGTGCTAGACCTTTTGAAATGTCTGTTTATTCTTCTCTATCAACCCCCACCCTTTATCTTCTTCATCTGTTAATCCCAATCAAGGAGCATTTTCCAAGTCATCACAGTCTATATCTAGAATGCCCCCCAATACAAATGTATCCTATTTTCTATTTTTCATCAATACATAGCTCAGATGTCATCTTTAGAATCTGTTGCCTGATCATTTCTTTCCTTCTCTCTCCCCTCCCCATCCCTCTCTTTATCCTCCCCACCTTGCTCTTTTTTTCTCTCTCTCCATCCCTCTCTCTCAACCTAAGAGTTGATTGTAGTCTTTTCTGAGGATGTAGTATAGTGAATAAGAGTACAGGACTGGATTTGAATCCTAAGCCTACCTCTGCTCCTTACTAGCTGTCTGACCTTGAGCAAGTTACTTAACCTCTCTGGGCTTTAGTCTCCTCATCTCTAAACTGCTGATACTAATAGTGCTTACCTTTGGATTGTTGAGGACTGAATTAGCTTATTTGTGTAAAATACCTAATACAATTTACAGGATATATACTCTGATATGGGCTTCCCAGGTTGAGCAATGATAAAGAATCCACCTGCCAATGAAGGAGACTCGGGTTCCAACCCCGGCTCGGAAAGATCCCCTGGAGAAGGAAATTGCAACCCACTCCAGTATTCTTGCCTGAAGAATTCCATGGACAGAGGAGCCTGGTGGGCTACAGTCCATGGGGTCGCAAAGAGTCAGACACAACAGCACACACCATGCATTCACTGTGATATACAGAAAATACTCAATAGTAGGTATGATACTCTTCATACTATCTTTATATTGTTGTTTAGTCACTGAGTCGTGTCTGACTCTTTGCAACCCCATGGACTGTCGCCTTCCAGGATCCTCTGTCCATGGGATTTCCCAGGCAGGAATACTGGAATGGTTTGGTATTTCCTTCTCTAGGGGATCTTCCCAACCCAGGGATTCAACCCATGTCCTGCACTGCAGACAGATTCTTTACCACTGAGCTACCAGGGAAGCCCATCTTTATAATATAGTCCATACCTAAAGTTTATCACACTGTATTATAAACCATCTGTTTCTGTACTCATGCCCTTTACTGGGCTAGGAGCTCCCTGAGAAGCTTTTTGCCTCTGCAGTCTCTACACCAATCGTATTCAAAGTGTGGTCTCTGCTTGTAACCCACTGCTTGGGTTTGTGGCCTAGGTCATGAGCCTGAGTTCACTGCTCATTGGGACCCCATTTCTTTGACTCCAGGCCATATACTTCCATCAGCTCTCTAAGCACAGTGTAATTCTCTAGGGATGCTGTAAAGGGGAAGGTTTGGGTTTTTTTTTTTTTCTCCTTTTTTTAATTTTTAATATTTAATTTTTTTAACACAAAAAAACGTTTTGTATTGGGATGTAGCCAATTAACAATGTTGTGATAGTTTCCGGTGATCAGTGAAGGGACTCACCCATACATATACATGTATCCCCAGGGCTTGTGAAAACACAGATTGCTGGGCCCTTCTCCTGGATTTTGCTTTTTAACTAGTGAGTCTCACAGTGTGGTCCTTGAATCAGCAGCATCAGCATCACCTGGGAACTTGGTAGATCAGAAACTCCAGGAGAGGGGCCCAGCAATCTGTGTTTTCACAAGCCCTGGGCTGAAGTGTGAGGACTGTTCTCCCCTGCCCAGCTTAAAAAATGTGTGATTTCTTAAGGGTCTACACTTTATTTGCTTTCTTTTTTATTTACAAAGCATAGTATCTTTGAGATTTTTCCAGGGACATACTCTACTAACATCCCAGTGAACTAGACATTACTGGACTTGGAATTCATATCAAGGTTATGAGGAGAAAAAAATATAGATCTCAATATTGTGTGTAATATTCTTAAAATCACTGAGTGTCGGGCAAGCTGAAATTTTCTAAATCTATGCCATTCCTAAGAGGAAAATATAATTTTTAACCATCCTTATCACAATTAATAAAGCATCAAAAGACTTAAGGAAAATAAGCCTCTCTTGACAACAACAATAACAACAACAAAATGCCTTCTTTTATGCTAAGCTAAGACAATTTCCCATTGATTTCAGGATATCTCTTAATCACTTATTTAACTCCTCTATTGAATTGCTCTGCCTATTTATGCATACACACAATTACTGACAACTGTAGAGAATTTTAACTCCTTGAGAGGTTTCCAGAGGCAAATCCTTAGTGGAAGAACAAAAGTGGCAACTTTATCAAAATGCTGTAGACTTCATTTCCACACTGCAGTGTATTCAGGACTCTTGATAGCTCCTCAAAATCATTACCACATGCTTTGTTTGCATAGATCTAAACAAGAGTCTGGGTTGGTGAGGCAACAAAAGCTTACTTTGGGGGATACTTCAGAGAATACTGAATAGGGAGTTAGAACACTGGATTGTACCCCAGGTCCCCTGCACACTAGCTGTGCGACCTTGAGCAAATTACCCCTCCTCTCCACTGCATTTCCCCATCTATAAAATACAGAGGCTTGGACCATGTGACGTTAAGTTTCCAGATGGGCTGAAGGTCAAGATTTAGAATTAAAATGATAGTAAAAAACAAAAACAAAAGAACCCTAAGCTCACCTTCTTGTAGATGCAACTGTAGGAACCAAACTCTACACAGGTCTTGCTAAGGGCTGTGTCGAAGCCACTGAAGACAACATAGTCGTCATCAGATTGATGAAGCTGGATGCTTGCCAAGCTTAGCCTACTTCTTCATTGCAGGTTGAATAAACACCAGACCCAAGGAAGGTGGCTCAGTGGTAAAAGAATCTGCCTGCCAATGCAGGAGATGCAGGTTTGATCCCTGAGTCAGGAAGATCCCCTGGAGGAGGGAATACCAACCCATTCAGTTATTCTTGCCTGGAGAATCCCATGAACAGAGGAGCCGGGCGGGCTACAGTTCATGGGGTCATAAAAGAGTCAGACATGACTTAGCAAGTAAACAAGGGCCTCCTAGATTCATTCTTCTCTTAAGGACCATTCAGACTCATGCTTTTTAATTTCTAACCCCCTTCCAAGAAATGCTGATCCCCTCTTTGTGTCTAGCACTCTTGGACATCTCTTTTTGGTGTTAGTAACTGTGTCTCCAGAGTTGCAAAAGTAGCATGACTCCTCCGTGGGTTCATCTGGAGTTCTGTAGGGCTGCCTAAGGCAGCTCTAGGCTTGGTGTACCAACTCTCCTCTTAACTCTTAGGCCATTCTGCTTTAGAGGATGCTGCCATCTCAAAGGAGCTTCCCAGGTGGAGCTAGTGGTAAAGAACCTGCCTGCCAGTGCAGGACACATAAGAGATGCCAGTTTGATCCCTGGGTCAGGAAGACCCCCTGGAGGAAGGCATGGCAAACTACTCCTGTATTCTTACCTGGAGAATCCCATGGACAGAGGAGGTTGGAGGGCTACAGTCCATGGGGTTGCAAAGAGTCAGACACAGCTGAAGCAACTTAGCATGCACACACGCCCTCTCAAAGGCTTTGTGATGTAGGAACATACTTTAGAGCCTCTTAGGTGTCAAAGAATGATCCAGAAAATATCTTTGACTGTGGAAAACTTGTAGATCATTGAGTATGTAAAGGGAAGTCTTATAATTTTAAGTCCATCAGTCACTTCATTCACTCAGTCGTGTCTGACTCTTTGTAACCCCATGGACTGCAGCATGTCAGGCTTCCCTGTCCATCACCAACTCCCAGAGCCTACTCAAACACATGTCCATCGGGTTCGTGATGTCATCCAACTATCTCATTCTCTGTTGTCCCCTTCTCCTACCACCTTCAATATTTCCCAACATCGGGGTCTTTTCCAATGAGTCAGTTCTTCACATCAGGTGGCCAAAGTATTGGAGTTTCAGCTTCAACATCAGTTCTTCCAATGAATATTCAGGACTGATTTCCTTTAGGATGGACTGGTTGAATCTCCTTGCAGTCCAAGGGAATCTCAAGAGTCTTCTTCAACACAATAGTTCAAAGCATCAATTCTTTGGTGCTCAGCTTTCTTTATAGTCCAACTCTCACATCCATAACATGACTACTGGAAAAACCATAGCTTTGACTAGGTGGATCTTTGTTGGCAAAGTAATGTCTCTGCTTTTTAATATGCTTTCTAGGTTGGTCATAGCTTTTCTTCCAAGGAGGAAGTGTCTTTCAATTTCATGGCTGCAATCACAATCTGTGGTGATTTTGGAACCCCTCAAAAATAAAGTCTCTCACTGTTTCCATTGTTTCCCCATCTATTTGCCATGAAGTGATGGGACTGCATGTCATGATCTTAGTTTTTCGAATGTTGAGTTTTAAGCCAACTTTTTCACTCTCCTCTTTCACTTTCATCAAGAGGCTCTTTAGTTCTTCACTTTCTGCCATACGGGTGGTGTCATCTGCTTATCTGAGGTTATTGATATTTCTCCCAGCAACCTTGATTTCAGCTTGTGTTTCATCCAGCCCAGCATTTCGTATGATGTGCTCTGCATATAAGTTAAATAAGCAGGGTGACAATATGCATATTAACCTAATTGTTTTCATGGTGATAAGTTTTTCTTCATTCTTAATTCTTCATTTCTTCATTCTTAATAAGTTTTTCAGAAACAGTGACCAAAGTAAGAGACAGCTTCTGATTCACTCCCAAGAAAGGTAGTGATATATCAGCCCATTCTCCACAAAAGCCAGCCTTTAAAAGCTTTGTATTTGGCAGTGTATTTGGTAGTGCTGACAAAGCTATGCTAAAGACATGTCAAAAATTACAATGTGCTGCAAAGTTAATTGGCTCATTCTAAAGAATTTTCTATTGCTGCCTGAACTTCTAAACGGTTGTTTGGGTCCACAGTTATAAGTGTGATGGCCTCCTGATTTCGCCTGCCTGATTTTGGATCATTACCCTTATTTTACAGTTGGTTTTCATATTTCAATTCTGAGGAGTTAAGCAGCTTCAAGACGAACATAAGCATCTGAGTGCCCCAGGATCTGGCAGTTAGACAAACAAATACAGTCTAAGCAGATGCTTGAACAGCCAGGGGAGGCCTTAGGCAGAACAGAGTACTCAGACTACAGGAGATGCTGGCAGAGCCCAGAGACCATCATTTCCTAGCTTGTAAACTTCCTAATCCCCCAACATTATGCCTCCAGCTTGGGGAGTTTTATTTCAGGTCTCAAAGTACCTTCCAGTAGCTTTGCCTCACTCCTCCCAAACCTCTGCCTGAAATGCTCCATCCCTCAGAAACTAAGGCCAAGAAAACCCCACAGGGAAGCACAAACTCAAAGCAACAGAAGTGAAATCCCCAAAGTTCTAAAAACACTTCCATGAATTTTAAAAGAAGAGTTAACATTTGTAGAGCACTTCTGATTTGCCAGACAATGTGCCAAGTGCTTTACTGGAATTATTTAATTTAATCCCCCACAATAGTCAAGGAGGGGAGACAGTATGATTTCCTTGCAGGGTAGCAACAGGGAAAAACTCAGGCTGAGGGAAGTTAAGAGTCTTGCCTAAGGTCCCAGAGGTAATAAGGGATGGAACTAGAATTTGGAGGCAAACAGCCTGACAAGGGGGCCCAGGTTCCTAACCTCTACATTATGCTGGGTGTAGTGGGGGAGAGGGGAGAAGCAGGCTTCCCAGGTGGCTCAGCAGTAAAGAATCCGCCTGCAATGCAGGAGCCACAGGAGACCTGGGTTCAGTCCCTGGGTAGGGAAGCTCCCCTGGAGGAGGGCATGGCAACCCACTCCAGGATTCTTGCCTGGAGAATCCCATGGACAGAGGAACCTGGCAAGCTTATAGTCCATAGGGTTGCACAAAGTTGGACACAGCTGAAGAGACTTGGCATGCACACAAGCAGTGTGGGCTGTGGGTGGCCTTGAGGGACAACTCATGCAGGATTGCTACTGCTGAAGACAGCCCCAGGCGTGCTGTGTTGCAGGTCAGTTGCGTGCACACAGCAATTGTGCAGGACACTCAAGCCCAGGGCCATGGCCCTGCCGTCCATTGCCCAAATGTCTGTCACTGTCTCTAGAGCATAGCTTTGCCAGGAGAAGTGATTCTGCCAGGCACAACTCTACAGATAAAAACCACTGCAGTCAAAAATTGGCCTGACAGGACACCAGGTGGCAAGAAATAAGGAAGGGAACAGCAAAGGCCTGGATGATTTGATGGGAGCCTGAGAGTCCTTGGAGGCAGAGAATAAATAGCTTCTACAGATCGTTTGCCAAATACACCTAGTGAATGTCTCATTAAAAAAAAAAAAGTCCAGCCAAGACACTGAGCAGGTGAATAAGTGGTTGCTAGCAGGTGCACAAAACTGAAAAAAAAAAAAATTCCTGCAGTCACATCCTTGATGGCTGTTCTTGCTGATTCTAGCCTGGCATGCCAAGATTGCTTCAGCACCTGTCCTTTGAAACACCATTATCTTCCTCAGAGGAGTCCAGAGACTCTGCAGTCAGGGAGAGTTCTGCAGGTCAACCAAGCCATTCTCTCCTGGACAAGAAAGTGATGCAAACAGGAAAGCCTTCTGGAGTCTTGATGAAAATGCACCAGGAGGGAGGAGTGTGTCAAACAGGAAAATAATGCTGCAGAGAATCCAAGGTGGTAGTGGGTCCTCAAGAAGGCCCCCTGTCTTTTCCTCATGTTCCCTGTAACACATTGAACTTTGTCCCACAGGCATTAAAATCCACTTTACTTAGGAGCACATGCCTTAGTAGTCAGTGGCATGATGCATCTGCATTTTTATCATCCAAGTTGATCCTGTTCTGACCTCCTGGAGTATTTCCCCACCATGACTCTGCCCCACACTTTTCAGTTCTTACGTCTGGAGAACTTGGGTACCAAAGCTCGAGTCTCAGATGATCCTGGCTCCCTGCCTTGGAAGCTATGCTCCATTCATTCACATGTTGAGGGCCCACTCTGAGCCAGGCTCTATAGGAAAGCATCATCGCGGCTATGAGGGAAAAAAAAAAAAAAAGAAGAAGACCCTTAGATGCAGCCTCAAAGAGGAGAGAGAGCTGTAAAGAAATGTTTCCCAAATTTGAATTTTCCCCAGCCTTGGGAACTACAAGTACAGATGAGGCCACTTAAGCAAGGACCTGGTTCTCCGCAGCCTCTGCCCTCTTGCTGATGTAGGAACTGCAGGCTCTGTGCCAATAATGTTAATCGTTTTCAGCAAAAAGGCACTTGTAAGTTTTTACTTATAGACCAGGCCCTGTTCTCCGTGGGGTTAGACAGGAGCTACATGGAGAGCTGAACCAGGTGCTTACTCCAAGTGGCACACAGTAGATGACGGGACACAGATTCAGCTCTATTTGATTTCAGGACCTGAATTCAGGACCTGTCTCCATACACTTAAGATCTTGTTTTACTTGTTTGCGAAGGTGAACCTTCCAGTGGAATTTTTTTTGTCCTTCCATTTACACATTTAAATTTGAGTTAGGAGTGTGGGCATAAGGGACACTGGAGAAGGCAATTAAAAAAAAAAAAGAAAGAAAAAGATGAAAGCCCCATGCCCCTATAAAGCTAAGTTTACAGTCTCTCTCGGCTGTGTAAACTGAGAATTGGGCTTTTGACAAAGCACTTCCCCAGTCTGAGGGTAGAGAGTTTCCAGAATTTGAAAGCAGAAACACTAGACTGACAAGGCAAGCTACAAGCTACTGAGTACAGAGTCCTCAACAGCCTGTTCTCCATCTTTATTTTTAGATTCTTTTGTGTGTAATAGGGGTAGCTAAGGCAGCCTGCAATCCCTTCTTGGAATATGTTCTGCCCTATTTTCCTCCCCTAAGACTATGCTTTCAAATTCACCTAATTACTTCTCTGTGCAGCATCAAATTATGGTGGCTTCAAAATGGAGATGACCCAGTGAGTTTATTCTATAACATGCCTCACCATGGCAAAGATGTGTTTACTACATAAATAACAATTCTAGAGGACAGCAAGTGTTTTTGTTTGGTTTTATTTTGTTTTGTTTTATAAAGACAGAATGTAAGATTATTCTGGGTTTTAAACCTTGAATGCCATCTTTTTTTTTTTTTTTAAGAGACCAAGTCTGATTTTTAGGGAAATTGCATTAACTATTGCTGTAATGATTCTTTTTTTCCATGGAAATCATTGCTATATTAATCAACATTTGTCCTACTTATCCAGGGGTTAAGCGGGAACACAGCAGTGCATGGGTTAAAAAGAGAACAAGACAAATGCAAGTGTAGGAAAAGAAAGTTTGTTGCTCTTTTATCCTTTGACTTATGTCTATTGGAAAACCAAAATGTTATTTCTCTTTGGGTCCTTCTTGATTGCCCTTTTATTTTTTTCTGCTAAAGTGTGGCTCTCAAACAAGATGACCATCTCTTAATTATCAGGTGTTATTTCTACTCCACACTTGGAAATGAATCTACAAATAAAAATGTTTTTTGTTACTTTTTTGTTTTTGTTAACCACAGACATTTTCTGGAAGGGCTCTATATACCTGTTTCAGGAGAGAGTGGAATCAGTTGCTCTGAGATTTCTTTGAGTCATAACGTGGAATCAGGCTTTAGTACCCATTTTAGTTAAACCCCACTTAACTTTACACTGCAAAGAGCATGGTGAATAGTCTGTAGGGGTCCCCAGAAGAAAGGAGTCAACATTCAAGAAGAGTTTGCTCATTTCATTTTTCATTTATCTAACATTTCATCCTGGGGAAAACCTGTAATCTATTCATACCAAAATAGAGGATAGCAAAAGAGTTATGTTGAATTAAATCCATTTAAGATCATGGGGCTCCACTGCGACCAAAGAGAATTGGACTCAGAAGAAAGAAGGTAGTGTTCAGTAGACCACATTCATTTGTGCAGCCCTCTCTTATCCAAACATCGCAGGGCCTGGCAACCTTTGCCATATCATGCCTCTTTCACTAAGATGCCAAAGTTTCCCATCCCTGACAAAAACAACACAGGGGATAGTATGACACTAGGGATTCTTATGGGCTTCCCAGGTGGTGCTAGTGGTAAAGAACCTGCCTGCCAATGCAGGAGATATGAAATGTGGGTTGGATCCCTGGGTTGGGAAGATTCCCCTGAAGGAGGTATGACAACCCACTCAAGTATTCTTGCCTAGAGAATCCCATGGACAGAGGAGCCTGGCAGGCTATAGTCCACAGGGTCACAAAGAATCAGATACAACTGAAGCAATTTAGCATGCATGCAGAGGTTCTTATATAGATTAAGAATTTTTACCAGATCAGTTCGAACCATGGGACAGCATTGTCCTACAAATAGAGACCTGAGTTCTAGGGTAAGATTTGTTCATCTCTAACCTGGGTATTTATGAGCCTCAGCCTCCTTATCCTTAAAATGAGAAGGTTTGAAAAAGATTATCTCTGCAGTAGCTTTCAATTTCAGCATTCTCTAATCTTTTCCTTCTCTTCCCCTTCCTCTCTTGGTTTAAAGCAAACCACTGAGCCAGGGACTGGCTGATTCAGTGCCCTTGTCAAAGGACCTCTGGGATATGTGAGGCACTGGGGCTCTGCACACATGACCTGAGCATATTCATGGCCAGATCCATCTTCATTTCCTAAGCAATGAACCACTATCCTTACCCAAACTCTATGTAAATGTATTCAATATCTATCCTCTGGGATCCAGGGCTATAAGCCACATTAGGTCACTCTACTATTTTGGTTTATGATCTCTTCTGATTTTTTTTTGGGGGGGGCTAGTTAATGGTGGTGGTTGGAGGCTTCCCCAGTGATCCATCAGTAAAAGAATTTGCCTGCAGTGCAGGAGACACAGGACACACGGGTTCAGTCTCTGGGTCGGGAAGATCCCCTGGAGGAGGGAATGACTACCCACTCCAGTATTCTTGCCTGGAGAGTCCCATGGACAGAGGAGCCTGACAGGCTATAGTCAATAGAGTCACAGAGAGTCAGACATGACTGAAGTGACTGATCATGCAGCGGTGGTGGTTACACTTTCCTTTTTCATACACCTTCAATTCTACAAATATTAATTAAACATCTGCCCAGTTCTCACTACTGGACTAGAGGTCATGGTGGGTTGAGTGTATATATATATATATATATATATATATATATATATATATATATATAATATATATAATATTTATGTGTTTTACATTTATATTATTGTACACATATACACACATATTGGAGAGATGAGATTTACACAGGAAATAGTTGTATATGGGCTACCATTTGTAAGTGGGATGTCGAAGACAATTGAATGTCATATTATGTAACGGAAGCTGTACGATCAATGGGCCATCAACAAGGAAAGAGGAAGCTGTAATGTTTTAAGGAAGACTTCATCAAGGAAATAGGGTTATAATTGACTCAAATGATGAGCAGGATCTGAAAAGCAGGAAGGCCTTACAGAATGGGGTTGCAATTTGAGAAAAGATACTATATTAAATTAAGGTTCTTTTGGTTTCAAGCCACAGAAACCATGCAGAGCTTTGCTACTCAAATGTCATTCTAAAGTAGTAGCATTGACATCATCTGGGGAATTATTGGAAGCAAAGTATCTTGGGCCCCACCACAGACAGACCTACTGAATGAGAATGTTCAATTTAACCAGATCTTCAGGTGAGTCACATGCAAGTTAAACCTTGCCTAAAATTGGAGTAATATAACTGTTCTCAGCCTTGAATGCATATTGGTGTCCAAAATCCAGAAAGAGCTAAATTAGAACTACCAAATCAATACATAGTATTTAGTAAGAATTTATTATACATATAAGAATATTTCACAAACTGAGAGCTTTCAAGTTAAAAGGCTGGTATGAAGCTCAGGGGCATGAAGTTACAGAATGGCTCATAAAGTGAAAATGAACAAGTTGTTTATCCTTTACAATGATTGGTTACTACATTGGAGGTTTCCAGACAGGGGAGGGAGAATTGGTTAAAAGTGATTATCTCATACCATTTTTAAGAAGATGACTTGAGTTTCTTTTATGATTGTCAGAGACATTTACAATAAATAGCCTAAGTTTCATTTATGTTCATGAAGTAAGATAGATTTAGTTTTGTTTATGTAGTTTAGATGGTTTGTCTGCTCAAGAAATTCTCAAGTCTGCTCTCCATATTGTATTTAATTTTAATATTGGGATCACCTGGGGGACTTTAGAAACAAACAATACACCCACTGACCTGAAGCTAGTTTAAATAGTGGACACTGAAGGGGGTGAGTTTTTGAAATGTCACTAGAATGTTTCTTGGAATTAGTGAAGAACAAACTCAAGCTATCCAGGAATTGTTAGCTACATAGAAATATGAGGTATATTTCATGAATCCTCCTAGAGCAGTGTGTCTCAGTTTTAATATCTACCACTAAATGCAATCAGCTTTGGGTAGGAGACAGAATGATTACTTTATATTCAGGGTCATTTTCAGAGAAGGGGAAATTCTGAATGAGGCAGCTGCCCTACAACCAATACTATAACCACCAGGGAGAAAACAAGCATGGAGGAAGCACTCAGATGAAAACATAGAGTTGATACCTCCTTTCAGTTGAAAGCTTTTTGGTTTAGATAACCACAATCATATTCATATGTAATCTTATTTCTTCTTTGTTTTGAAGGTGTGGAAAATTTTTTTCCTTCTTCTCCTCTAGGTTCTTTGGCTGGTCTAGTAGTTAAATTGATATAAGACCAATTAACAGGAGAGAAACAAACCCATTTTATATATACAGAAGCCCCATTAAAAATGAGACCCAAAGAGCAGCTAGGCAATTGAGGTTTACATAACATCCTGAGCTAAGGACAGGTTATTGGGGTCTGGGGATGCAAAGGGGAGGAAAGCCATTCACAGGAAGGCAGAAAAGATGTTTGGAAGACAAAGTTTACTCTGTTGTGCAGATAAGTTTCTTAGGTAAAAATGTACCTCTAGTGCGGGCTGTCTTCCTGGTCCAGACTCCCTTTTCATGTTGAGGAGGCAGTAAGCTTTTCCTGAATCAGATGGATTTTGCTTGCCTTTATCTCCAAGTAATCCTCAAGACAAAGAGATGTATTTTGGTACTGTAAAATCTGCTCCTCTTTGGTTTCATTTGTTTCCTTTTAGGTATTTTGTAAATGGTTAATTTTTTGAATAAAATCTCTAACAGTAAAAAAAAAAAAAAAAACAGTAAAAAACTTACAATGAAAAGTAAGTCTGCCTTCCACTCTAGGCTATCCACCCCACAGTCTTTTCAGATCCCCTGGTAGCTCAGCTGATAAAGAATCCACCTGTAATGCAGGAGACCCAGGTTCAATTCCTGGGTCAAGAAGATCCCCTGGAGAAGGGCATGGCAACCCACTTCAGTATTCTTGCCTGGAGAATCCAAATGGACAGAGGAGCCGAGCAGGCTCCAGTCCATGGGGTTGCAAAAAGTCAGACATGACTGAGTGACTAAATGCACACAGAGATACCAAGGTCTCTTACACTTGTACTTTGCAAACACCATGGTTTCTAGCTCTGAGTTTGATGCAATAAGCCTATAGTGCTTGGAGAATTTCCATAATCATATTATTATGGAAAGACTTTCCAGGAAATAAATTGTATGTTAGCCATTTGAAATGGAAACAAGTAGATCAAATTGACATCCTAATACCACCTTACCATTGTATCACAAGACTTTAAATTTTACAAAGCACTTTTGTATGCATTATCTCATTTGATCTTTATATTGATTCTGTGAACTTCTGCAGGGCAGGTATTTTCCCCTAATTAAATGGTTTCTGAGGTTCAGAGAGGTTATGGTTTGTCCCATAATTACATTTTTCACCAAAGTAAAAGTACTTCTAAGAATGCTTTGCACATTTCATGGGTAAAATTGAAGTATTGTCAAATATTTTTTTTTCAGCACTTCTCTTAGGAGGCCTCTTGCCCCTGCCTGCAAAATTCTACTTGGATTACCCACTATGGTATGGCACCTGACCCCTTTCTCTAATACATTCTCTAGATTTTCCCAGGTCCAGCTCTTATGATTAACCAAACTCAGGTAATAATGACAATGCTTTGCCATTAAACTTGAGTTTTCCAGTTTACAACACAGCTTCCTCTTTAGGCATGCATCAATTCATTCAACAAATATTCCATCCTACTCTGTGTCAGGCACTGTTATAGACACTGGGGACATGAAACAGGCAAGCTCCCTGTTCTCTTGGAGCTTACATTCCACTGGGGGTGGGGAGAAGACAAAGAAAAGAAAAGAATACAAATTTTAGATGATGGTCAATGCTATAAAGAAAAGAAAAAAAATGATGGAAGATGATACAGAGAATGACTCATGGAGGGTGCTGACTACTTTAGAGGATTCAAGAAGACTGAAGAGGTAAGCTTTGAGCTAAGAATTGAATTCTACTCCTGGAGCTGTGCTATTTGCTAGCTGTGTGAACCTCAGGCGTGTTCATTAACCTCTTTAAATATTACAGTTGACTCTTTTTTAAAACTAATTTATTTATTTTAATTGGAGGCTAATTACTTTACAATATTGTGGTGGTTTTTGCCATACATCAGCATGAATCAGCCATGGATGTACATGTGTCCCTCCCGTCCTGAGCCCCCCTCCCACCTCTGTCCCCACCCCATCCCTCTGGGTTGTCCCAGTGCACCAGCTTTGAATGCCCTGCCTCATGCATCAAACTTGCTCTGGTCATCTATTTTACATATGGTAGTATACATGTTTCAATGCTATACTCTCAAATCATCCCACCCTTGCCTTCTCCCACACAGTCCAAAAGTCTGTTCTTTACATCTGAAAGCATTACAGTGGACTCTTGAACAACACAGGGGGTTAATCTGCCTATAACAGAGTCGGCCATCCATATCCACCATTCTTTCACATCTACGGATTCAACCAGCTACAAATCTTGTAGTTCTGTAGTGTTTACTGTTGAAAATCATCTGCATATGAGTGGGCCTATACCATTCAAATCCACCTTATACAAGGATCAATAGTAGTGAATTCTTCGGTAGAACATGAATTATATATGGTAGTATAATAAAATCTACTTCAAGGTATCATTTTGAGGATTTAGTTGAGCTCATGTATGCAGCAAATTGCGCACAAAGTTCACTACATTGATAAGTGTCCAACAAAGATTAGTGTGTGCTTATCCATGGTTTCACTTTGTCCATGTAAGGAAACTGAGATTTATAGAGGTGAAATGATAATAAGTTACTCAGTGTGATGATAACTTGCCCAGGTTGTCTATTTGCACTTAAACAGAGAGTTCTACCAGCAATGCTATCTTTGAGATACTTTGGCAGGTTAAAGACCAAAGGGAGATGTGGTGACAGCCAACTGTTTTATGCTATTCAAATCAGAACAGGGCTTACTATCCCATTCTCAGACTTCTAGAAGGGTAGGAAGCAACCATTATAATGGTTTTTAGAAAGAAAGCATTATAAGGGATCTGCTGCTGCTAAGTCGCTTCAGTCGTGTCTGACTCTGTGCGACCCCAGAGATGGCAGCCCACCAGGCTCCCCTGTCCCTGGGACTCTCCAGGCAACAACATTGGAGTGGGTTTCCATTTCCTTCTCCAATGCATGAAAGTGAAAAGTGAAAGTGAAGTCGCTCAGTCGTGTCTGACTCTTAGCGACCCCATGGACTGCAGCCCACCAGGCTCCTCTGTCCATGGGATTTTCCAGGCAAGAGTACTAGAGTGGGTTGCCATTGCCTTCTCCGTTATAAGGGATCAGTAATGCCAAATACAATAGGTATAAAGCATCTTCATTAGGTTAGTTGAATGTGTGCATCACTTGCTCCTGAATAATAAGCAATACTCATTCATTAAAATGAATACTCTCCTGTAAAACTCTAACCTATTTTTTGCTTAGCCCAGGACATTTCTAATCTAATAGAGCTAGAGAAAATTAATTCTCATGTTCTCAAATCATTACATTTTTATATTCAACAGTGTCTGATATATAGAATCTATAAAACTTGTGTTATTACAAACTGATAGTTTGTGATGGTGCATAATAAAGTTAAACCAACGTTTACAGGAATGATTCACAACCCTAGGACAAAAAGAGCAAATTTCTTAGTGAAATAATCTCTTTAAGGAAATGTTAACTGTGTCTTCCTATACCCATCAGAGAGTCAATCACAACATACCTATTAGGATACCTAGAATCTGGAATTCCCTTCAGGACAGAATCTGGGGTCGATTTTCATCCAAGTCTTTAGCAAAATGAACAGGAAGGGGCATGACTCCTGTCCCAAGTAAGGTCAGAGGCCAATGTGCAGGTGGCTTTGAATTATCCTCAACAACAAAGATAGTCCCCTTTTGTTGTTCCACGCAGCAGCTAACGTACAGTTATGTTGAGAAGTCAGAGCTGGTGTATTGCATGAAGAATATGCAGATTGTGACCTGCTGGATGAGGAGGCACCAGCTACCACATGGGGGCGCCAAGGAGCTCCCTCTGCATCCTACCTCTCACTTTGGAGACCTGAAACCCAAGGGGTCAGTTTGATTGAAGGCACAGTTTCAATCAATACAAACACAAAGGAAGTCACACAAAGGAAGTCAACACAAAGGAAGTCAAATCGCAAGATTTATTATTGCTTGCAGATCCGGGGTTGGGGGTTGTTGGCAGCACAATGAGCCAGGGGAAGGGCAGTCCTCCAACTCAGGTCACAAGCCAGAAGGAGACAGAGAGCAGGGCAGCAAGTACCTATTACTTATAAGGTTCTTGGGGCAGTGCTCACTATCTTTTTGCAGGCTTAGTTTTAAGTGTGGTTGTTTTAAAGCATAGGAAAAGCAAAGAGGGAACTTATGGCGTCCATCCTAAACTCAAGTCCATATCAAAATGTCCAGACTCTGGGTGTTAACAGGATTGTCATACTGTAAAATTCCTGTGCAGCAAATCAGAAAAACAAAAGTTGTTTTTTTTCCTCAAAAGTTCTTTTTCTCATCACAAGTGTTAACTATGTGCCAGCCTTAATTCGGGGCATTTGACATGGATTAACTAATTTAATTCTCATAGCACCCTTACAAGAATAAGAACTACATAGTAGTTTGTTAGGGCTCCCATGACAAAACACGAGAGTGGGTGGCTAAAACAATAGAAATTAATTTTCTTGAAGTTCTGGAGACTAGAAGTCCGAGTTCTAGATACTGGCAGTGTTGGTTTCCTCTGCAGCTCTCTCCTTGGCTTATTGAAGGCCACCTTCTTGCTGCCTTTCCTCTATGCATGTGCATCCCTGGTGTTTCCTCCTCTTCTTTTAAGGCCAACAGTCATATTGGAATAGGACCACATTCTATTGGCCTAATTTTAACTTAATTACCTCTTTAAAGATCTTATCTCCAAATAAAGTTGCATCCTGAGGTACTGGAAGTTAGAACCTTGTCTAATGAATTTTGAGGGAAGGGAGAGACAATTCAACCCAAAACATAGTATTATCTGTGCTCTAAAAACGAAGAAACTGAGACACTTGGAGATTTGATATCTTGTCCCAGGTAGCACACTCATAAGTGGCAACACTGAAAATTGAACTCAAGCAATTTGGCTCCTGAGCTAACAAGTTTTTACTCACTACCCAAGAGTCCCTTGTTTGACAAGGGGATGGGGTTCCCTACCCTCTCCTTGAATACCCCTTAGTAGACTGGTTTCTTTGCACAATTTCTCAATATACATATGATGGAGGCAAATCTATGACAGTTATTATTAACTGAATTTTTGCTTTGATTTTGAGAGAAAGAGAGGACAGGATAGCATTTGTTTACCCAAAGAAGGGCCTCTTATTGCATGAACATTCATTCCCTAGAAGAGGATCTCTCTGAAGGACAGCCTCATGTTTCTTATATCATTGTGCTTCCATCTGGGATACAGCGCATTTTATGAGGAATAGAACCAGGAAACCTTGGTTTCTCTCCCAAGTTCCCAATGTCAGGTTTCCCAAGACCTCTCAATGATTGGGTATGCTCTGCATTGATCTCATTTCCTGTTCTCAGTGAGGAAGACAAAGGAAAAAGGTGAGGACCAGCCTTATCAGAGCAGACAGTAAAAGTGACCTGAATGCCCCCCAAAATTCTGCTCTCTAGACAACATCAGGGGCATCTGTCTGACTTCTGAACAAGTAACATCCTGCCTTGCTTGTTTTGAGTTACTTGAGCAGATTGTTAGCATTCACTCGTGTCTGCTTTCCTCCTTCTGAACTGTTTTCAACAGAGTCCTTATCAGAAGCAGGAGTTTGAAGAGCGATATAGTTCCCGGGAACTACAGCATGTGCTGTCACTGTAGAAGTCTGCTTTATGCAAATACTCTTCCAGTGCTGAGGAGATGGTTTTGAGAAATATTTGTCAGTGGCTTCCAAGAGCCACATACTTCCGGGCTTTGGGGATAAATTCATAAGCATTAAATGCTTTTGAAAATACAGTCCCCTTAGCTTTCTAAATGTCACACCTGAAGAGTTTAAAAATAGCCAAGTTTCTAAACATTGACTTTTTTGGACAAAGAAGTCAAGAAAATAAGAAATTACAGTGAATAAAAAATCTACCTATTGGTTAGCTTCAGAACTGACTGTGGATTATGCTTCTCCCTCTGCCATTGACAAGAAATGATCTTGCCAATCTATTCTTGAATTTTCAAATTCAAAGAATATCAGAGATTACATAGCCCAGCTCCTTCACAGAGCATGGTGGAATCATTAAATTAGCGTCAGGGGTACGGAGATGGTTTTTCTTGTTCACTGTTGTCATCTCCAGAGCCTAGCACAGTATTTGGCCTATGATAGGTATTCAATAAATTTAAAATGGGGGAATGATTAGAAACTCTTATGCCTGAAAAAGACCTTAAGAAAAGCCATATGATTAATTTCCCTAACTTACTAAAAACTGTTAGTCACTCAGTCGTGTCCGACTCTTTGTGACCCAAAGGACTGTAGCCCACCAGGCTCCTCTGTCCATGGAATTCTCCAGGCAAGAATACTGGAGTGGGTTGCCATTCCCTTCTCCATGGGATCATTCTAACCCAGGTCTCCTGCATTGCAGGCAGACTCTTTACCATCTGAGTCACCAGGGAAACCCAAAAGCCATGTTAAATCTCCTACAAAATGCACATTCATTGTGTTGCTGAAGGCTATAAAAGAAAGAACCTCTGTAGTGAAATATTCCAAATGCTAATGACCTTTGCTGATCAGAAATCTCTCTGATAGCTTCTCTGTTCCTCGTTTGCAGCATTCCCAAGTTGATTGTTTCTTTGAAGACCAACATTCAATTGCCCCTCTGCCAGCTCTTTCTCGAGCCTGAATAGCCTTTGACTGTTAGTCATCTCCTTAGTTCTCATTTAGAACCTCTAAGTTGTTCTTGTCCCTCTTAAGAACTAAAATACTCTGAATGTACAAAGGTCAAATATGAAAATGATTACAAAAAATGTAAATGGGATTTAGATAAAATCTATTTCAAATGCAAATACACACTAAAATGATAAGCCTTTCTCTTTAATGGTACTTTCCAATGGGAACTAGGTTTGGCAAGTAGAGAAGAGTCAAGAGGAGATTTTTTTTTTTTTATGTTTTCCCCCATTTTCCCTGATGAATTTTTTCAGTTCCCCTTACCATCTGTGCTTGATAATTCTCTAGGGGACTGCTATTTCAAATGCACTGTCGTGCCTGTTAACTGAACTGCAAATTGTCACCTCTCTCTCTTGGGAGTTCTAACGCCTAATAAGACTGAAGAAAAATCAAGAAAGTCATTTCTAATTACTGTAGTATTGAAGATGACCAGAAACTATTCAGATCCAACCTTATTTTTCACATGAGCGGCGGAGTCTGTGTTGCTGGCTGCTTTCCTGATTAGCAACAGTAGCTGATTTTTAAGAATATGCCATGGTTTCCCAGAACGGGACTGTAGACTGTAGGTACACTAGAGGAGATGATAAAGGACTTTTCAGACCTTAATGATAAATCATCATGGGGTTTTGTTTATTTATACAGCTTGAATGCTCCGGAAAATTGAATTTTTATTATGTTTTTGTACCTTTAGTTCCTAAGCCTCATCTCATTCCTATGGGGAAAAAATATTACAGAAAGCACAGTTTGCTAGCTGATGCACACACTGAGAAGGCAGAGTAGACACACAGCCTGTCAGTATGGGTAGTTTCTTGGCATCCTGTTTCTTTTAAAAACATTATTTCCAATGTTTCCCTGGCTCCAGAGAATAACATCAAGTGTAAATGAAAATAGGTGTAGTCCTGTGAAGCTGCAAAAATATTGAGAAATTGCTTTTCCCTTCTTGTTTTTTTTCTTTGTCAACATTATACATACACAAAGATTAAAGAGTCAAATATGAAACAGAGTTCTGTAGTAATAAAATCATAATTTTATAATATAATTCTATGACATATGAAAAACAGTGGCCCTTGACATTCCCTATATCCTATATCTTGCTCTGTGGAGATAGTGAAGTAAAAGTGTTAGTTGCTCAGTCATGTCTGACTCTTTGTGACCCTATGGACTATAGCCCACCAGGCTCCTCTGCCCATAGGATTCTCCAGGGAAGAATACTGTAGTGGGTTGCCATTTCCTTCTTCAGGGGATTTTTCCTGACCCAGGGATTGAACACAGGTCTCCTACACTGCAGGCAGATTCTTTACCTGGAGATAACTTTCATTTATTTTAGTGCTTATTTCTTTCGATTTAATGCCATTAATCTAAATCAGCATTGGCCAGTAAAAATATTAGAACCACATATGTCAGTTGTAAATGTTCTAGTAGAAACATTTAAAAAGTTAAAATTTTTTCATTTAACCCACTACAGCCAAAATATTATCTTTCAAGATGTATTCAATGTAAAAAAAAAAAAGTTTACATTTTTTCCATACTAAGCTTCTGAAATCCAGTACATAGTTTACATTTACAGCACATCTCTGTTTGGACGTTAGATTTTCATTAGAAATGTTTGATATGTGTTTAAGCTCCCTATAGATTGAAAAAGGACAGTCACATACCCATGTTATTCTAGATACACTTAGAAGCTTTCTAATAACTGAACTGAGTTTATTAAGATCTTTAAATTTTAATTGGTAAAAACTAATCAGTTTAAAAATTCAAGTCCTCAATTGGTCTAGCCATACTTCAGGTGCTCCATATCCACATATGGACAGTACCTATTTTGTTGGACGTTGCAGGTCTAAATGATATGACTATATTGTTTCTTTGTTAGATTTTAGTTTTTGATGTAATCTAGTAATATCCTGCTGTTGAAATTTAGACTTAACTTTTTCATCATCCTCAGCCTCTCACAGACAGACGCATACTCTCTTCCTATCTTCCCATCCTTCTCTAATTACATCATTTGATTAAATCAAACTTAATAGTTATCTTTTTTCCCCCTTAGCTTATGTTCCTTCCCATGCAAAAATCTCCTTTAATACATTTGAATACATCAAGTTTTCTACTAATTTCATGTTCTTGGCAAACACATCTCCTATGGCCTTTAGAGTAGAGTATGCTGAATATGCCTGTCACCATCATTCTGGGATTTCCCTACGCCTCTCTTCTAAGTTGGAACCCATGTAACTTTTATTACCAGCCTTCCTCCTTGGTTTATTCCTCCATTTTGGTAGAAGATATGTCCCATTTATTTTCTGGAAAAGTATACATGAGAAAGAGAGGTATTTTTTGAGATTTTTCAAGTTTGAAAATGTGTTTTCACATTTGTTTGGTTATGTATAGCATTCCAGGTTGAAAATATTTTCTTTGTAACATATTGAAAGTTTGTTCTTTGCCTTCTGGTTTCCAATATTGCAACTGAGAAAATTTTTGCCATCCCAAATCCAGTTCATTCTCTCTGAAAGCAAGTAGGATCTTCTTTTTGTCCTAAGTATCTGTAGATTGATGTCTTTGGAAATGGGATTTTTTCTTGAATAATTACTTTGATTTTCTTCACTACATTTTCTCTGTTATTTTTCTGAAACTCATTAATATTTTAATGTTGGACTTTTTATATTGTTTCAGTCACCCAGTTGTGTCTGACTCTATGACCCCATGTACTACAGCATGCCAGGCCTCCCTGCCCCTCATCATCTCTCAGAGTTTGCCCAAGTTCATGTGATTCTCTAATTCCACTTATCCTTTCTCTCCCTTTCCTATCACTTTGTCTTTTTACTCTACATTCTAAAGATTTATAGTGACATTGTCTTTAAAGCATTCTACTCTTTTGATTGTTTTCATTGTTGCTATGTTTTTAAATTTCTGAGATATCTTTCTTAATCTATAAATGGTATATGTGTTTAAGGTTTGTTATTGTTTCATGAATCTTTTTTTATATCATATATCTCAACTGCATAGTCTTTTTCTCCCCAATTCATTTTGTTCAACTTTTATATATGGGTTTGTTGGTTGTTTTGGTCTCTGTCATTCATATGAGACTTTCCTCAAATCTCTGGTCATCATTTGCTCTCTGTTTATGTTGAAGGATGAGAAATTGAAAAGCTAGCTATAAACTCTGAGCCTACAATGTTTCATTGTAGGGTATTCTGGCTGAGTCATTTCTTTAGAGAAGCCTTCATTTCAGTATTTTTTAGGTCTTCCTGTTATGTTGGTTAGATTCACCAAAAAGCACTTCAGATTTGCTGCCTGGATAATGATGTCATGAGAAATGAGTGGCAAGAGAGCACTGGGGTTCTCAATATTTAACTAATGCTTCTGTTTTCAGTATAGTATGCAACCATAAATTGTGACTGGTGACCCCTGCCCAGAGCCTCTATTTTACCCTCTACAGAATATAAATTCCTAATCTTCTGTCAAGGTATGGAAAGACTGGTTTTCCAGTACATGGAGAAGAAAAGGGGATTTATTAGATCTGTTTTTTAATGTACAATTTGACAATGCAAGTTCATTGTTTCTCTTTCTCCATTGTCAGTTTAGGACTAGGTTTTCTTGGGGTTTCTAGATCAAGTATTACTTACTCATAAGCTTTCCAGCTTCTCAAAATTTACTGCTCTGGGAACCATTCATGTTTACTTTTGACCATAGTAAAAGAAAGAAAGTGAAAGTCGCTCAGTTGTGCCAACACTTTGCAACCCCATGGGTATAGTCCATGGAATTCTCTAGGCTAGAATACTGGAGTGGGTAGCCTTTCCCTTCTCCAGGGGATATTTATGCCTTTTAAAATATCACTTTAGCTTTTAGGAGATATCAAAGGCTATATTTTTTTGCAATCTGCCATCTTTAATTTGAAATCCTACTTGCCATTCTTTTGTGTTTTTGTGGAACATCATTGATTTTTCAGGTACAAATAATATATGAAACACTTCCTTCCCCAAATCTCTAACCCATTTTTCTCTTTTGTGAGAAATTTCTGCAAATCCCAAGCTTCCATGGTAACATCTGCCATCCTATCCACTGTGTAGTGGTGGTACACAGTGAGACAATAATTCCTGGATAAGGAAAGGTAGCCAAATCCTTTGTATAATAAATGATACTAGATAGAATTAAGTGATTCTCATATTGCATTGAATTTTTGTCTGTATTAAAATAAAACACTTTAGATTGAGAGAGAGAAAGCAAGAACAAATGTTAATGCTGCTCTAATTGCATTCTTTTGAAGTTACTTCAATTTTAATTTATTTGTATCTTAAATAATTTTCAAAATGTCACCAACAAGCTCTACCTTAACAACCCTCAAGTACTACACCTGCCCTCAGGTACTGTGGTGTTGGATCAGATCATTTTTCTTTTCTTTGCCTACTTCAGACTGTGGAAGAAATAAATCTGTTAAGAGCCCTATATGTCTTTGCATCTTACCCCATGTGTCTTCTATAGTTCCAATTCTTTTTGTCCCTAAAGCTGCAGAATTTTTATTTTCTCATTCTACAGTGGTCTGTTTGATTCCTTACCCATAAACTCTACTGGCTAGATCTCTGACATAGACTATAATACATTAAAATGAGTCCAGTTTGTGATTTGCCACTATGCTTTGATGTTGTGGATATTAGGTTGGTTGCTTAAGTAAAGAGTATAATTAAACACCAAGCTGAGCCCCATGTTCTTACACATAACCTAAAATTCAAGATGAAAAACATGAACTAGTACTGCCACTATTTGCCTAAAATTATTGGAGTTGTCAGAGAGTGTGTAGGAACGAGTATTCATCAAGAGCCCCAGAAATCAACCATATGAAATCCAACAGGTCTTAACAATCAGTAGGTAAAGCTCTAACTTCAGGCAGAAGTAAACTACTTTTCATGGAATATCCAAAATCATTTGCAGTAATGGTAGTCTATTTTGAAAGAAATCGTATATGTTATGCTAACCCTTGAGGTACAATATTGTACTTAATTCAAAAGAGTTGTTAGTCCATGTAAGACTCAGAGAATGCACAGTATTTCCAACATAATTCATTGTGCAATTGATACTCATTGGCTATTCTATTTAGCTCTTTATGTCAGAGTCAAAAATAGGTGTGACTTTGCTGTCATGTTCATGGACCTATTAAAGATGTTGGTTCCCATAAGTGAGCTGATATGTAGGAAATTTTTCAAAAGTTTAGTTATATGTGCAATTTTATCCCCACCTCTATGTAGTCATACCAAGAGTTGGAGGTGGGTAGTGTTGAGGGTTGGTGAAGTGTACATTTGCTAGAACTAATTCTGACTAGATTCTTGAATTCTATTGCTTATCTTCTTTTCAGCAATAGCCTAAGTTGACATTCAAAGATTGTAACTTATAAGATCTGTGATCATTTTTTTAAATACTTTTAAAAATTGAATATAACTCTCCATACTATAATACTTTTTGGTGACAAAAACAAAAGAACTAAGTTTCCAAAGGTTGATGACTGAAAAACTGGTTCAGGCAAGAAATTCTGTAGCAATTGCTCAGTTGAATTTCTCAAGCTTCACTTTGCTTTGATTTGATCATCAAAACCCCCAAAGACAGAGAACAAGGCCCAGATAACACCTGTCATCCTGCTAAGTGACTTGTGCTGAAACTTATGGATATATTTTCTTTATCATAATAGTATCATCTCTTGCAGAGCTACCCAGGAAGAACAGATAAATGTCTGATGGCAAAAGCCATTGCTTTGGGATAAACTCGCTGCAAAAGGTCCACGGTGTTCAGATCAGTACCCGCAAGATGTACATCACACCATCATGCTGGTCACTATGTTATGCCACAGTGAGAAATGGTCTTTGAAACAAATGTCACATGAGGAAAGAAGGGCATTTTACATAAATTGCCTGTACAACATATACAGAAAAATGGCAAAAAAAAAAAAATAGGGCCATGAAACCAAGGCTCCAGATAAGTTTGATTCACCCCAAACAGAACTTCCCATGGCCAATTCTAGAATCCTGAATGTGCCACTATGCACTACAGTATAAAGAGTGATTCTTCTGATTTGCCTTTGGGGGATCTTTATAATAACATCTGTTCTCGGTCATGGAAAGCTGTAGTGAAAGTACACTGCATGAGGTCTGAAACACGAAGAAGGTTGTGGCTGACAGGGCATTGTGAACAACAGGATATCTTGGGCTGAGTTCTGCTGTAACAAAAGTAAGCAGCACCTAGCATGGAACCTGCTGCTGCTGCTAAGTCACTTCAGTCGTGTCTGACTCTGTGCGACCCCATAGACAGCAGCCCACCAGGCTCCCCCATCCCTGGGATTCTCCAGGCAAGAACACTGCAGTGGGTTGCCATTTCCTTCTCCAATGCATGAAAGTGAAAAATGAAAAGTGAAAGTGAAGTCGCTCAGTCGTGTCTGACCCTCAGCGACCCCATGGACTGCAGCCTTCCAGGCTCCTCCATCCATGGGATTTTCCAGGCAAGAGTACTGGAGTGGGATGCCATTGCCTTCTCCAGCATGGAACCTGGTGGGTACTAATTGCTCAAGAAATAACAGAGAATGATGGATGGTGATGAGGATGATCTTAATCTCATATACTCCAACCATAAGTCTTGGACACATGAGATAATATAATTTTTTCCTGCCAATCTATTTTTTAATGCCTAATGCTGTGTTTTATGCATCAAATACTGGCCTTTTAAAAATTCAGTTTTGGAAAATCATACTGGCCACTATCCTGAAAAAAAAAAAAAATAGCTAAGAGCATTATGCTGAATAGCTAAAAGCAAAATGAGAGAACTTTTCTATAAACCAAGGAACCTGTAGTTTGTTTGTCTGTTTTTTTTAAATTGGAGGATAATTGCTTTACAATATTTTGTTGGTTTCTGCCATACATCAACATGAATCAGCCACAGGTATACATACGTTCCCTTCCCCCTGAACTCCCTTCCCATCTCCCTCCCCATCTCACTCCTCTTGGTTGTCACAGAGCACTAGGTTGAGCTCCCTGTGTCAGAGAGCAAATTCCCCCTTGCTATCTATTTTACATATGGTAATGTATATGTTTCCATGCTATTCTCTCAATTCGTCCCACCCTGAAGTTTTAATCAAAGCAGTTAAATAGTCCATTAAATAGGTGGAAATACAATGTTATTTTATAAATTCTAACTTACATATATATATTTATAGCATATATAATGTATTCCTCCCTTCTTTTCCCATCAAGAGAGAAAGAGAGAGAAAAAATAAATGTTACCGGGGAAATATGGCAAATAACATGGTGAAGAGGACAAGCTGTTGCTCCAAATACCAAGGTGACTTTCTCTTCTTTGGGTTCAGTTCAGTTCCTTTGCTCAGTTGTGTCCGACTCTTCCACCCCATGAACCACAGCACGCCAGGCTTCCCTGTCCATCACCAACTCCTGGGGTTGATCAAACTCATTTCCATTGAGTCGGTGATACCATCTAACCATCTCATCCTCTGTGTCCCCTTCTCCTACTGCCTTCAATCTTTCCCAACATCAGGCTCTTTTCAAAATAGTCAGTTCTTCGTACCAGCTGACCAAAGTATTGGAGTTTCAGCTTCAACATCAGTCCTTCCAATGAACATTCAGGATTGATTTCCTTTAGGATGGACTGGTTGGATCTCCTTACAGTCCAAGGGACTCTCAAGAGTCTTCTCCAACACCACAGTGCAAAAGCATCAGTTCTTCAGTGCTCAGCCTTCTTCACAGTCCAACTCTCACATCCTACATGACCACTGGAAAAACCATAGCCTTGACTAGACGGACCTTTGTTGGCAAAGTAATGTCTCTGCTTTTTAATATGCTGTCTAGGTTGGTCATAACTTTTCTTCCAAGGAGTAAGTGTCTTTTAATTTCATGGCTGCAGTCACCATCTGCAGTGATTTTGGAGCCCCAAAAAATAGTCTGACACTGTTTCCACTGTTTCCCCATCTGTTTCACATGAAGTGATGGGACCAGATGCCATGATCTTCGTTTTCTGAATGTTGAGCTTTAAGCCAACTTTTTCACTCTCCTCTTTCACTTTCATCAAGAGGCTCTTTAGTTCTTCTTCACTTTCTGCCATAAGGGTGGTGTCATCTGCATATCTGAGGTTATTGATATTTCTCCTGTCAGTCTTGATTCTAGCTTGTGCTTCTTCCAGCCCAGTGTTTCTCATGATATACTCTGCATATAAGTTAAATAAGCATGGTGACAATATACAGCCTTGAAGTACTCCTTTTCCTATTTGGAACCAGTCTGTTGTTCCATGTCCAGTTCTAACTGTTGCTTCCTGACCTGCACACATATTTCTTAAGAGGTAGGTCAGGTGGTCTGGTATTCCCAAGAATTTTCCACAGTTGTGATCCACACACTCAAAAGCTTTGGCATAATCACTAAAGCAGAAATAGATGTTTTTCTGGAACTCTCTTGCTCTTTCGATGATCCAGTAGATGTTGGCAATTTGATCTCTGGTTCCCCGCCTTTTCTAACACCAGCTTGAACATCTGGAAATTCATGGTTCACATATTGTTGAAGCCTGGCTTGGAGAATTTAATCATTACTTTGCTAGCATGTGAGATGAGTGCAATTGTGCGGTAGTTTGAACATTCCTTGGCATTGCCTTTCTTAGGGATTGGAATGAAAACTGACCTTTTCCAGTCCTGTGGCCCTGCTGAGTTTTCCAAATTTGCTGGCATATTGAGTGCAGCACTTTCACAGCATCATCTTTCAAGATTTGAAATAGCTCAACTGCAATTCCATCACCTTCACTAGCTTTGTTCATAGTGATGCTTCCTAAGGCCCACTTGACTTTGCATTCCAGGATGTCTGGCTCTAGGTGAGTGATCACACCATTATGATTATCTGGGTCATGAAGATCTTTTTTGTATAGTTCTTCTGTGTATTATTGCCACGTCTTCTTAATATCTTCTGCTTTTGTAAGGTCCATAACATTTCTGTCCTTTATTGAGCCCATTTTTGCAAGAAATGTTCCCTTGGTATGTCTAATTTTCTTGAAGAGATCTCTAGGCTTTCCCATTCTATTGAAGTAGGGCTTTTATAAGGTGGAGAGATAGAAGGAACTTATTTCAGACTAGCCAGGCAAGGTGAATTGGCTGCCTACTAAAAGACAAAGCACTTGAGGTTATTTTGACCTCTACTTTAGCCTCGTTGCAGTGGGGCCAAACCCATAGGATGACTTTTTGAATGTAATTCGGTACGAGATCATAAAATTAAAGATTAGTAAAACTGACACCAAATTGTACATAGGCATATATTTCTTTTAAAAGACAAAACTAAAACAAAAGGAAATCTTAAGAGCTAAATTATCTTTTTATAGATTTAAGCAAAGCTTTTTTTGTCATTTAAAAAATACTCTCTTTTTTTCAATAGATTATGGATATAGTGTGCTAATCTTTTTCCTAAAACACCTGTTTAGAGTTCGGGCCTTATTGCTTGGACTATGGGTTTGTGCCATACTACCACCACCTGGTGGCAGCATACCTAAATTGGGACTTTGTAAGATGTTTTTTTCTTTTTCATTTTAACAATGTGAGTATTCCTTCGAAGGGCAACAACCACAAAACTAGAAACATAAAGGACAGAAAATATCTCCCTTACTCATCCAGGTACTTAGTGGATCCACTTTGTGGGCACTTATTAATCCACTTCCCTACAGAAATAGACTATGGTGATCCCCTTTCTGCCATTTATTTGTACATTTATTTTCTTGGTTGCTAATTGGCACAGATATTGAATCCTATTTTTTTTTTCAAGTTCAATACAGATTGCCAAGTGTTGGAGACAAGCTTGTGGGCCTTGTGCGTGTGGCTCTTGAATGCTTTGATAAATTTGTTAATGGGGAAGGTTGAATCTCATTCTGTGAAAGTTTGTCCTGATGAAAATATCTTAGCTGTAAAATAACAAGGTTGCATAAACAGGGCTTGTCAGGGATAAGATGATGGGACATATGAAACTTCTCTCGAGTACCCTGCCTTCTTCTCCCTTTGTCAGTACCTCACATCTTTTGTAGCAGGCTTCTCTCTCCAGGCACCTGTTCTAGTTCTCTCCTCCCTGTCCAAGATACAGTGGCTCACCCACCCCTCCCCTAGAGCCTCCCCAGGGCTTTCCTGGCTACATTTCTCCAATCTCCACAATCGAATGGAAATTGATCTATCCTGAATCTTCTCTCAAGCTCTTCAGGATTCTTAATGCAGGGATTTCCAAACTTCTCACTACAGCAATGCCTATGTGTGATGACATTCCCATAAATGAAACAACTCTCATCACATACCAGCATTTCTACCATTCCTGTTGTGCAATGAGTAATTCTTGACCACTCAAGAAAGCATATCCAAGTGGGAAGAAGTAGAAGTGATGATGTTATAGGACTATCCTTGAAAGTGCTCTGTTTTTATTTTAGTTTTTAAATAGATCTTTTAATAAACAACAAGGCTTCCTTCATAGCTCAATCAGTAAAGAATCTGCCTGCAATGCAGGAGGCCTGGGTTCAATTCCTGGGTCAGGAAGATCCCCTGGAGAAGGAAATGGCAACCCACTTCAGTATTCTTGCCTGGAGAATCCCACAGAAAGAGGAGCCTGGCAGGCCAGAGTCCATGGGGTCACAAGAGTCAGAACCACCACCACAATAAACAACAAGGACCTACTGTATAGCACAGGGAACTAAACTCAATATCTTATAATAACCTATAATGGAAAAGAATCTGAAAAAGGATATGTGTATATATAATACACATATATATGTATAGCTGAATCACTTTGCTATACACTTGAAACTTACACAAAATTGTAAATTAACTATGCTTTTTTTAATTAAAAAAATTAAACTTTAGAAATGTTTAATCCCCTATATTACTTATGATATCTCACAGCTGACTGTGAGATACCAATATGTCAAGGCCCTCCAATACACTATTCTGGCCATGGTTTGACACAATATGCAACCACTTTATCTGAGGATCACACATTTGCTAAAATATGTTGAGCTGGCTTCCCTTTATTCTCCAAAATAAGTATGATAACATGAGAAGGAAGAGAGTAACATTTTGATAGATTATTGGGAGAGATATTTGGACCTGATAGGGCTTCCTCAATGGCTCAGCAGGTAAAGAATTCACCGGCAATGCAGGAGACATAGGTTCGATCCCTGGGTTGGGAAGATCCCCTTGATAAGGAAATGGTAACCCACCCCAGTGTTCTTGCCTAGAAAAACTCCCATGGACAGAGGAGCCTGGTGGTCTGCAGTCCAAAGGTTGCAAAGAGTCAGACACAACTAAGCATGCATGCAAAAAAAAGGCCTTTTACTAGTTTTTAAATCAATTTCTTACTCTATCTATGCATAGTATCAACTCTTTGTAATTTCCTCAGTCTTGATTTAGTAGATATTAGATTAAATCCCCAGCATGCCTTTTTGAAGGATTAAACCCTGTTTGAACTATATGATTGTAGCTGAACCTGTCAGATGTATTGCAACCCCAGCTCCAACATAGGCTTCTTATTAAACCAAGGATGACCTGAACCAATTTGGATATGGAGATGACAAGAAAATCAGTTTGTTTCTGGGTGACTAGACAAGAACACAGAATCCTGAGGATTGAGGTTGGCATGTTTTTTTTGATGTGGATAAAAGGAGCAGAGGATAATAAGCAACTAGGTGATATTAAAGTATTTATTTTAGTTTCTTCTTAAAACCTGGTTATATTACTATCCCTTTGTGCTCTGAAACACTCCCTTATCCTCATTATAATATCTCTTTTTTTTATTTTCTTAAGCTACCTTTAGTTGGTATTCCACTAATCTGAAACGAAGAATTCCTAACTGAAGTATCTAGCAACATAACATTTCAGTAAATAAATTTATAGTCCATTTCTTCAAAGGGAAGGGTCTTTGGGGTATGAATTTATGAATGTGAAAAACTCATTTTATTGCCCTTTCTCTTTTTTTTTACTAGACAAAGGAGAAATTAAAAGTATACTCAGTTCAGTCGCTCAGTTGTGTCCGACTATTTGTGACCCCATGGACTGCACCACACCAGGCTTTCCTGTCCGTGACCAACTCCTGGGGCTTACTCAAACTCATGTGCATCGATCAATGATGCCATCCAACCATCTTATCCTCTGTAATCCCCTTTTCCTCCTGCCTTCAATCTTTCCCAACATCAGGGTCTTTTCAAAAGAGTTGGTTCTTCGCATCAGGTGGCCAAAGTATTGGAGTTTCAGCTTTAGCATCAGTCTTTCCAATGAATATTCAGGACTGATTTCCTTTAGGATGGACTGGTTGGACCTCCTTGCTGTCCAAGGGACTCTCAAAAGTCTTCTCCAACACCACAGTTCAAAAGCATCAATTCTTTGGCTCTCAGCTTTCTTTATAGTCCAACTCTCACATCCATACATGACTACTGGAAAAACCATAGCTTTGACTAGGTGGATCTTTGTCAGCAAAGTAATGTCTCTGCTTTTTAATATGCTGTCTAGGCTGATCATAGCTTTTCTTCCAAGGAGCAAGCGTCTTTTACTTTCATGACTGCAGTCACCAACGGCAGTGATTTTGGAGCCTGAAAAAATAAAGTCTCACTGTTTCCATTGTTTCCCCATCTATTGGCCATGAAGTGATAGGACTGGATGACATGATCTTAGTTTTCTGAATGTTGAGCTTTAAGCCAACTTTTTCACTCCCCTCTTTCACTTTCATCAAGAGGCTCTTTAGTTCCTCACTTTCTGCCATAAGGGTAGTGTCATCTGCATATCTGAGGTTATTGATATTTCTCCAGGCAATCCTGATTCCAGCTTGTGCTTCATCCAGCCTGGCATTTCACATGATGTACTCTGCATATAAGTTAAATAAGCAGGGTGACAATATACAGCCTTGACATACTCCTTTCCCAATTTGTAACTACTCTGTTGTTCCATGTCCAGTTCTAACTTTTGCTTCTTTTTTTTTTTATTTTATTTATTTATTTTTTAAAATTAATTTATTTTAATTGGAGACTACTTACTTTACAATATTGTAGTGGTTTTGCCATACATTGACATGAATCAGCCATGGGTATACATGTGTTCCCCATCTTGAGCCCCCCTCCCACCTCCCTCTCCATCCCATCCCTCTTTCTCAGGAGGTAGGTAATGTAGTCTGGTATTCCTGTCTCTTTAAGAATTTTCCACAGTTTGTGATCCACACAGTCAAAGGCTTTGGCATAATCATTAAAGCAGAAGTGGATGTTTTTCTGGAACTCTCTTGCCTTTTCTATGATCCAACGGATATTGGTAATTTGATCTCTGGTTCTTCTATCTTTTCTAAATCCAGCTTGAATATCAGAATATCTTTTCTAAATCCAGCTTGAATATCAGAAAGTTCATGGTTCATGTACTGTTGAAGCCTGGCATTACTTTTGGAGGATTTTGAGCATTACTTTGCTAGTGTGTGAGATGAGTGCAATTGTGCGGTAGTTTGAACATTCTTTGGCATTGCCTGTCTTGGGATTGGAATGAAAACTTACCTTTTCCAGTCCTGTGGAGTTTTCCAAATTTCCACTGCTGAGTTCTCCAAATTTGCTGGCATATTGAGTGCAGCACTTTCACAGCATCATATTTCAGGATTTGAAATAGCTCAATTGCAATTCCATTACCTCCACTAGCTTTGTTCATAGAGATGCTGCTTAAGGCCCACTTGACTTCACATTCCAGGATGTCTGGCTCTAGGTGAGTGATCACACCATCGTGGTTATCTGGGTCATGAAGATCTTTTTTGTATAGTTCTTCTGTGTATTCTTGCTGCCGCCTCTTATTATCTTTTGCTTTTGCAAGGTCCATACAATTTCTCTCCTTTATTGAGCCCATCTTTGCAAGAAATGTTCCCTTGGTATGTCTAATTTTCTTGAAGAGATCTCTCGTCTTTCCTATTCTATTGCTTTCCTCTATTTCTTTGCATTGATCACTGAGGAAGGTTTTCTTATCTCTCCTTGCTATTCTTTGGAGCTCTCAATTCAGATGGGTATATCTTTCCTTTTCTCCTTTGCCTTTCGTTTCTCTTCTTTTCCCAGCTATTTGTAAGATCTTCTCAGACAACTATTTTGCCCTTTTGCCTTTCCATTAATAGTATGAAAAGACCATGTACTTAGATAAAAATAAAAGAGAGGAAAAGTTGTGATCAAAGGTTTAGTAGATAGTATTTTCCAAAGATGATTACAATGAGAGCTCCCAATCCTCATTCTCTTTAGAAAATTGCCACTTCTCCATCAAGATGTACAGTCTAGTTCCTCTCCCCCCATAAATCTGCCTGAGTTTGTAACTTGCTTGCAACAAGTAACAAAGCAGAAATAGTCCAGTAAGATTTCTGAGGCTAGATTCTTAAAAGGTGATGCCATTTTTTTCTTGTTTTCTGGGACAATCACTCTTTTTTTATTTAATTTTTTTTTAATTGAAAGTTTCTTCAAGTTGTATGGCACTTAACAATTTTCAAAAGTTTCACACACATGATTTCATATGATCTCATAATGATCCTTTTATTTTTTTAGCATCCCTATATTGTCCCTTGACACTTCTCTCTCCCCATTGGTAACTACTAGTCCTTTTATCTGTGAATCTGCTTCATCAGTTTATTGTATTTTATAGATTTCACATATAAGTGATCTCATACAGTATTTGTCTTTCTCTGTCTGACTTATTTCACTTATCATAATACTCTCCAAGTTCATCCATGTTGTTGCATATGGCAAAATTTCATTCTTTTTAAATGGCTAAGTAGTACTCACTCCACTGTGTATGTGTGTGTGTGTATATATATATATATACACACATATATATGTACATATATATACACATACATATATATACATGTATATGTGTGTACATGTGTACATACATATATACATACATATATGTATGTGTATATGTATATAAATACATATATATACATATATATATACACACACACATACACACACACCACATCTTCTTTATCTAGTCATCTGTTGATGGATACTTGGATTGCATCCATGTCTTGGCAATTGTAAATAATATTGCTATGAATATCAGCATGCATGTATCTTTCCAAATTAGTGCTTTTTCTTTTTATCAAATATATACCGAGTGGGATTGCTGAATCATTAGACACTCTGTAAAGCAGTCTAATAGTTCCAAGGCTGCCATACTGTTAGGAAACCGAAATTAGCCTAGGTTAACTCTCCATGTGGAGAAGTACTGAAATTGCAAGAAGAGAGAGAGAGAGATGCCTGGCCAACATCCTCTGCCCCAACCCACCACTCTCTGGCTCTGGCTACTGTCTGGCTGCAATTACATGAGAGACTCCAAGCTAGAATCTCCCATATAAATCCTTCCTGACTTCCTGAGCCACAGAAACTATCAGAGGTGATAATGTAATTGTTGAGATTTTCAACCTGATATTTTGAAGTGATTTCGTACAAAACAATAGTAACTAGAATAGTTACCTCAAACCTACAGAATGGGAGTTAGAATATGAACTGCACAAGTAACTCCAAAGAATAGCTGGCCTCTATAAAAATGCTATTTATCCATCTCTCCAATAAGATAGTGAGTTAGGAAAGCATAATTAATAGATTATAGATGGAAAATGTAGTAGCAAATCCATCCTAACTACAGCTTTCTACAGTCATATAAGGGTCATTGACAAATAATCACACAAAAACATTTGAGTGTCAAACCCTCATCAGAAGGGATGGGAAAATGTATTATTCTTAGCTGTATATTTTTTCTCTTCAAAATGAATCTAGTCTTTCTTAAAAATAAATAAATATAGCTTTTATTTAGAGCAACACCATTTTATTTAATGATTTTTGTATCCATTGTTCCCATATGTGAAACGTGGTGATAATGTGCCAGATGATGGATTTGGTGGTGAAATTGCTTTGGTTACCCAATGTCAGTCTGTAGTGATATATAATCACAAAGAATATGCTTATAGACAATTGAAGGGAAGGAAAATAAAGAAGAGAAAAATCAATTTAGGTATAATAGCTTATTCTTCTAATTTACTAACTGACTTAATAGTTACTGTAAGTTCTTCTGAGGCCTCTTACAAAATGATTGACTCAGATAGCAAATTACCCATGCAGGTCATTGTCATCCCTCTTTGTAGGATACCATATAACATGCACTATGTAACCAGGGGAACATGATGGACTGGAGAAATGTTGATGATGGACTCTGTGGATGAAACTGTGGCTTTGCTGTAGGTGATGTTATACTTTAAAGAATTCCTATGCAAACTTCCAACTTTAGGATAAAAAAATGTTTCTTCCTGACACTTTAGCAATAAAATGCAGTTACCTACCCTAGCTTTAGCACTCAGAGAAAGCAGTGAATATTTTATACACTAATTTCCAAGACAGCAATCTAATTTTGCCTGTTTAACTCAGTATATCCAAATAGTATATGTAAGTTTTACTCAGAATTTTAATTGCTTTTCCCAAACTACATGTGAGAAGAACTTTGAAAGTCTAGGAAACTATATTATTTTTCTCTTGGTTCCCAGAACATGGAAGCTGTAATTTGCCAAATGGCACCCTTGTGGTCTGTAAGTTAATGCAGCTTCCCCAAGTGTCTAATTTCCCCACGGGGACGAGTAGAAGCCCTTGGAGATTTGGCCTCACTAACAATGAAAGATATGTGAGGTTTACTCAATGAATGTGGAGCAGTGGTAAAATATGGCTCTTTTAGAGGCAGTTTGAGATTTTTGTCACTGACCATCCCTTTTCACTACTCTCTAACAGACTATTGAGTTTGGAAAGAAAGCACCTTGCAAGTGAAACATGTGTGGCAAATGTTTATGAATACTAAGTTAGTCCTGCACGGCATGGAAATTTAAAATGCAATGGTTCTAGTTAAAATCAATTTCTGTACCCAGCAAGGATCTCATTCAAATATGAAAGACAAATCAAAAGCTTTACAGGCAAGCAAAAGCTGAGAGAATTCAGCACCACCAAACCAGCTCTTCAACAAATGCTAAAGGATCTTCTCTAGGCAGGAAACACAGAAAAGGTGTATAAACTTGAACCCAAAACAACAAAGTAAATGGCAATGGGATCATACTTATCAATAATTTCCTTAAATGTAAATGGGTTGAATGCCTCAACCAAAAGACAAAGACTGGCTGAATGGATACAAAAACAAGACCTCTATATATGCTGTCTACAAGAGACCCATCTCAAAACAAAGGACACATACCAACTGAAAGTGAAGGGCTGAAAAAAATTTCATGCAAATGGAGACCAAAAGAAAGCAGGAGTAGCAATACTCATATCAGATAAAATAGACTTTGAAGTAAAGGCCGTGAAAAGAGACAAAGAAAGACACAACATAATGATCAAAGGATCAGTCCAAGAAGAAGATATAACAATTATAAATATATATGCACCCAAATTAGGAGCACCACAATATATAAGGCAAATGCTAACAAGTATAAAAGGAGAAATTAACAGTAACACAATAATAGTGGGAGAGTTTAATACCCACACACATCTATGGATAGATCAACTAAACAGAAAATTTGCAAGGAAACACAAACTTTAAATGACACAATGGACCAGTTAGACCTAATTGATATCTATAGGACATTTCACCCCAAAACAATTAATTTCACCTTTTTCTCAAGTGCACACGGAACCTTCTCCAGGATAGATCACATCCTGGTCCATAAATCTAGCTTTGGTAAATGCAAAAAAATTGAAATCATCTCAAGCATCTTTTCTGATCATGATGAGGTAAGATTAGATGTCAACTAAGGAAGAAAACAAACTATTAAAAACACAAACATATGGAGGCTAAACAACACACTTCTGAATAACCAACAAATCACAGAGGAAATCAAAAAAGAAATAAAAATGTGCATAGAAATGAATGAAATGAAAACACAACCCAAAACCTATGGAATTCAGTAAAAGCAGTGCTAAGGGGAAGGTTCAGAGCAATACAAGCTTACCTCAAGAAACAAGAGAAAATCAAATAAATAACCTAACTCTACATCTAAAGCAACTAGAAAAAGAAGAAATGAAGAACCCCAGGGTTAGGAGAATGAAAGAAATCTTAAAAATTAGGGCAGAAAAAAATGCAAAAGAAACAAAAGAGACCATAGCAAAAATCAACAAAGCTAAAGGCTGGTTCTTTGAGACAATAAATAAGATAGACATACCATTAGCCAGATTCATCAAGAAACAAATGGATAAGAATTAAATCAACAAAATTAGAAATGAAAACAGGGAAATCACAACAGACAACACAGAAATACAAAGGATCATAAGAGACTACTCTCAGCATCTATATGCCAATAAAATGGGCAACTTGGAATAAATGCATGAATTCTTAGAAAAGTTTAACTTTCCAAAACTGAACCAGGAAGAAATAGAAAATCTTAGCAGACTCATCACAAGCATGGAAATCGAAACTGTAATCAGGAATCTTCCAACAAACAAAAGCCCAGGACCAGATGGCTTCACAGCTGAATTCTACCAAAAATTTAGAGAAGAGCTAACAC
The DNA here is from genome assembly GCF_029407905.1 of Bubalus kerabau. NCBI lineage: Eukaryota > Metazoa > Chordata > Mammalia > Artiodactyla > Bovidae > Bubalus > Bubalus kerabau. The sequence goes on along the minus strand of NC_073647.1, from coordinate 58,180,726 downwards.
CTATCCTACTCAAACTCTTCCAGAAAATTGCATATCCTACTCAAACTCTTCCAGAAAATTGCACAGGAAGGTAAACTTCCAAACTCATTCTATGAGGCCACCATCACTCTAATACCAAAACCAGACAAAGATGCCACAAAAAAAGAAAACTACAGGCCAATATCACTGATGAACATAGATGCAAAAATCCTTAACAAAATTCTAGCAAACAGAATCCAACAACATTTTAAAAAGATCATACACCATGACCATGTGGGCTTTATCCCAGGGATGCAAGGATTCTTCAATATCCACAAATCAATCAATGTGATACACCACATTAACAAATTGAAAGATAAAAACTATATGACTATCTCAATAGATGCAGAGAAAGCCTTTGACAAAATTCAACATCCATTTATGATAAAAAACCTCCAGAAAGCAGGCATAGAAAGGACATACCTCAACATAATAAAAGCTATAAATAATAAATCCACAGCAAACATTATCCTCGATGGTGAAAAATTGAAAGCATTTCCCCTAAAGTTATGAATAAGACAAGAATGCCCACTCTCACCACTACTATTCAACATAGTTTTGGAGGTTTTAGCCACAGCAATCAGAGCAGAAAAAGAAATAAAAGGAATCCATATTGGAAAAGAAGTAGTAAAACTCTCACTGTTTGAAGATGACTTGATCCTCTACATAGAAAACCCTAAAGACTTCACCAGAAAATTACTAGAGCTAATCAATGAATATAGTAAAGTTGCAGGATATAAAATTAATACACAGAAATCCCTTGCATTCCTATACACTAACAATGAGAAAACAGAAAGAGAAATTAAGGAAACAATTACAGTCACCATTGCAATGAAAAGAATAAAATACTTAGGAATAAATCTACCTAAAGAAACAAAAGATCTATATATAGGAAACTATAAAACTGATGAAAGAAATCTAAGATGACACAAATAGATGGAGAAATATACCATGTTCATGAATCAGAAGAATCAATATAGTGAAAATGAGTATACTACCCAAATCTATAGATTCAATGCAATCTCTATCAAGCTACCAATGGTATTTTTCAGAGAACTAGAACAAATAATTTCACAATTTGTATGGAGATACCAAAAACCTCAAATAGCCAAATCAATCTTGAGAAAGAAGAATGGAACTGGAGGAATCAACCTGCCAGACTTCAGACTATACTGCAAAGCTACAGTCAACAAGACAGTGTGGTACTGGCACAAAGACAGAAATATAGATCATGGAACAAAATAGAAAGCCAAGGGATAAATCCACCCACCTATGGACACCTTATCTTTGACAAAGAAGGCACGAATATACAATGGAGAAAAGACAATCTCCTTAACAAATGGTGCTGGGAAAACCGGTCAACCACTTATAAAAGAATGAAACTAGAACACTTTCTAACACCATACACAAAAATAAACTCAAAATGGATTAAAGATCTAAATGTAAGACCAGAAACTATAAAACTCCTTAAGGAAAACTGAGGCAAAACACTTTCTGGCATAAATCACAGCAGGATCCTCTATGACCCATCTCCCTGAATAATGAAATAAAAGCAAAAATAAACAAATGGAACCTAATTAAACTTAAAAGCTTGTGCACAATGAAGGAAACTATAAGCAAGTTGAAAAGACAGCCTTCAGAATCGGAGAAAATAATAGCAGACGAAGCAACTGACAAAGAATTTAATCTCAAAAATATACTTCAGGATGGGGAACACATGTATACCTGTGGTGGATTCATTTTGATATATGGCAAAACCAATACAAGATTGTAAACTTAAAAAATTAAATTAAATTTAAAAATATATATACAATCAACTCCTGCAGCTCAATTCCAGAAAAATAAATGACCCAATCAAAAAATGGGCCAAAGAATTAAACAGAAATTTCTCCAAAGAAGACATACAGATGGCTAACAAACATGTGAAAAGATGCTCAACATCACTCATTATCAGAGAAATGCAAATCAAAACCACAATGAGGTACCATCTCACGCTGGTCAGAATGGCTACTATCAAAAAATCTACAAACAATAAATGCTGGAGAGGGTGTGGAGAAAAGGGAACTCTCTTACACTGTTGGTGGGAATGCAAACTAGTACAGCCACTATGGAGAACAGTGTGGAGATTCCTTAAAAAACTGGAAATAGAACTCCCACACGACCCAGCAATCCCACTGCTGGGCATACACACTGGGGAAACCAGAATTGAAAGAGACACGTGTATTCCCATGTTCATCGCAGCACTGATTACAATAGCCAGGACATGGAAGCAACCTAGATGTCCATCAGCAGATGAATGGATAAGAAAGCTGTGGTACATATACACAATGGAATATTACTCAGCCATTAGAAAGAATGCATTTGAGTCCATTCTAATGAGTTGGATGAAACTGGAGTCTATTATATAGAGTGAAGTAAGTCAGAAAGAAAAACACCAATACAGTATATTAATGTATATATATATGGAATTTAGAAAGATGGTAACAATGGCCCTCAGAGAAGGCAATGGCAACCCACTCCAGTACTCTTGCCTGGAAAATTCCATGGACAGAGGAGCCTGGTAGGCTGTAGTCCATGGGGTCGCTAAGAGAAGGACAAGACTGAGCGACTTCACTTTCACTTTTCACTTTCATGCATTGGAAAAGGAAATGGCAACCCACTCCAGTGTTCTTGCCTGGAGAATCCCAGGGACGGGGAAGCCTGGTGGGCTGCCATCTATGGGGTCGCACAGAGCCGGACACAACTGAAGCGACTTAGCAGCAGCAGCAGCAACAATGACCCTATATGCAAGACAGCAAGGGAGACACAGATACAAAGAACAGACTTTTGGACTCTGTGGGAGAAGGCGAGGGTGGGATTTGAGAGAATGGCATTGAAACATGTTTATTATCATATGTGTAATAGATTGCCAGTCCAGGTTCAATACACGAGACAGGGTGCTCAGGGCTGGTGCACTGGGATGACCCTGAGGGATGGGATGGGAGGGAGTTGGGAGGGGGTTCAGGATGGAGAACACATGTACACCCACGGCTGATTCATGTCAAGGTATGGCCAAATCCAGTACAATATATAAAGTAATTACTCTCCAATTAAAATAAATAAATAAATTTTTAAAAAGTCAATTTCTTCCAGAAAATAAGAATTGATTCCATCCAAAATAGTACATAAGAGAGAAATGCCCTGACTTAACAAGTATATATTTAGTGATCAATATACTCATCTACCTAGCCTGATGTTTGTGGTAATTTCATTATAATCATCATTATTTTATTGAATTAGCATACTTTTAAGAATAATCTGGCTAGAAAACAGATGCCCTGGCTCTGATAATATACAGTTACTGTATTCCTAGGCAAGTATGATTTCTTTTCAGCTTCATTTATTTCTTAAGTATGTCTTTTGAAACAAGTAACTCAGCCTTGAATGACAGAAATAGGCAAAAAACAAAGACAAAAACAAAAACACTGTGGATGCCCCCCTACCATCCTCTTACCTACCAGAGAGAGGGCTCCAGGTAATTGTGTTTATTGAGGTGACATTCACATAGCATAAAACTGACCATTTTAAAATATAAAATTAAGTGGCATTTAGTACATTCACAGTGTTGTATAACTATCAATTCTATTTAGTTCCAAAACATTTTCATCACTCTAAAGGGAAAATCCATACTCATTAAGTCATAATTCCCCATCCCCATCTCCCAGCAGCCATAGCAAACACTAACCTGTGTTCTGACTCTGTGGATTTATCCATTCTGGATATTTCATGTGAATGTAATAGTCATGCTACGAACATTTGTGTATGAGGGTTTTTTTGTTTTGTTTTGTTTTCAATTCTTTTGGATATGAGTGTATGCATGCTAAGTCGCTTCAGTCGTGTCTGACTCTTTGCAACCCTATGGAGCCACCAAGGCTCCTCTGTCCATGGGATTCTCCAGGCAAGAATACTGGAGTGGGTTGCCATGCCCTCCTCCAGGGGATCTTCCTGACCCAGGAATTAAACCAGCATCTCTTATGTGTCCTGAATTGGCAGGCAGATTCTTTACCACCAGCACTGCATGGAAAGCCCCTCCTTTGGGTATATAGGAGTATAATTGCTGAGTCATATAGTATTTCCACGTTTAATGTTTTGAGCAACCACCGAACCATTTTCCAGTGGCTGAACCATTTTACATTCCTACCAGCAATGTATGAGGGTTCCAATTTCTCCACATCCTCACTAACACCTTTTAAAAAAATTCTAGCCACCCTGTTGAGTGTGAAATAATAACTCATTATGGTTTGGATTTGCAGTTCCCTGACCACTAATAATGTTGAGCATCTTTTCATGTGTTTATTAGCCAGTTGCATATCTTCTTTGAAGAAATGTCTATTCAAATCCTTTGTCCACTTTTTCATGAGTTGTTTGTCTTTATGTTGTTGAGTTGTAAGAGCTCTTTATATATTATGGATATTAGCCCTTTATCATATATCCAGGTATCAATAATTTTGAAATGTATTGAATTAGCTATAAAATTATGCATTCCTAGTGCTGCAGTTCATGGGGTCACAAAGAGTCAGACACGACTGAGTGACTGAACTGAACTGAGTGACAGACAGTTAGTAGTATTCTTTCATGGAAATTCTTGGACATTCTTCAACAGAAGAATTGGATCTAGATCAATGACCTGGCCTTATATACAGAAAGACTCAAGTGAAAAAGATAATTTAGCACACGTGTCTCAGAACCTAACTTCAGAAGTAAATGTCTAAGTCTCCTTTTGTCCCGGATTCAATGGAATATGTTTGGGGCATGAATTGAATCCTTCTTACCTTGGAAGATTAGTTCAGTATAACAAGCTAGAGGAAAGGCATTTTCTCATTCATAAAAGAAATGGTTGAAGGAACTAGAATTGTCCAACCTAGGGAGTAGAAACCTCAGGGGATATGATAGCTGTCTACAAATACTTTAAGGGCTGTCACGTGGAAGAGCAATTAGAATTGTTTTACACATCCCAAAAGAACGAAACTAAGACCAATGGGTGGAAAAACTTCAAGGAGACAGATTTTCAATTCTATTAAAGGACAAAGCATTCTAATAGTCAAGGCGACTCAAGGCTGGAATGGGCTGCCATAGCAGGAAGTAGCCTTCACATCCCTGGGTGCAGGAATGCGTGGTTCTTGAGCGAAGAAAGCTGAGCATGGAAGAATTGATGCTTTTGAACTGTGGTATTGGAGAAGACTCTTGAGAGTCCCTTGGAGTACAAGGAGATCCAACCAGTCCATTCTAAAGGAGATCAGCCCTGGGATTTCTTTGGAAGGAATGATGCTAAAGCTGAAACTCTAATACTTTGGCCACCGGATGCGAAGAGTTGACTCATTGGAAAAGACTCTGATGCTGGGAGGGATTGGGGGCAGGAGGAAAAGGGGACAACAGAGGATGAGATGGCTGGATGGCATCACCAACTTGAAGGATGTGAGTTTGAGTGAACTCCGGGAGTTGGTGATGGACAGGGAGGCCTGGCGTGCTGTGATTCATGGGGTCGCAAAGAGTTGGACACGACTGAGTGACTGAACTGAACTGAGTCAAACATACAGGTTAGAACTTCAGCTCTTCATACACACTAACTTTATGACCTGGGGCATAATTTAGTCTCTTCAAGCCTCAATTTTCTCACGTATAAAATGGGGCTAATAGTGGCTAAAACTATAGGAATGCTATGATGACTAAGGCATGTACCTATAGAGTGCAAAGGTAATTAAAATCAACTGCCCTGTTTTCGTGGTGTTTTTTTTCTTTTTCTCCTCTGTTTCTCTTTTCTTCTTTTCCCTCACTCTGTCTCTCCCTCCTCACCTCTTTCTTCCATTCTGATTTATGTTCATAGTTAAATTTGCCTGTTAAATATGCATATGAAAAGTGAAAGTGAAAGTCATGTCCAACTCTTTGCAACTCCCAGGACTGTAGCCCACCAGGCTCATCTGTGCATGGGATTTTCCAGGCAAGAATACTGGAGTGGGTAACCATTTGCTTCTCCAGGGGATCTTCCAGACCCATGGATCAAACCTGGTTCTCATAGTCTTTACTGTCTGAGCTACCAGGGAAGCCCAAATATAATGCATGTAGTATAGCTCTTTTCTAGTATAATAGTTATAAAGTGTTCAGGCAGCAGTTAGATAACTCTTTGTCAGAGATGTTAACTAAGGAACTCAACATTGGGTGGTAAATGAGACTAAATAGTCCCATCCCCACTTTCAACATAGGTTATATCAATAAGAGTCGTTAAAAAAAAACAGAGCATCTTAACTGTTCAGTTTGTTTGTTTCAGCAAAGCAACAAACAAACCAGTCTGCTTGCATTTCCCTTCCCTTTCCTTCCAGAACTATTTGGCCCTAAAGTCATTTGAAGAGGCCAAGCAAGGTAGGTGTCCATACTGTGAGACACATGCATAGCTAATGGGCTAATGGGCAGAGAAAGGTGTTGAAGGCAAAACAGGGTGAGGGAAGCATCCACACATATGGGTGACCAAGTAAGGGTGAGAAAACAAAAAAAGGAGTGAAGAGGGTGTCCTGCAGAGGGACAGCCCAGAAAGAGGTAGCCTAAGGAGGAGTGTCCAGGCTTCCCTGGTGGCTCAGCAGAAAAGAATCCACCTGCCAAGCAGGAGACACAGGTTCTATCCCTGGGTCGGGAAGATCCCCTGGAGAAGAGAATGGCAACCTACTCCAATATTCTTGCCTAGAGAATTCCATAGACAGAGGAGGCTGGGGGCTATAGTCCATGGGGTTGTGGGAGTCAGTCATGACTGAGTGACTAAACAACAACAACAACAACAACAAAAGGGGGAGTATCAGAGCCTGAGCCCGTGTTGGGGATGGCCTGGTAAGGTCTGGGGGAGCACAAGCAGGATTAGAAGGAATCTACATTGGGGACAGTGACAGCTGTGTAGCATGGAGTTCAGAGCCTAAGTAAGACATGAATATTTGCTCAGGGCAGGGTGTGACATCAACAATGGGAAGTTACTTGTAGGAGGATTTGTCAAATAATCAAATGCACTAAGAATAACAAAAGCAAGGTCTCTCAGTATCTGAGAAAACGTAAAATATGGGAAAGGAAAATACTACAATGAACCCTGTGATGGGGGATTGGAATTAGAGTTATTGGTGTCCATTTATATGCTGCACTATTAAGCTATGCAGTGCTATTAAGCTAAGTAGCTATGTTGCGCTACTGCTGCTAAGTCGCTTCAGTCGTGTCCAACTCTGTGTGACCCCATAGATGGCAGCCTACCAGGCTCCCCTGTCCCTGGGATTCTCCAGGCAAGAACACTGGAGTGGGGTGCCATTGCCTTCTCCAGTTCAGTCGTGTCCGACTCTTAGCAACCCCGTGGACTGCAGCCTACCAGGCTCCTCCATCCATGGGATTTTCCAGGCATGAGTACTGGAGTGGGGTGCCATTGCCTTCTCCAACTTATATCTATAAATATACATAATTTGATAAAATTAAATATAGATGTTAACCTGTGTGTATATGTATGTACAATATATAATACACGTCCCCTAGTTCTATTCATGCAAAAGGCCTGGGAAAAGTGACAATGATCACATCTACCACTCAGATCTTCATTCATCAATACCCTTCTTCACTAAAAGGAACAATGACTCTTTGGAGAAATGGATGATTTGGAGGCTAGTGCAAGGAAAATACAAAATGATCATAAAACAGTGTAAGGTAGAAAGTAAGAGGTGCTTAAAGAATAATGAGGATATATCCAAAAGACAGAGGAGCCAGTTTGAATGACTCTCTCACTAGCCAAATCTGGGACAATGTAAGCATCAAAGTAAATACTAAATTTATGGATGACATGTACCTATATGTAGAACATGCCAATGAACCCACCAAAGAAACTTTTAGCTCTAATAAAAGAATTCAAAAATGTTGTTTTTATAAGATAAACACATCAAAGATAATTGTTTTTTATATACAATAGCAATGAATAATCTAAAAAGGAACTGTAGAAAACAACTCTGTTTATGGTAATATCCAAAAGAAAAGGCTTCCCTGATGGCTCACATGGTAAAGAATCTGCCTGCAACATCCAGGTTTGATCCCTGGGTTGAGAAGATACCCTGGAGAAAGGAATTGCTACCCACTCCAGTATTCTTGCCTGGAGAATTCCATGGATAGAGGAACCTGGTGGGCTACAGCCCATGGAGTCACAAAGAGTCAGACATGACTGAATGACTAACACTACCCTTTTCCAAAAGAATAAATTACCTAGGAATAAATTTAACCAAGTAGGAGCAAGACTTGTACACTAAAAACTATACAATATAATTGAAAGAGATTAAAGAAGGCGTAAATAAGTGGAAATACATTCTATGTCCATGAATTGGAAAACTTAATATTGTTAAGATGGCAGTATTCCTCAAATCAATCTATAGATTGCATGTGTTCCCTACCAGATTATCAAAGGCCTCCCCCTCTCCACAAATGGAAAAAACCTGTCTTAAATGTATATGGAATTTCAATAGCCAAAAACACACGAACAAAATTGTAAAAGGAGAACAAAATGAAAGTACTCATAATTCCCAGTTTCAAAGCTTAACTACAAATCTACAGCTATCAAAATACTGTGGTGCTGGCATTGTCATAGATATATAGGCCGATGGAATAGAATTGAAAATCCTGCAATAAAACCATACCCTTATGGCCAACTGATTTTCAACAAGGGTACCAAGACCATTCAGTGGAGGAAAGGATAGTCTTTTTAAGAAATGGTGCTGAAACAATTGGATATCCACAAGCTAAGGAATAATGTTGAACCCCTACTGTGCAACAATATAAATATTAACCCAAAATGGATCAACAATTCAATTAAACAACTTAAAGTATAAAACTGTTAGAAGTGAACATAGGGGTAAATCTTCATGACATTGTGTTTGATAATAGAATTCTTCAAAATTAAAAACTTTTTTGCATCAAAGGACATTATCAAGAAAGTAAAATCAATAAAAGGGGAAAATATTTGCAAATTATAATATCTGTTAAGGGTCTATTACCCAGAATATATAAAGAACTCACACAGACTTCTCTTATAGAAAATATAAAGAACTCAACCTCAGAAAATAGACAGTTCTGTAAAGAAGATATTCAAATAGTTAACAAGCATATGCAAAGATACTCAATATCATTAGTCATTAGGGAAACACACATGAAAATTTCAATGAAATATTACTTTATGCCCACTAAGTTAGCTAGAATCAAAGCAACAGAAAATAGCCAGTGTTGGTAATGATGTGGAGAAATCAAAACCCTTACACACTGCTGGTGGGAGTGGAAAATGTTTCAGCCACTGTGGATAATAGTACAAGATTTTATCTGGAGATTATGGGAGTGTTTTGGAACTAGTTAAAGATAATGATTACACAGCACTGTGAATGTACTAAATTCCACTGAACTGTTGACTTTATAATAGTAAAATTTATGTCATATGAATTTCACCTCAATAGAAATCAATAGTTATTGATAGTAATGGATTATTCTCCTTTTAATAAAATAGGAAGTCCTGAGCCTATGATAACATAAATTTTAAAACTGAATGAATTGAAAGTTTGTTAAGGAATGAATATCTACATGGCTTCAGTGTACCCTCTCATAAAATATTAACATGGTAATTCAAGATGCTTACATTAGGGGAAAGTAAGAGACAGATACATGAGATTGGCTTATAATATATATTTACTGTAAATCTAAAATAACTTTTTAAAAATGTTATAATATGCTAAAGGAAAGAAGATTAAATTTACAATAGAGAGGCCTGGCAGATATTAAGTTAATCAAGTTATCAAAGTGAATACCACTAATAATGGAACAAATAGAAATTACATGGCATGTGATAGGATGCAGTGAGAAGAATGTGTCATCACTTCTGTAATATTCCTGCCAAAGGCCTGTAACCTGATCCTCATTAGAATATAACATAAGACAACCCAGGCTGAGGGAGAAATGACAGAATAACTTGGCCTGTAATCTTTGATAGTGTCAAGGTCTAGAAAGTCAAACTAAGGCAACTTTCCAGGCTCAAGGCAGAGAAAGAGTCACGAAAACTAAATCTAAGTCTTTATTTTGAACTGGATCCTCTTGCTTTACAAGACATTATTAGGACAACTGGCAAAACTTGAATGGGCTCTTAGGAAGCTGTCAGAGAGGAAGAAATGTTCCTCTACCCTTCTCGATTCTTCTGACTGGTCTAAGAATTAAATGGACATGCGATAGGTAAATGGGAGAAAATCAGTTTAATAGCATGCATACATGAGAAAGGCCCAGAAAAACTGAGCAACTTCTATGTCTGCTGCTTCTTACAAAATAACCAGGTTAGTGACTTCCTTGGCAGTCCAGTGGTTAAGACTCTATGCTTCTACTTACTGTAAGGGGCACGGGTTCAATCCCTGGTCAGGAAATTAAGATCCTGCATACCCCATGGAAAGAAAATAAATAAATAAAAGAACATCCATAGAAAATACCATGCTTAAAACAACATGCCAAAAGACATATTTTAGGGTAGCAAACTGCTCCCTACAGAGTGATGGCAGTAAAGAATGTCCTGGTTTGGGTGGTAATATTGTGGCTACGTGGGAGAATGACTTTGTTTGTAGGAAATATACACTAAACTAGTATTATGGGATGATGGGGCATCAACTGACTGTTAAATGGTTCAAGGCAAAAACATTATTTGTACTGTAATTACAACTTTTTCTGTAAGTTTGAGGTTACTAAAAACAAAGAGCAAGAAGCTAAGCAGTTTAGTAAAAAGGTGCTATTCTGACTAGGTACACAAAATATCCTATACCATCTAACATGTGAGAATCAGATTGCAGTGACTCTTGTCTGTGGCTTGAAAAGTTTAGTTCTATCATTTATCTTAATCTTTTTTTTCTTGGGATAAGTTACTCATGACATAGCTCATTACCAAGATGGGGGATGGTTGAAAAGAGAAGCCAGGGAAGCATGACACTGCCTGTGGAATTATTACTGAACCAAACTCAGGTCTGCTCACCTGCACTTTGTAAAGCCGATCTAATATCACTGGGTTATGGTGAAGGAATGTGCAGTGTTTATTGTAAGGTGTCAAACAGGGAGTCTGGGACAGCTAGTGCTCAAAAAGTCCAAACTCCCCATGGATTTCAAGGAAGTATTTATTTATTTACTAGCTTATTTCTGCAAATAGCCAAAGAGACACTTTTATATCATCTTTATATGGTAGCAGGAGAGGGACAGAGAAGACCTAAGCAGATGGTGGATGGGGCAAAAGGGTAAAAGACACAGGTGTGCTTTTGATCTTGAGTGGCCTCAGCCTGCAGCAGCTTAAAGCAGGATTTTGGTTCTTGGCCAGAGATTGAAGTCAGGCTGAAGCGGTGGAGAGCACTGAGTTCTAGCCTCTAAGAGTGCCAGGAACCAATAGCCAGTGACAAGGACCTGGCCTAATGGCTTTGTAGAAATGAATTTCCACATAGAGATGGAATGTAGTGAAACAAGTAAAGTGTTTATTAGGAGGAAAAAGAGTATGTGTGAATAGGCTCACGTGGGCAGACTCAGAGAGAATCACATGCTCATGGTAGTTTGAATCATTTATGTTGCACATTTCTTTATGGCTTCCTCTGGCCAATCATCTTGTTTGCCTGGCTCAGAGTCCATATTTGGTTTTACTCTGGGTCCTCCCCAGTGTGCGTGTTCATCTTTCAGCCAGATAGTTTCTAGTAAAGAGTCCTATGGGTAGGTTGACATCACCTCCTATGGAGTGGAGCCCCCTCCTTTTTTTTTTACCCCGAGGAGCCTTTCTGCACATGTGTAGTTGGGAAGGTCTCCTTGACCTCAAGAATGAGAAATACGTGGTCTCTTTAACTCTTATCTGGGCCGGGCTCAGTTTCTCCTCCCTCAGGCTATTATCTTCATCTTGGAGTATCTGTCCACAGGAGACAAATTCTGCTGTTCAGTCTGGGGCCCATCTATCTATTGCCTTATTTTGATGGAGTATATATGGCATCAGCTGAATGTGCCAAGTTCCATTGAAACCCAGCTGATTTGTTTTCCTGTTGTCTCAGGAAAAGCCTGGATTGGCTGATATGCAACAAGCTATTGCCATTTCTGCTTGAAAGTATTAGGCATCAAGGCAGCAAAAAATACTCTGAACTCTCTGCTGCACTGGTGGATACTTCACTGGCTATGACTCACCCAAGAGTAGTAGAGTAGTGAATAGCTTCTACCTTCAAATATTTGTGGTTCATCCCTTAGTTTGAGCAGAATCTGCTGGTGTTGGAGTGTCTCCCAGGGAGATGGAGGAGGGGTGGCCCCAGTGGCTCACCCTGGGGTCCTAAAAGCTGATGGCAGAAGTATGCCCACCCATGCAAACTCTGACTAGGGGAATACATCTTACCGGTCTTCTGCTAGTCAGGAAGGGCACCAAGACCTGGCCCAGAAAGTACTTTAAAAGGCCAAGAAAGGGATGGGAGTTGCAGAGTACGTGATCAGCTCATGCACAATCCTCCGATTGTTCGACAGTGAGGTAATAGGGCTGTGTCACAGGGGTTAACATTATCAATCCTCAGGCTCCAGGAGGTCTGGGGGCTATACGCTAATGATCATCAAGTAGTTAATGACTTCCTTTTGGTTGGGATTTTAGCATCTGTAAAACAACTCACGAAAAGTGCATCAAATTCTGTTAGCTAGGTACCTTAGAGAAGAGCTAAAGCAGAGGATATGGGGGAGGGGTCTGTACTGGAAAGGCCCCATAGGGTCCTACTCTGTTACAGGAGGAGCTATGTGGAAGAGGGTGGCCTTCAACCCTGGCTTTGAAGAAGTGGATGATTAGGAGCTAGTGCTTACCACGGCTCTCCTCATTGCCTTCTCCTCCCCACAGTGGCTGGATGATTGCCCCACACTTTGAGGAGAGCTCTGCTGCTGCTGCTAAGTCGCTTCAGTCGTGTCCAACTCTGCGCGACCCCATAGACGGCAGCCCAAGAGGCTCCTCCGTCCCGGGGATTCTCCAGGCAAGAACACTGGAGTGGGTTGCCATTTCCTTCTCCAATGCATGAAAGTAAAAAGTGAAAGTGAAGTCACTCAGTCGTGTCCGACCCTCAGCGACCCCATGGACTGCAGCCTACCAGGCTCTTCCGTCCATGGGATTTTCCAGGCAAGAATACTGGAGTGGGGTGCCATTGCCTTCTCCTTGAGGACAGCTCTAACAGCCCTTAATTAATGTGTTGACTCGACTGGTACCTGACTATCTTATTAGCAAATCTATCCATTTTCAGGGCCCCAAAGTCTGTTCAGAGTAGACTGTCTCTTTTTAGTTGAGAAAGAGGGTGCTTAGCTTTATAGTTAACACTGTCGGAATCTTTTATTAGAACATAGGGTAAGAGCAGGGGACTTTAACTTGGAAAGGTAAGTGAGTCTCATTTATTAGCATAATGACCAGGGAGTATAAAACAGTCCAGGAGCCACAACATAAAAGTAATGTCTATCAAGTGTGCAGTTAAGCATTACCTAAATATAATAAACTGCAGGCAACAACATCCACCCAACCACACACAGTCAAATTACTTCCTTATCCTTTTATATTACAGTATGACAAAACCACTTGTAGAGAGAAATTGGGGTTTCTTCATAGCACTTGTGAAGTTATTACAAGCTTAGCCCCAGCCACATTGGCTGCATCTACAAACAGACTCTTTAAAATAAAAGTACATTTAAAACTCTCTGCCTCTCTACTTGACAAACAAATCCATGCAGTTGATGGTGGCACACATTGGTTCCAGTTCCTCTCATTTTTTGGACCCGTGTTTTCTTTCTCATACTATATTAAGGAGCTTCGGAAAAGGTATCCTGTAAAGAGAGAGACAACAGCACCCACTAAAATCTTTCCCAGTTAAAATCTTGGTCCAGGGTTGACAAGGGAGGGAGGAGGAACACACCAATTATTTCTATCAAAATGAAGCAATTCTCATTTAACAATTCTTGAGCTTGGTTAATTATACCAGCTTAGCGCAATCACTCACTCTCACTTAAGTAACTCAGGTGAGTATGACTTGATCCTTAAAGTGCCTTCTGTTCTCTCTCTCTTGCTGCTCTAGATCTTGGTTGCGGTATGGAGGATCTTTGATCTTCATTGCAGCATGCAGGATCTAGTTGCCTGATTGATCTTGGAAAGGCAGCAGTGAGCAGTGGTGTGAAGCGAGATCTTAATTCCCTGCCCAAGAATTGAACCTGGGTAGCCTGGATGAGAACCAGCAGTCCTCGCCACCAGACCAGCAAGGGCTAGAGGCTAGAAGTCATTTTTCCCTGGATCTTTGTCCCCAGTGAAAAATGCATGTATCATGGAAGCAAAAACTGTAAATGCAGGTACAAGGTTTATTATTAGAGACATAGCACAACAACAAGTGGGAGCACACAGAGAGAAATGGTTTGTTTAGTTAAGATGGAAGCAAAGCAGAGATACACAATCAGAGAGAAAGAGTGTGGGCACACCCCCTAGTGTGGAGGAGTGCAGTAAATAGGTGATTAAGTCATTGATATAGAGCAGTTTTTCCAGGTCTTTGTTTTTCCTTCAGCCAATTATCTGGTTTCTTTTCCATACGTGACCTACCCTAGGAACCTGCTCGACATGCATGCACAATTTTTTTCAAAGATGGATTCCAGATCAGAGGCCCATGGGATTACATATCAGCATCACATATTATGGGGTGGTCCCCTCTCCTTTTGACCCCAAGGAGCCTTTCTGCACATGTGAAATGTCTCTCTTGCCCCAAGGATGGGGAATATATGACCTTCTGATTCTTTAGTGATAAGTTTTAGCCCATCTCTGTTCCTGCCATAACTGTTATCTTAAGGAGACAAAACCTGGCTATTAACCCTGTTTCAGTTGTTACTTTTATTTCAGAGAGAGAACAGAAGGCTGGTTGCAAATATCTAACCTGAAGCCCACCTAACCCCTGTTTCAGGAAATGTAAACAGGAGGCTAGTTGTAAATGTCCAATCTGAAGCCCACATTTTTACTGCCCCAAGAAATGTAAACAGGAGGCCAGTTGTAAATGCCTAGTTTGGGGCTCATCTATCTCCTGCCTCATGACCAGGGATCAAACCCAGGCCTCCCTGTATTGGGAACATGGAGATGTAGCCATTGGACCACCAGGGACGTCCCTAAAGTACCCTTCTTGTAATAGAGCAAAGCACTTACATTCTCTGTTTAACAGGAGGTTCGGCATCTTAACAATTAGACCATTGTAGATCATTGATTGCTAAAAAAAAAAGAATGAAAAAGGAAGACATCAGTAAAAAAACAGAAAGATGTCATTGGTCCAGAGAACCAGAAGCTAGATTAATGGGAATCCATGCAATTAACATATTTCCTAGAGAGACCCTTGTCTAAGAAGAAGGATCTTCAAGGTACAGCCCTTAGGCCAAGGCCAGCTTGCTGATTATTTTTGTATTTATATTATGTTGGAACACCACCACACCCATTCTTTTACTTACTTTCTATGGCTTCTTTTGCACTATAATCACAGAGTTAAGTAATTGCCCAAACAGATTGTCTGGTCCTAAAAAACTAAAATATTTACCACCTGGCACTTCATAGAGAAAGTGGTCTGACCTCTGCCCTAGTTGCCTCTGGCATATAGCACAGTTCTTTTCTGTGTCTCTGGCTCCCTGCCTAGTCTAGAGATGTCAGTCATATCCTCCTTGCCTATATAACTTCTTTAGGGAATCTGATCCAAACACTGGTCAGAAGGGGTAGCTCATGTGGCTCTATCTTTTGATCACAGCTAATAGGGTCCAGGCTGGAAATCTAGGCCAACTGTCCATGAAAATTGGCAAGATAAATTGTTTTACCTGGTATCTATGAAGTTAAAGCCAGAGTCACTATTATGGCCAATAATGTGCAAGCTTATGAGAAGAGGGAAAAGGGGCTATAAACTTTGCAGTGAAGCTTCTATCTGCAGAAAGAAAATTGGGAGCAGACAGGTAGTACATATGAGAGACTCCAAGACTGCAGAGACAGAAGAAACATACCATCTGTCTCAGCACTTTCTAAGACCCATGTGATCTGGCTGTATTTCCTGTCATTTGGGGCCTGCGGGATTTCCTGTATTTCTTAGCCTAAATCCTTTTTGCCTAACCTAGTCTGAATGTTTTTATGGTTCTGTTGCATGAAGAGGGACCCTTTCTAGGGCCCAAGATTGGACTCTAGTCTAACACTCTTAAATGAATTGTCCAAGGTGACACACATTGCTGACAAAATGAGAGACTTTTTTGGAAAGGGGTGCCCAGGTGGAGAGCAGGAAAGGGAATCCAGGAGGACTGCTCTGCCACGTGGCTGCTCACAGTTTCAGGTTTTATGGTGATAGGGTTAGTTTCCGGGTTGTCTCTGGCCAATCATTCTGACTCAGGGTCCTTCCTGGTGGCGCACATGTAGCTCAGCTAAGATGGATTCCAATGAGGAGGATTTTCAGAGGTCAGTAGGACATGAGCCATTTCCTTTTGACCTTTCCCAAATTCTTCCAGTTGGTGGTGGCTTGTTAGTTCCATGTTCCTTACCAGAACCTCCTGTTGTAAAACAACTCATTCAAATAGTTACTATGGTGCCTGCCAGGGTGGGTGGTTTCAGTCAGTGTTTCCTCTAACAGTTCTTTTTTAAAAATAAATAACTGAAACCCTAGACAAAAACATGTGTTGGTATAATATTTATCCAGAGACTGTTATGTTACAAACATTGTTCTTGAAGCTCCAAATTCAGTTGTGAAAGATGAAAACTAAAACTGTCCTTGTAGAGTTCATATTTTAGATATTTGGCTCAATTTTCTTGCCTTTCTTTTCTCATTATTCCCATTTGAGAAAAAAGACGTAAAATAGTATACATCTCATTCAGGTTATCAAATGAGAAAACAAAAACACTTTAGTAACTAATTTGCTGCTGCTATGGATGTGAGGAGTGTGGCGCCTCATAAGCACATAAATGGAGCACTCTTCCCAAGGAGTGTAGGGGCAAGAGTGAGTTTTCTAGAGTGTTAGAAGAACCCTCCCAGAAACAGGGTATGATTGGCTAGGATGTGTAGGATTTTCTTACAAGGCTGATAAGTCCTGTTTTCTAGGGGAAGGTTAGCCAGCTAAAGCTGAGTTGAAGGTTTATGATTGGTGTTAGATCTCCTTGACAGTGAGGGGTTTTCTTTAAGTGCAGGTTGACCTACATTTAGGTTTGTGACATGGGCCAGGCTACAAGAGTGGCATCCATTTTCTGGGTCCTGATACAAATTAACTTTATCTACATTCATTTGATGATTAAATGGAATACATATATGTAGACTCTCTAGCAATATATGATGGTGATGGTTGAAAGCAGAAGCTGAAAAGAAACAAAGGCTAGAGCCAGGAGAAGGCTCATGAAGGAGAGCAAATATAGACAGGGTTGGGACAGAGACTACAGAGGTTAGAATCCTTTGTATCTTTGAACTTTATAATCCAGAAAGTACTTGTCATTCATCACTATCAATCTGCCTTCCCACCCTTGTGATTCATTTATGTTCTTGCTCTTTCTTACCCTCCCCAGCAGAAAGGAGTGAGGAGAAGAAGAGTGAGCTACCATCATAACTTTCCTAAGTTTCTCTCTACGACAGTGGGTAGTTGTTGTGTTTTGGGCCCATTTATCCCTAGATGATTTCTACCTGCCCAACCGAACAAGCCTTATTATAGCCAACCTCATAATTATTTACAGAAAGAAATGTCAAAGAGATGGGCCAGAACTGGTTCTAAATAAAATAAGCTTATTTTGAAGAAACCTACAAAGACTCTTCCTTTTAAGAATTTTCTTAAAGTATTAATATTTCACAGAATGAACTAAAGATGCAGGCAATCTCCTAGACCAAAATGATCTGTGGGTCAGCTGCACTGGCATCATATGAGGGTTCACTGAGAATGTGGATGGCTGGGATTCCCCTACAGATCCTTTGAATCAGATTCTCTGTTGACAGGACCTACAAATCTATGATGATAGCAAGCTTCTGTTGTGATTGAAAAGTCTGCTAAACTTGAGAATCATGAACCTGAAATGCCACCATCCCAGAAGATTCTGTGGTTTCTTTTCTTTCTTTTTTATTCTACAGAAACATTTATTGAGCTATGCTAGTCTGCTTAATTCTATAACAAAAACCTCATCCTCAAATGACCCAAGGCTAATAATATCAATGGGTTACTCAGTAGTGCCCACAAAATATAAACTTGAACATCATCAAATGTGAATTAACCTAATGTAAAAAGACTGAAGATAAACCATTTTTTATCTTATTCAAAAATTCTTTGGTTTTAGGCTTTGGCCTAAACTGTAACTATTTCTAGAAAAGATGACACATATGTGAATATAATAATGAATGAGAGTTAATTTGTGTCCAGCTAACCAACATCAAAGGACTGATGCTAAAGCTGAAACTCTAATACTTTGGCCACCTCATGCGAACAGTTAACTCATTGGAAAAGACTCTGATGCTGGGAGGGATTGCGGGTGGGAGGAGAAGGGGACGACAGAGGATGAGATGGCTGGATGGCATCACCAACACAATGGACGTGAGTCTGAGTGAACTCCGGGAGTTGGTGATGGACAGGGAGGCCTGACGTGCTGCAATTCATGGGGTCGCAAAGAGTCGGACACGACTGAGTGACTGAACTGAACTGAACCAACATCAAAGTTCACAGAAAGTATTACTGGAATGAGGAGAGAATGAGGGATCAGCAAGGCACTGGCTCCTAGTATCGCCAGAGGAAGAAAGGGTAGAGCACTTTACTGTTTTTCACAAATCCGTTCTGCCTCCATGAAGTACAGTTCAGTCGCTCAGTCGTGTCTGACTCTTTGAGACCCCATGAACTGCAGCATGCCAGGCCTCCCTGTCCATCACCAACACACGGAGTCCACCCAAACCCATGTCCATCGAGTCGGTGATGCCATACTGCCGTCTCATCCTCCGTCATCCCCTTCTCCTCCTGCCCTCAATCTTTCCCAGCATCAGGTTCTTTTCAAATGAGTCAGCTCTTCGCATCAGGTGGCCAAAGTATTGGAGTTTCAGCTTCAACATCAGTCCTTCCAATGAATACCCAGGACTGATCTCCTTTAGGATGGACTGATTGGATCTCCTTGCAGTCCAAGGGACTCTCAAGAGTCTTCTCCAACACCACAGTTCAAAAGCATCAATTCTTCAGCACTCAGCTTTCTTCACAGTCCAATTCTCACATCCATACATGACCACTGGAAAAACCATAGTCTTGACTAGAAGGAACTTTTTTGGCAAAGTAATGTCTCTGCTTTTCAATATGCTATCTAGGTTGGTCATAACTTTTCTTCCAAGGAGTAAGCATCTTTTAATTTCATGGCAGCAATCACCATCTGCAGTGATTTTGGAGCCCCCCAAAAATAAAGTCTAACACTGTTTACACTGTTTCCCCATCTATTTCCTATGAAGAGATGGGACCAGATGCCATAATCTTTGTTTTCTGAATGTTGAGTTTTAAGCCAACTTTTTCACTCTCCTCTTTCACTTTCATTAAGAGGCTTCTTAGTTCCTCTTCATTTTCTGCCATAAGGTTGATATCATCTGCATATCTGAGGTTATTGATATTTCTCCCATCAATCTTGATTCCAGCTTGTGCTTCTTCCAGACCAGGGTTTCTCATGATGTACTCTGCATATAAGTTAAATAAGCAGGGTGACAATATACAGCCTTGATGTACTCCTTTTCCTATTTGGAACCAGTCTGTTGTTCCATGTCCAGTTCTAACTGTTGCTTCCTGACCTGCTTATAGGTTTCTCAAGAGGCAGGTCAGGTGGTCTGGTATTCCCATCTCTTGAAGAATTTTCCACAGTTTCTTGTGATCCACACATTCAAAGGCTTTGGCATAGTCAATAAAGCAGAAATAGATGTTTTTCTGGAACTCTCTTGCTTTTTCCATGATCCAGCAGATGTTGGCAATTTGATCTCTGGTTCCTCTGCCTTTTCTAAAACAAGTTTGAACATCTGGAAGTTCACGGTTCACATATTGCTGAAGCCTGGCTTGGAGAATTTTGAGCATTACTTTCCTAGCATGTGAGATGAGTGCAATTGTGCGGTAGTTTGAGTATTCTTTGGCATTGCCTTTCTTTGGGATTGGAATGAAAACTGACCTTTTCCAGTCCTGTGGCCAGTGCTGAGTTTTCCAAATTTGCTGGCATATTGAGTGCAGCACTTTCACAGCATCATATTTCAGGATTTGAAATCCTGAAACTGGAATTCCATCACCTCTACTAGCTTTGTTCATAGTGATGCTTTCTAAGGCCCACTTGACTTCACATTACAGGATATCTGGCTCTGGGTGAGTGATCATACCATTGTGATTATCTGGGTCATGAAGATTGTTTTTGTACATTTCTTCTGTGTATTCTTAATATCTTCTGCTTCTGTTAGGTCCATACCATTTCTGTCCTTTATCGAGCCCATCTTTGCATAAAATGTTCCCTTGGAATCTCTAATTTTCTTGAAGAGATCTCTAGTCTTCCCCATTCTGTTGTTTTCCTCTATTTCTTTGCATTGATCACTGAGGAAGGCTTTCTTATCTCTTCTTGCTATTCTTTGAAACTCTGCATTCAAATGATTATGTCTTTCCTTTTCTCCTTTGCTTTTCACTTCTCTTGTTTTCACAGCTATTTGTAAGGCCTCCCCAGACAGCCATTTTGCTTTTTTGCATTTCTTTTCCATGGATGCAATAGTGATAGATAATTCTGAAGAAAATGCTTCACTTGCCCCTCAGTCTCAGAGCAATCTGTAGAAAAAAATGAAAATAGCATATATCTTCCTCTCAAATGGGGTGAAAAAATCTACAATTGAGTCTAACAAACGTTTTGTTCATTACATTGCACACACACATAACTCACTGAAGATTTCTGGTTAGTGCCTTGGCATTCTAAATTTAAAGAAGGTATGGCAGCCTCCCTGGTGGCTCAGACAGTAAAGAATCCCCCTGCAATGGGGAGATACAGGTTCAATACCTGGTTTGGTAAGATCCCCTGGAGAAGGGAATGGCAATCCACTCCAGTATTCTTGCCTGGGAAATCCCATGTTCAGAAGAGCCTAGAGAGCTACAGGCCATTCCATTGCAAACAGCTGGATACAACTGAGTGACTAACACTTTCTTTCTTATGGCAGCCTCCAATGATTTGGCAATGAGCTTTTTTGGAAGAAATTGAACTTAATCTTAGGAAAATACCCTCATAATAATTTTTTTGTGTTTGATTTTCCCCCAGCTATCCAGCAGGAGAACGAGTGTGCTGAATCATCATAAAATGGGAACCTCCTCGCAAGAGCAAATTTCAACATTGAGTGTCTTGCTTTTGGCAAATCTTTGTAGAGATTTTAGGTATCTTCTGATGTCTTCTCACCCATAACACCTGGCTAAGAGGTCAGGGGTAGCCAGTGTCCCCTCCCCTCATCTTAAAACTTCCATTGGTGCACAAATTCCAGCAGGCAGGTGCTGTCAATAATCTCACAATTGATGATCTTTGTGTGTGTAGTCTGTACTCACCCATAGGATAAGCTGCTTTTCACTTTCTACAATGATTCCCTCTGTTGTTTATAATCATTAAGTTGCATGGTTTTGCATCTTCTCACAATTTATTTTCATTTCTAATGAAGCAATAAAGTAATAATATAACCAATATGTTTATCATGGGCTCCTGTGGTTCATTTCTGGTGGTCTTCTAAGGAATGAAAGTACACAAGGCTACTTTTCAGCCAAATAAAATGAGTGCTGGAAAGCTATTTTAGCAGATTTGGCTCACAGGAACCACCCCTTCTGTCCAGATCAAGTGGGTCCTGACTTGGGATTGTGTGGCTGAACCACACCAACTCCATTTTGTCAACTCCATCTTAGTCCACACAGTGCTAACTTCCCCCTTTCTACGTGATTGAACTTTAGCCTAATTTACAAGAAGTGAGTCCAAGCCAGATCAGTACCCTATCAACTTTTGCCCTTGCCTTCATCTGATGTGAGACCTGCAAGAGTGCTATTGCTGACATAAATGGTTAATGGTTATGAAACCCCTGAGGGGAGGAACCCCGATTCCAGTTGCTACACCTGTGCTTCTGTCTTGTTGGTCAGATTCTACTTTTAGCTCTGGCCCCTTTAAATTCTTTTGTACCCTTTTTGGCAGTCAGTGTGCAGTGCAGCTTCGAATGCCTCTGAATTATCTGTCGACTCTATCCTTTGTGCTTGTATGTGATTTACCCACAGTGAACTTCATAATTGCACTTCATGGCATTGCTCCCTTTGTTTTTTTGGTCTCAAAGTTCCGTCTCAGTTTGCAGGATATCATTCAGTATATGTGCCTCCCAACAGGGATGCTAAGTGCTTTTCCTGAAAGTTGGAATTATAAAGATAGAGAGCCTTGGGAGAAGAGGTCACGTAGACTAGCCCCTTTGTCACAGAAATGAGGAAATGAAAACAAAGGGTCTGACTTGATCTTCTAAGGTGTATAAGGGCTGGAATTTTAGATGGACTCTTCTTGCTTTTTGGAAAGTACTTTTCAACTAAGGTCAGGGGACGTGAAAGGCTGGGGTTGGATGCGGAGGGACAAGAGTCTCTTACTAATACCCGCTTTGCTAAGCACATCACATCTTTCATTGGGCATCAGCTCTGATATCTAATACCTGTGAATGAGCTGCAGCACAGAACTTCTGGCCTGGTTCTTGTCCTGAACAGAATTCACTGTTTTATGAACCAAGTATTTTTGGTGTTTGTGGTGAGCACAGGTGCTATGAACCGAATTGGTTCCCCTCCAAAAAATTAATATGTTGAAGCCCTAACCCCAAGTGTGACTGGATCTGGAGACAGGGTATTTCGGTAATTAATTGAGATGGGGGAGGGGCATAATTGGATAGGACTGTGGCCATACGGAAGAGGAAGAGATACCAGATCGTTCCCCTACATGTGAGGACACAACAAGAAGATGACCACTAGTAATACAGAAAGAGAGGTTTCACCAGAAACTGACACTGCTAGATCTTGATTTTGGCACTTCCATCCTCCAGAACTGTGAGAAAATGAACTTCTGTTGTTTATGCCATCTGGTCTACAGTATTTTGTTATGGCAAGCCTAGCTGACTAATATAATCAGGAATACATATAAATAGATGAGCCCAGATCACTGCCCTAAAATGATACATTTATCACTTGAAATTTATAAGAGCCAATCACATATAATCCTACCAATTATACATGTTAGCATTTAAGTGCCTAAGCATCCATACTGTGGTGTATTAATATTCACATATTTTCTGACTAAAGGGGATTATGCTGTTGCTATTTGCAACCTGGAGTATTACCTTACCACTCCCTTCTAAGAGATGACATTCTTGAATAATCAGTGGGTTTACAGGAAGTGAAAACTATGGTCTCTGCAATAGCATAAATGTTCCTAAGCATAAAGGGGGTTGGGGGGTCACTTCTACTCAAATATCAGTGAGGTGACACAATCACAGGTCTTAGAGTTGTTGTTGTTCAGTTGCTAAGTTGAGTCTGATTCCTTGTGACCCATGGACAATAGCATGGTAGGCTCCTCTGTCCTCTACTATCTCCTAGAGTATGCTCAAATTCATGTCCATTGAGTTGGTGATGCCATCTAACCATCTCCATTCTCTGCCACCTCCTTCTCCTTTTGCCCTCAATCTTTCCCAGCATCAGGGTTTTTACCAATGAGTTGGCTCTTCAGATCAGGTGGCCAAAGTATTGGAACTTCAGTTTCAGCATCAGTCCTTCCAATGAACATTCAGTGTTGATTTCATTTAGGTTTGACTGGTTTGATCTTACAG
Source organism: Bubalus kerabau (assembly GCF_029407905.1). Lineage (NCBI taxonomy): Eukaryota > Metazoa > Chordata > Mammalia > Artiodactyla > Bovidae > Bubalus > Bubalus kerabau. The sequence continues at coordinate 58,156,856 of NC_073647.1, read as the reverse complement.
TCCAAAGGACTCTCAAGAGTTTTTTCCAGCAGCACAGTTCAAAAGCATCAATTCTTTGGTGCTCAACCTTGTTTATGGTCCAAATCTAACATCTGTACATGACTACTAGAAAATCCATAGCTTTAACTAGACTGACCTTTGTTGACAATGTGATGTCTCTGCTTTTTAATGCACTGGAATGCAAAAGTAAGGGCTACGTGGAGTAACAGGCAAATTTGGCCTTGGAGTACAAGATGAAGCAGGTCAAAGGCTAACAGAATTTTGCCAAGAGAATGATTGGTCATACCAATCACACTCTTCCAACAACAAAAGCAAAGACTCTACACATGGACATCACCAGACAGCCAATACAAAAATCAGATTGATTATATTCTTTGCAGTCAAAGATGGAGAAGCTGTATACAGTCAGCAAAAGCAAGACTGGGAGCTGACTGTGGCTCAGATCATGAACTCCTTATTGCCAAATGCAGACTTAAATTGAAGAAAGTAGGGAAAACCACTAGACCATTCAGGTATGACCTAAATCAAATCCCTTACAAGTTACAGTAGAAGTGACAAATAAATTCAAGGAATTAGATCTGATAGACAGAATGCCTGAAGAAATATGAACAGAGGTTTGTGGCATTGAACAGGAGGCAGGGATCAAAACCATCCCCAAGAAAAAGAAATGCAAAAAGGCTAAATGGTTGTCTGACGAGGCCTTACAAATAGCTGAGAAAAGAAGAGAAGCTAAAGGCTTCTCTTGGCAAAACTCTGTTAGCCTTTTCCCTGCTTCATTTTGTACTCCAAGGCCAAACTTGTCTGTTAATCCAGATATCACTTGACTTCCTACTTTTGCATTCCAGTCCCCTATGATGAAAAGGACATATTTTGGGGGGGTTATAAAAGGTCTTGTAGATCATTATAAAACCATTCAACTTCATCTTCTTAGGCATTAGTAGTTGGAGCATAGACTGAGATGACTGTGATATTGAATGGTTTGTCTTGGAATGAACCGAGATCACTGTTGTTTTTGAAATTACACACAAATACTGCATTTCAGACTCTTTTGTTGACTATGAGGGCTACTCCATTTAATTCAGATGACCCATAGTAGTAGATATAATGGTCATCTGAATTAAATTCACCCATTCTTGTCCATTTTAATTCACTGATTCCCAAATGAATATGTTCACTCTTGGCATCTCCTGTTTGACCACTTAAAATTTACCTAGATTCATGGACCTAACTTTTCAGGTTCCTCTGCAATATATTTTTTTTTTTTTACAGCATCGGACTTTTACTTTCACCACCAGACTCATCCACAACTGGATGTCATTTCCACTTTGGCTCAGCCTCTTCATTCCTTCTGGAGCTATTTTTCTGCTGTTCTCTAGTAGTATATTAGATACCTACTGACCTGGGGGTTTCAACTTTCAGTGTAATATCTTTTGCCTTTTAATCCTGTTCATGGGGTTCTCAAAGGAAGAGTGCTGAAGTGGTTTGCCATTTCCTTCTCAACTGGACCACATGTTGTCAAACACCCCACTTTGACTATCTATCTTGGGTGGCATCGTATTATATCTCTTGAAATAAAATATGCTTTCCTTCACAATGTGGAACTATTAATATTTTGTTAGAAGCAAAATTAACTCTTCCTTGAAAGTTTAAGTAGATGCACCTTTGGAAAATTGCCATTTGGCAGATGGTAGCTCATTGATGACCTCCATTTCTTGAGTTGTTGTTTAAGTCCTTGTTGGATCAATTTCTATAATTTGTTTGGCTCATTTCTATATGATTTTACATTCTTATGTGTATAAATATTTTTGCATGTATTACCAAAGATTATTGAAAAGATTGTGTTTTTAAATTATTTCACATTTTATTTACGTTTTCTGTCCCTAAGGAGGTTTCTTAGAGAATTAGGTGAATATATATTTTCCACCCATAGGTGTTCACCAGTTCTAGCCTTTGGAGTATTTTTAGAATCTAAGTATTATGAAGAAAACAGTATTAAACTTGGTACATGATTAAGAAGGGGGAGACATGGTCAACCCATACTCTAAGGTGGGAAACCTAATAAGGGGAGTATAACAACAATTGAAGAAGTTTTCCTCAAGGAATAAGTGATCCAAGCCCCACATAAGTCTTTCCAAACTGGGGGCCCTGTACCAGGAAGATGAGCCCCCAGAATGCTTGGCTTTGTAGGTCAGTGAGGCTTACTTTCAGGAGAGCCAGAGGGCTGTGGGAAACAGAGACTCTACCCTTACAAGGTGCACAGAAAATCTTAACAAGCTTGGGAACCTAGGACAGAAGCAGCAATTTGAAAGAAGCCTGGGTTAAACCCATCTGCAGATCTTGGAGAACCTCCTGGAGAGGTAGAAGGCAACTGGAGCTCATCATGGGGATATAGACATAGGTGGCAAATATTTGGGGGAGCTGGTTCTACCACGTGGACCCTGGTGCTAGAGTGCCATTTTGTAATCCTCCTTCTAGCTTCTTCGTACTATAACCCAGACCTGACCAACACGCCTATCAGCACCAGTACTGGGATTCCTTAGGCCAAGCAAAAACCCAAGCAGAGATACAGACCCACCTTGAGATCCCTGAAGCCTGCAGTTACCCTGGAACCCAGCTTTGGCCACCCCAGGACCTGGGCCCACATACCAGTGGTCCAGAACTAGCTGCAGCACCAACCTCACCCATCAAGGGGTAGGCACCATCCCATGATACTCTGGACCTTAGTCCAGCTTACTGATAGGTTGAAACACCAGCTCTAGGACACTCAGGGCTATGCAGCCCACATTCCCAGGACCCATCTCCATCTATCAATGAGTTTGTGCTAGTCCTGGGAATCCCTGGGCCTCACCCTCCCCACAAGCAGGCCAAGAACACAAGCTCTGTGACCCATGGACCCTGCAGCCAGAGACCCCAGGACCCACCTCTACCTGTCAGGGTGGTACCACCACCCACCAGTGGGGAGACACCAGCCCCAGAACCATCAGAGGCATTCATCCTGCCATATCAGGACCCATCCCACAACAAAGCTGGCTGCTGCCTGCCCCAGGACCCCGAGGATAACTTGGGCTGCTCAGCCAGTGCTGAGGACTAGAATTTGGCTGTACCTACCTATGGGCTGAGACCAGCTTCAGGACACCCCCAGGCCATGATTCTTCCCACCAGCAAGTGAATACTTCATCTAGGACTCCCAGGCCTACAGCTATGCACTCCAGAGCTCCTCAGGATCATTGGAGTACAGATTTAGGATAAATGAGTCCCCTTGTCAGGGTTATTATTTATTATGTTTGTGGAATACTAGAAAAACCATTTTTTATATTCATTCATTTGGCTGCATCAGGTCTTAGTTGTGGCATGCAGGATCTAGTTCCCCAATCCAGGATTGAACCCAGGACCCCTCCCTGGGAGTGCAGAGTCTCAGCCACTGGACCACCAGGGACATCCCCTAGAAAAAATCTGAAGAAAGAATTAGAAAAAATGATATGGTTCGCAGTGATATCAGGAAAAACTTCCATCAAATCAACTGCAATTAAATTTTTCTGGATGGGACCTTGACATGGTCTTAAACAAGCAGAATATAGTTTTGGGAGTGAAAAGCTCACTGCAGAGCCATCACAGATTCAAAACAGGACTGTGGACCCATAAGAAAACTAGCGTTTTACAAAATGACATAATTTCTGTTGTGTTCATTGTTGCTGCTTCAGTATCTCAGTGTCTGCCCACATGATATACAAATATTTTTCAGAACTTTTCTGGCATGCTGGTCAGAAATATAAACTATGTGTGAATTCCTGTGAATGAACTAGGATATTTTTTTTATTGTGCTAGGTGTGTTTTCCATTTAGGGAATCCAATAACCAAATACAGGCATTAAGAAACCAGTGTTACAACTGCACCATATGGGCCATGAAGCAGAAATGCAAGGGTGAGTGACACACATGACATCTAGGGAGGAGGGAGGGAAAATGGGGTTTGATGTTAAAGACCTGGAGGGGAAATGAGACTATGTAATTAGTCACTTTAGAGGGTGATTGAGGAACGCGGAGACCTAAAGAGTAATCATGATCTAACAGTGTTCAGTTCAGTTCAGTCACTCAGTCGTGTCTGACTCTTTGCGACCCCATGAATCGCAGCACGCCAGGCCTCCCTGTCCATCACCAACTCCCGGAGTTCACTCAGACTCACGTCCATCGAGTCAGTGATGCCATCCAGCCATCTCATCCTCTGTCGTCCCCTTCTCCTCCTGCCCCCAATCCCTCCCTGCATCAGGGTCTTTTCCAATGAGTCAACTCTTCGCATGAGGTGGCCAAAGTACTGGAGTTTCAGCTTTAGCATCATTCCTTCCAAAGAAATCCCAGGGCTGATCTCTTTCAGAATGGACTGGTTGGATCTCCTTGCAGTCCAAGGGACTCTCAAGAGTCTTCTCCAACACCACAGTTCAAAACCATCAATTCTTCGGCGCTCAGCTTTCTTCATAGTCCAAATCTCACATCCATACATGACCACAGGAAAAACCATAGCCTTGACTAGGTGGACCTTTGTTGGCAAAGTAACGTCTCTGCTTTTCAATATGCTATCTAGGTTGGTCATAACTTTCCTTCCAAGGAGTAAGCGTCTTTTAATTTCATGGCTGCAGTTACCATCTGCAGTGATTTTGGAGCCCAAAAAGGGTTCAGGATGGGGATCACGTGTATACCTGTGGCAGATTCATGTGATATATGGCAAAACTAATACAATATTGTAAAGTTAAAAAATAAAATAAAATATAAAAATATATATATATATATATAATAAATAAAAAAATAAAGTCTGACACTGTTTCCACTGTTTCCCCATCTATTTCCCATGAAGTGATGGGACCAGATGCCATGATCTTCATTTTCTGAATGTTGAGTTTTAACCCAACTTTTTCACTCTCCACTTTGTTAGCTACTGAAAATTCAAATTACAGCAAGGGCTTTACAGCTTAAATAACAAACTATAAGTTCCAACCTTAGGAAAATAGTATTAATTTGACAAGCATACCCCATTCAAATTTTTTCAACATTGTCTATACTATAGAATTCATTGTAAAGCATAAGTGTTAATTGACACACTTTGCAGAAATAGCTGAATTTGAAAGTTGAAGAAATAATTCCTGTTTCAGCCTTTCTGGTGGTTTCTAGGGTCATTATCATTTTATATACCTCTTTTATTCTCTAACTCTCTAAGAGTACAGTACAGTAATCCAGGGTACAGTAATCCAGAATTTTTATGTGGGAAATGATGAAAAAGTAAAGTGAAAAAACTGATAAGAAAAATCAAAATTACCTCAATCAAACTTCTTTGAACATACCCCATATTCAGAATTATTTAATATACATAAATGAGAAACCAAAAATAGTACAAAAATATCAGTTTACTTCTCCAGATCCCTGAATTCTGAACTTACTATTCCTATATGCTCAAATTTATCCAATTCCAATTTTTACCTTCTATTTCTTACAACATTTAAAAGAAAATCTACTGGGGTCAGTAGATTGGCTTAACTATGTGCAGGCTTGTAGACCTGAGTTTGGTTTGGTAACAATTTTGGTAACCCAGATTGGACAGCAACCCTGAGTGTGCATCTCATCCATGGCACATCAACATCTGTTCAATGACAAGCCCTTGGGGCTGCCTCACAGACAAAGGTACTCAAGCAGCTGCTGGATAGGATCCAAAAGCAGCCTAGATCTAGATTCCACCTTCTGTTGGATGGAGCCCTTTCCCAATAGAGCTGGCTGCAAGCTCTAGTGTATCCAAAACCTAACGCTGGTTCACTGGTGAGTGGGCCTGGGTCCTGGCACAGCTGGCTGAGGAGTCCAGGGTATCTCAGAGCTGGTGCTGACCTGCTGGTGGGTGGGACTGAGCCCCAGGCTGTTCTAGGGCTACTAGCAGCTCCATGGTGGGCAGAGCTAGGTCCTGGAGCTCTGGCTGCAGCTCCTGGGTGTCCCAGGTCTAGTGCCTGTGCTCTCATGTGTGGGACAGATCCTAGGCACTCTGGTGGACAGGGTTGTGTCCAGTGGCACCTGTGGTCTCAGGGCATCATAAGGCACACTGGATGCTGGTGGATGGGCCTGTGTCTCTGCCTGGCCAGTTACTTGACCTGAGACATCCAATCCTGGTGCCCATAGGCTTGTGGTCAGGAGCAAGGCTTGGTCCTGAGACTTATAAGCCAGGGGGAAGATGTCAAAATGATACTTGCCAGCACCAGTGTCCATGTGGCAGAAAAAGCTTTCCAAAATTGCTTCCACCAGTATCTATGTCCCCAGAGTGAGCTCCAGATTTCTCCTACCTCTCCAAGAGACACTCCAAGATCAGTAGGTGGGTCTGGCTTAGGCTCCTTTCAAATTACTGCTTCTCTCCTGTATTTATTTTATTGATTTCCTCTTTGATCTTTATTATTTCCTTCCTTCTGCTGACCTTGGGCTTGGCTTGTTCTCTTTCTAATTCCTTTAGATGGTAGGTTAGGTTCTTTATTGGAGATGTTCCTTGGTTTTTGAGGTAGGCCTGTATGTCTATAAGCTTTCCTCTTAGAACTGCTTTTGCTGCATCCCATAGGTTTTGGAAAGATGTGTTTATTTTCATTTGTCTCCAGATATTTTCTAACTTCCTCTTTGATTTCTTCACTGATCCATTGGTTTTTTCCTATCATATTCTGTTCTCTCCATGTGTTTGTGGTTTTTGCATTTTCTTTATGTAATTATTTTCTAATTTCATACAGTGTGGTTAGAGAAAATGCTTGGTACAATTACTCTTCTCTTAAGTTCGTTGAGACTTGGTTTTTTTTGTGGCATAGCATGTGGTCTATCCTGGACAATGTTCCATGTACACTTGAAAAGAATGTATATTCTGCTGCTTTTGGATGGAATATTCTATAAATATTTATTCCATCCAACTGGACTAACGTGTCATTGAAGGCCACTGCTGTCTCCTTATTGATTTTCTATCTAAATTATCTGTCTATTGCTGTAAGTGTAGTGTTGAAGTTCCCTAACATTATTGTATTCTTATAAATTTCTTCCCAGAAATTTTAAACAACAGAAGATATATAGCTGGATGGAGAATTGTTGATTTAGAATATAGATGAAAGAAATTATATAGACTATGTCATAGAAAGACACATGAAGTAAAAGATTAAAGAGATGGCAAGAGACTTAAGAAATGGACTTAATACTAAGGAGGTATTAAGTACATCTTGTAGGATGCCAGAAGTGGTAACCTGGCTAAATTTTAGAATAATAATATTCACAGAGAAACAGTTGATACTTTCCAGAATTTAGGAAGGCTATGTTTCCATAGATTCAGGAAGCACACCTGGACACATCATAGTAAAGCTACAGACAAAGTTAGCATATAGATCATACTAGCAAACAAAAAGACACATTGTCTACAGAGCCATGCCAAAGACTATGACAGTAAATCTCCTTTCAAAAACAAATGGAAGCAGAAAGCAAGTAGTGAGAGTAAGCAACCACACAGATAGTGTTGCATTCCTAGCCTAAGTATCATGATAAGTCTTTGGTAGACTCAAAGATGGACCACTCAGATCACCACAACAAGGACAGACTTACTGCTGTTCCTTAGTCATAAGCCACTTCAGGTGTACCTCAGCTGCACAGAGCTGCATTGAACTTCTCAAGTCAGCCCACTTCTAAGGACTGATCAAGGAGGTGGTATAAAGTTCTGACTCTGTTGGGCCAGTGTGAAGTGACTTTAATGGCTCATTTTACCTTCAGATTCAGTATGGGATCAGAAAATAATTTTGGAGAGTCAGCATTAGATATGCACTTCTTCCTCTGCCCACACCTGTCTTCTTCCCATCCCTTTCTCGGGCAATGAGAGTGCATAAATGTCCTGCACACGAAAGACCACATCATTCTTAGAACTTAATTTGTAAAAAAAGACATTGGAGACAACATGAAAAATCATGATATTTACAACAATAGACACTATTGTTAGGGAAATTATATTAAGTCTTGTTTAGGCTTCAGAGACAAAGCAGAATAGGCCTCTGACCTTGCTTCTGACCTACCAGGACACTGCCCTGACTACTGCTGTGGGTGTCAGCCACACCTGCTGTGAGTGTGGAAGAGAATCTATTATCTATTGTGTAACAGATAGATAAGAAGAGGATCTTGGAATTTAAGTCCCTGCAGGAGGTCTGGCCAACCACTCCCTGGATTTAGCAACATTCCAAGATTGGTAGAACAAAGCAAACAGTACTGGAAAATATTTGCAAAATACCAGAGCTGTAGTTTTGCTCACATATTGATGACGATAATCAGTTTGCAGCCTGGGATTATAAGGAGGGAAGCTGGCACTGCAATCTTTGAAGTCTCACCCATGGAGTTAAAGTGCTACCTGGGACCTTTTCCCAATCGGAGCTCCAGATGTGCTGTGTCACCGGACTTCCCAACTCTGCTTAAGTCTGGATGTTAGTCAAAATCCAATTTGGTATCCACTGCTCTATTTCTCTCTCTCTTTTTTTTTTTAATGTTAGTGTATTGCAAGTAAGTTAGATTATTCTCTAATAAATACTTGTATTATTTATTTGTACATAACAAATGGCTTATTTTGTTAACAAATCCTTTGAACCTGAGATGAAAGTGAAAACTTACGACAAAAGATCTATGGTAAAGGAACTTCCAAGGAATGTTTGTCACTTCTGGTATGCCAAGGAGATGTCTTTTCTTAGTCCACTTCTTATGTTTCTTGACCTCCATTTAATCCTTTTATACTCTTTATGAAGTATTTTGTAGTATTTCTTTCATCTATCTTCTAGGTCATATATTCTCTGTCCATTTGTCTCAGCTGTTTAAAATTCCTTTACTCTTCTATTCCAGTGGTTATGATTTTCAGTACTAGAAAGCTTATTTGCCTTTTGATAATTAGCTATTTATTACTCATGTTTTAGGTATCTTATCATCTATTTAAATATGTTAAGTACATTTTTTGTACTTTCTATCTGATTATAAGTCTTTACAGGTTTCCATCTTGGTTTATTGTTTATACTGATGCTGTCATTTTGGAGGGGGAAGTTGTATTTGTTTAGGGGGGGCTTTAATTGTAGGAATACTTGTAGAAGCCTCAATTAGGGCTAAGCTCTTCTAGACGCAATTAGATTTGCATTTGCCATATACATGAGTTTGCAAATAGAAATTACTTGGGCCATGTTGATAGTATTAATTAGAATACCAAAGCTACATCAAGGCACTCTTTTGGTTACAAATTCTTTATGCAACTTTTTATTCCTCATCCATCATTTCAGTTCAGTTCAGTTCAGAAGCTCAGTCGTGTCCAACTGTTTGCGACCCCATGAATTGCAGGATGCCAGGCCTCCCTGTCCATCACCAACTCCCAGAGTTCACTCAGACTCACATCCATCGAGTCAGTGATGCCATCCAGCCATCTCATCCTCTGTCGTCCCCTTCTCCTCCTGCCCCCGATCCCTCCCAGCATCAGAATTTTTTCCAATGAGTCAACTCTTCGCATGACGTGGCCAAAGTATTAGAGTTTCAGCTTCAGTGTCAGTCCTTCCAAAGAATACCTGGGACTGATCTCCTTTAGAATGGACTGGTTGGATCTCCTTACAGTCCAAGGAACTCTCAAGAGTCTTTTCCAACACCACAGTTCAAAAGCATCAATTCTTCAGCACTCAGCTTTCTTCACAGTCCAACTTTCACATCCATACATGACCACTGGAAAAACCATAGCCTTGACTAGATGGACCTTTGTTGGCAAAGTAATGTCTCTGCTTTTCAATATGCTATCTAGGTTGGTCATAACTTTTCTTCCAAGGAGTAAGCATTTTTTAATTTCATGGCTGCAATCACCATCTGCTGTGATTTTGGAGCCCCCAAAAATAAAGTCTGACACTGTTTCCACTGTTTCCCCATCTATCTGCCATGAAGTGATGGGACCAGATGCCATGATCTTCGTTTTCTGAATGTTGAGCTTTAAGCCAACTTTTTCACTCTCCTCTTTCACTTTCATCAAGAGGCTTTTTAGTTCCTCTTCACTTTCTGCCATAAGGGTGGTATCATCTGCATATCTAAGGTTATTGATATTTCTCCCATCAATCTTGATTCCAGCTTGTGCTTCTTCCAGCCCAGTGTTTCTCATGATGTACTTTGGATATAAGTTAAATAAGCAGGGTGACAATATACAGCCTTGACATACTCCTTTTCCTATTTGGAACCAGTCTGTTGTTCCATGTCCACTAAGGACAAAAATTAGAATTTTCTTTGGTCCTTCCTTTCTTATGAAAAAGAAAGTCCAGTTTTTCACTATGGGTATAGTCAATTAATCATTTAGAATTATGTGTGTGTGTCAGCTGTCTATTGATTTGAGCCACTTTCAAGCACATCTGAGTATTTAAAATACTGTTTAACATAACTTTGTATATTACAATTTATAATGGGAAGATTTTAAATTTTGTACACAATTTCCAAATGTGAAATGTAAATATCCCTTAAAAATACAAAGCATCCTAAGATCACTCAGTGATAATCATCCAATACCTAAGCTACACTGCAAACCAGACAACCTTCACACACATACCTGGTGCTGAAAGGGGCCTCTTTTCTTGTGGAGCAGTCCAGCAGGACGGACTAACCTTTTCCATGGTAGCCCTATGTCATCTAACAGCAAGGCAGAAGGACATTCCTTCTTAAAACTTAGCCCTGTTATTGGTATAATATAATTTCCACTGTATTTTATTCATTGCACAAAATAATCACAGGCTTCATCATCTCAAGAGGAGGGGGAAACAGGACCTCTCATTGGAAGGAGTATTCAGGAATGAGCTATACTCCTGAATCTAATAGCCACTGAAATCAAAGACAAGCTTCTTGAGATGTTTTTGGGTGCCATACACAGGGTATGGCCATAGGAATAAGTGTTTTGTTCGCTATACTATGGTGATTGTCTTCGGATTGGTTTGCTCTTTACTTACCACTAAGAGAGGGGCACCTACTATTTAGTGGAATCTTATACTGCATGCCACAGCTTTCACACCAAAGTGGACTGAAAATTCTAACCATTGTAGACATCCTCTCCCACTTGTAGGGCCATTTATATAGACAAAGAAACACACAGGTAGACAGCAAGGAGAATGTAAGTACAGATTTCTTGGTGAAAGGAACTCAGACAAACCTGGTCTGAATATCTATTTTTTCTGACTTAGGGACACAGAGTTTTCTCATATACCTCATGGTCCTCTTCTTTTTCGGTCCTCCAACATCTGACATTATAGCCGTAATTCATCCTTCTCAATTGTGAAAAGTGCATTTCCACAGAGTCAAATGGGGCAGGTTTGAGGAAAACATTTAGGGAGAGTGAAAAACATAAGAAGCTGTCCTTGCATGATATTGGAGTGTGGTTAAGGGAAATACTTCATTAAACATTCTTCACTTGAATTAATTTCCAAATGAAGATTTGAGATCATTGAAGGTTATTCTTTTATATTGAGATATTTCCTATCAAGCAGGTTCATCAAAAGAAGCATGATTTCTGTTATCCTCTGACATAATCACTCAAAGGCAAAACCATGCCTAATGGATCAGACACTGAAGTGAGATTCAGGGAATCACCTGGATCCTGGTGTCAGTTCTAATTCAGTGGCCATGTGGCTCTGGGTAATGCCGTTCACCTACCAGAATATGGTAAAGGACTCTGATTTTTCAGACGGATATATTACACAAGCCAGGCTATTTACTTCCACAAGCACAGTAACCTTATATATTACTCCTACTTACAACAAACTTCCCTCAGGTGCATGACAAAATACCTGCTCAAGCATCAGGCCTACCACGCTATATGATTTCTGCTTATCTTCACTTGTCAAGATTGATGAATTTCACAATGCCTCTGTATAGAGGAATATTGCAGTTATTTCTGCAGTAGCTTGAACTGAGCGAGTTTTAGCTCTCGTTTATGTTTTACAATAAATTCTATCATACAGATTATGTTGAAAAAAATTTGAACTGTCTCCTTAGGGTTTAAACTTATAGTTTGTTATTTAAGCAGAAAACTCTTGTCCTAACTTATATTTGCAATAGCCAACACCATTAGATCATGATTATTCATTAGGTGGCTGAGTTCTTCAATCACCCTCTGAAGTGAACAACTATATATGCTCATTTCCCCTCTTGATCTTCAACATTGAACCCCATTGTCCCTCCCTCCTTCCTAGGTATCGAGTGTCAGTCGCCCATGCACTTCTGTCTTCATGGTGCACTTGTAAAACTGGTTTCCTAATGCCTGTATTTGATTATTGGATTCACCTAATGTAAAACACACCTAGCCCAATAAAAATATGCTAGTGGGTTAGATTTCTTACAGGAATTCACACATAATAGCAATGGACAAGAATTGCTTGGAAAAATATTCATATGTCATATGGGTAAACACGGGGATATTGAAAGCAACAACAATGAGCACAATAGCAATGAAATAATTCTGTGAAATACTGTCTCTTTCCTATGGGTCTAGAGTTCCCTTTTCAAAAATGCAATGGCTCTGAAATTAGCTTTTCATTTCCAAAATTATATTCAGGTTGTCTATGATCATCTCAAGGTCCCACCTAGAGATATTTTCTTAACACTGCTTTGGTGGAAGATTTTCCTGGCCTCCTTGGGAATCATATTCTTTTTAAAAAATTCTCTCATAAGATTTCTCTAATTTTACACAAAATACTAAATAATATTCTTGACAATGAGACTCATTTATCCTAAATATTTACTGCATTGACCAAAGAGAGCCCTGGAGGTATAATAGCCCATCAGAATTCTTCCATATTGGACCAAAAAATACAGACCTTCATTGCCCATTTTGGAATAGGTACTGTGCACTTCATACCTGTACTACTAAGGGAGGCGCTCTCTAGTATCTTGCCCCAGGACCTCAATTCTTCTTTTTTTTTTTTAATTCTAATCTTTTTTTTTTTTTCAGTTTTACTTATTTATTTATTTTACTTTACAATATTGTATTGGTTTTGCCATACATTGACTTGAATCTGCCATGGGTGTACATGAGTTCCCCATCCTGAACCCCCCTCCCACCTCCCTCCCCATCCCATGCCTCTGGGTCATCCCAGTGCACCATCCCTGAGCACCCTGTATCATGCATTGAACCTGGACTGGCGATCTGTTTCACATATGATAATTTACATGTTTCAATGCCATTCTCCCATACCATCCCACCCCTCACCCTCTCCCACAGAATCCAAAAGACTGTTCTATACATCTGTGTTTCTTTTACTGTCTCATATACAGGGTTATCATTACCATCTTTCTAAATTCCATATATATGCATTAGTATACTGTATTGGTGTTTTTCTTTCTGCCTTACTTCACTTTGTATAATCGGCTCCAGTTTCATCCACCTCATTAGAACTGATTCAAATGCATTCTTTTTAATGTCTGAGTAATATTTCATTGTGTGAATGTACCAATGCTTTCTTATCCATTCATCTGCTGATGGACATCTAGGTTGCTTCCATGTCCTGGCTATTATAAACAGTGCTGCGATGAACACTGGGGTACACGTGTCTCTTTCAATTCTGGTTTCCTCAGTGTGTATGCCCAGCAGTGGGATTGCTGGGTCGTATGACAGTTCTATTTCCAGTTTTTTAAGGAATCTCCACACTGTTCTTCATAGTGGCTGTACTAGTTTGCATTCCCAACAGTGTAAGAGGGTTCCCTTTTCTCCACACCCTCTCCAGCATTTATTGCTTGTAGACTTTTGGGTAGCAGCCATTCTGACTGGCGTGAAATGAGGACCTCAATTCTTTTTCTTTATCTCATGAGGTTCTGCCAGTTTAAAGAAAGTCTTCTGTTTTTTCTGTCCTGTAGAGCCCTGTCCCTTTCCTGAAGGGCTCAGGAAATGTTTGATTTCGTGGATTATCAGGATTTTATCTCAATGTTTGGCTGAGAGTGGTGTACTTTACGGGCTCTTATATCCTACACAATAGGAAATAATTACAACTGTAGGTGTAAAGAATACTCTGTAACAATTGAGAATGACAGATTATCTTCTCCCTCACAGAGGGAAGAAGAAATAAAATACTAAAATGAAATTACTGAACATTCACAGAATTGTGAAAAGGACTGTGGTGGGGCCACCTTGTTTCTCATAAGTGGTCACCAGTGTTCTCTTAATAAGATGGAAGAGGCAGGAGATATGCCCACAAGTAGTTCAAAATGCATATCTCCTATGGGTTGATTTTGTGCCTCTAAAATTAATGTATCTATGCCATAAACACTCATATGTGATCATATTTGGAGATAGAGTATTTACCAAGTAATCAAGTTAAAATATGTTCATTAGAGTAGGTCTTAATCCAAATGAGTTATATCCATATGAAAAGGGAGGAGCCTCTTGATGAAAGTGAAAGAGGAGAGTGAAAAAGTTGGCTTAAAGCTCAACATTCAGGAAACTAAGATTATGGCATCCAGTCCCATCACTTCATGGCATATAGATGGGGAAACAGTGGAAACAGTGTCTGACTTTATTTTCTTGGGCTCCAAAATCACTGCAGATGGTGACTGCAGCCATGAAATTAAAAGACGCTTGCTCCTTGGAAGGAAAGTTATGACCAACCTAGACAGCATATCAAAAAGCAGAGACATTGCTTTGCTAACAAACGTCCGTCTAGTCAAGGCTATGGTTTTTCCAGTAGTCATGTATGGATGTGAGAGCTGGACTATAAAGAAAGCTGAGCGCCAAAGAATTGATGATTTTGAACTGTGGTGTTGGAGAAGACTCTTGAGAGTCCCTTGGACTGCAAGGAGATCCAGTCCATCCTAAAGGAGATCAATCCTGGGTGTTCATTGGAGGGACTGATGTTGAAGCTGAAACTCCAATACTTTGGCCACCTGATGCGGAGAGCTGACTCACTTGAAAACACCCTGATGCTGGGAAAGATTGAGGGCAGGAGGCGAAGGGGACGACAGAGGATGAGATGGTTGGATGGCATCACCAACACAATGGATATGGGTTTGGGTGGACTCTGGGAGTTGGTGACGGACAGGGAGGCCTGGCGTGCTGTTTCATAGGGTCGCAAAGAGTCGGAAATGACTGAGCAACTGAAATGAACTGAACTGAACAAGGGAAAATCAGACATAGATACATACATATAGGGAAGAAAATGTGGGGAGGTATAGGGAGATTTCAGCTGTTTACAAGCCAAGGAAAATGGCCAGGAATGGAGGCCCCTTATGCATTCACACCTTGCATAAGATCCAACTCAGATGAAAAACCTTGATTTGGACTTAGAGCCTCCACAAATATGAGACAATAAATGAATGTGTTTAATTGACCCAATCACTAGCATTTTGTACAGGAGATCTAGAATACTTGAAAGTGTTGAAAGTATTAGTCGCTCATTCGTGTCTGACTCTTTGTGACTCCATGGACTGTAACCTGCCTCGCTCTTCTGTCCATGGAATTTTCCAGGCAAGAACACTGGAGTGGGATTCCATTTCCTCCTCCAGGGGATCTTCCGGACCCAGGGATTGAACCTGAGTCTCCTGCATTACAAGTGGATTCTTTACTATTTGGCCATTTTCTAATATTTATATAATATTTAAATGATCTTAATTAGTTTTATAAAATGAACAATAAAATAGATAATCATACTTCTTACACTACTGTCACCAGACCCGAACACCCCAGGAAGACCATTATTGGTTTAGTTAGGATAACCTCGCTGTAGGGTGGCTCCATGACTGTGGCTACCAGTTTGAGTCCCTCCTTGGCTAACATGGAGTCAACATGAACTTTTTAGCTTCTCTGATGAATGCCCTCGCCATCCCTAGGATGTTAAGCTGAAAACCATGAAGGTTTTCCACTTCAAAAACAAGAGAATAAGGGCTGGAAAAGAATGACATTAGATCATCTGAATGAGTTAGGGTAGAAACTTCTGATTCTAGGGAGTGTGAAATGAGGTTTTTTTCCTGAATTTTTTGTTGCACTTAACTTTTATGCTGTGTTGAGGTCCTCTTTATAAGTGAATCCTGAAACAATGGTAATGTTGAAAAGGTTTCTGAATGGGGTATGCCTATCCTATCAACACCATCATCCATGAGTTGAGACTTGCAAATTGTTAACTCAGCCGTGAAGCCATTTCCCTTATTTTGCCTTTACAGTGAACCACAACATTGCAAGGTGATTGCTCATTAGGCTCTCTTATTTCCTCAATCATCAACTGAAGTGAATAATTACTAGTGTTATCCCCCTTCCAGTCTTCAACATCAAACTGCTTTTCCCTTCTCTGTCCTACATTTCTTGTGTATCAGAGACCTTTGAGGTCCCAGTTATCTCTTTAAAACCCAATTGTTTTGTATTTTTAATGTGTTTTTTTAATGACTGATATGTTCATTTAATTTCTGAATTTACAAATGTGAAAGAAACACAGCTCATTAAAATATCTAATGGATTCTGTTTCTTAAAATGACTTCCTACATAATATATGTATTATATTTAGGTCTTTAGTCCATTTTGAGTTTATTTTTGTATATGCTGTTAGAGAATGTTCTAATTTTACTTTATTGCATGTAGCTATCCAGTTGTGCCAGCACCACTTATGGAAGAGATTGTCTTCTCTCCACTGTATATTCTTGTCTTTTTTCTATTATAGATTAATTGACCATAAGCACATAGGTTTATTTCTGGGCTCTCTCTTCTGTTCCACATATCTGTTTTTGTGCCAACACTATACTGATTGTATTAATGTAGTTTTCTGATATAGTTCAAAGTCAAGGAACCTGATTCCTCCAGTTCTGATCTTCTTCCTTAAGATGGTTTTGGCAATTCAGGGTCTTTCAGTTTCCATACAAAATTTAAAATTATCTGTTCTAGTTTTGTGGGAAATACCCTGGTATGTTCATAGCAATTGCATTGAGTATGTGGACTGCCTTGGATAGCATGTTTATTTTAACAATAACAATTTTTCCAATCCATAAACAAGGTAAACCTTTCCCTCTGTTTGTATTATCTTCACTTTCTTTGATCAGGGTCTTATTTTTTCTAAGTACAGGTCTTTCACCACCTTAGGTACGTGTATTTCTAGGTGTTTTATTTCTCTCTTTTTTTATTCATTTTCTCTCACCCTAGTGGCTTTTCAGCAATAAGAGTGATCATTTTTTGAGAAATAACCACTATAAATAATTAATCAATTCCAGTATGTGTGGTATTTGGGGGACCTAAATAATGTTTAAGAAAAGAATTTATAACTTCCAAAATGTTAAATATTTTTAGTGTGTATGTGTAAGTATTCCTATTTCTGTTTGTGTTCTGTATTTGGAGAATGGGATTTTGTCATTCTCTTCATACTGATCATTGGTTTTGATAAATTTTAGAGATAATAGCTGTTCATTTAATTCCTATGATTTTCAGGAGCACTCTGCTGAGGAAGCCAGGACATTTTGCTCATGGTACTGTAGATCAGTCTGGAGAAGAGTCTGTGTTGGAGTAAAATGTACACCAAGTGACCTGAGTCACTCTGATGCCTGAAAGAGCTGGAGTTATGGAGGTCTGTCATACTCTCTCAGGAAGCTCTAACTGATTATTTCATTTTTCAACTTAGGTGAATTTCACTTGGTTTGGCTGAAAGTGAAAGTGAAGTCGCTCAGTCGTGTCCAACTCTTTGCAACCACATGGACACCAGGCTCCTCCGTCCATGGGATTTTCTAGGCAAGAGTACTGGAGTGGGTTGCCATTTCCTTTGCCATGGAATCTTCCCGACCCAGGGATCAAACCCAGGTCTCCCGCATTGTAGACAGACACTTTACCATCAGAGCCACCAGGGGAGTTTGGCTGACTGGGGGTTAAACGAGGGGGAGGGGCACGTCAGGAGTTGGGAAGTGGGACGTCCAGTGTCACGTGACATGGGCTGCCATAGTAACAGGCCTCCTGCCTTGCATCCAATCAGATATGGACAGTGTCTGTGACGTCAGGGAAAGCAGGGCCTATAAATTCGACCAACGGCCTTCAACCCCCTCACTGTTCTTCTGGGCTGAGCTATGAGGAATGGCGGCTCTGTCATGTCCCAACCATCTTCTGACAGCTATGAGGAAGACGTGATCGCCAAAGAAACTGGCACCTCCGAAACTGAGCCCTCTGAAACGGAGATCGCGAAAGCCGAGACCTCCAAACCAGAGCTGTATGATGCGGAACCAAAAAAGGCAAAGCAGAAGACAGCTAAGGGCCGCCGTCGCCGTCGCCGGCACTGCCATAACGACAACTTCTCAAGTTTTGCTACCTATTTCCCTAGGGTGCTGAGGCAAATACATACAGGCCTGAGTCTTTCCCACGACTCCGTGAACATCCTGGATTCGTTTGTGAAAGATATGTTTGAGCGGATTGCCGAAGAGGCCGGGCGCCTGGCCCGCTACAAGAAGCGCCGCACCATCACGCATGAAGACATCGAGAGAGCTGTGCGTCTTCTGTTGCCTGGGGAGCTCTGCAAGTATGCCATAACCGAGGCCACCAAGTCGCTCATCCGATACCACACCTGCAGATGAACTGCCTCAGGACTGTCTGACCATCACAAACCAGACTTAAGGGTTCTCCCCTTAGGCCCTACATTTACTCTTTAAAACATTTCTACCCCAAAGAAAACATTAAAAACCTCATTAACTTTGCTTCAATATGTGTCGGTTGTGTCATTTGTTTGATGGAAAATTGTGTACTTTTCGCAACTCGTCACTTTCCTAAATGGTTATTTCTATTCATGGTTTCTCAGTAATTTTAGGGATCTTTATGGTCAAAATTCTTTCCCTACAAGTTTCATTGGCCTTTTCCATTTTCATTCTCCCATCTATATTTAGGTATCATCCAGAGATTTTTATATGGGGTATGCTGCTGCTGCTGCTAAGTCACGTCAGTCGTGTCCGACTCCGTGCGACCCTATAGATGGCAGCCCACCAGGCTCCCCATCCCTGGGGTATAGTAACCGATAAAAAACAGTGTGGTATTCCCGGGTGGCTCAGCAGTAAAGAATCCGCCTGCAATGCAAGAGTCGCAGGAGAGGCAGGTTCCATCCCTGGGTCATAAAGATCCACGGGAGGAGGACATGGCAACCCTCTCCAGTATTCTTTCCTGGCGAATCCCCATGGAGAGAGGGGCCTGGTGGGCTACAGTCCATAGGGTCTGCAAAGAGTCGAGCCCCACTGAAGCAAGGTAGCACGCAGGCACACAAAGAGCAGTGTGTGTATGTGTGTGTGTGCTCAGTCACTCAGTCATGTCCGACTCTTTCTGACCCCATGGACAGGAGCCCGCCAGGCTCCTATCTCCTCGAAAATTTCCAAGCAAGAATACTGAACTGGATTGTCATTTCCTACTCCAGGGGATCTTCCTGACCGAGGGATAGAAGCTGTGTCTCTTTCATCTCCTGCATTGGCAGTCAGATTCTTTACCACTGCACCAGCAGTAGCAGATGTAAAAATCACATTTACCCATTCTTCCTTCAATCCCAATTCACTTCCATGTGTAAAATAGGACTCAAACACAGTGTAAAATAAGAAAATTCTAAATTTCTGGAATCAAGCACCATATCTTCTGAAATTACCTTATCCAGATTTCTCTGATCCTATTTTTTGTTTGCAACCTAGAACATTTTGCTTAAAAAAAAAAAATCCTGACTGAATTGCAAATTTGCAGGGATGATGGGATAGTCCAGTGGCAGTGAACGTAGCCACAGTCTCCACAGTAGCAGCCAACGAGGGACTGGTAGCCCATGAGATAAAGCAATTGGCCAAACGTATGGTAGAGTGAGGAGGGCTGAAAAATAACAACCTTCCTCTGACACTCAGCCTAGAGATGGAGCGGGAACATGGGGTGATAGTTTCCCTGATGTTTTTCCATTCAAGCACCTGCTTTTAACCATGGCGATTTAAGTACAGGGATCCATTTCTTGGGACTTCCCAGGTGGTGCTAGTGGTAAAGAACCTGCCTTCTTATGTGGGAAACGTAAGAGCCATGGATTCAATCCCTGGATTGGGAAGATGCCCTGGAGAAAGGCATAGCAACCCACTCCAATATTCTTGCTGGAAAGTCCCATGGACAAAGGAGCCTAGCGGGTTACAATCCATAAGGTCTCAAAGAGTCAGACACGACTGAAGTGGCTTAGCATGCACACATCCATTTCTTGGGTCTTCCCAGGTGGTACCGGTAGTAAAGAACCTGCCTGCAATGCAGGAGACACAGGAGACCCAGGTTCTGTCCCTAGATGGAGAAGGTTCCCTGGAGGAGGGCATGGAAACCCACTCCAGTATTCTATCCTGGATAATTCCCAGGGACAGAGAAGCCTGGTGGGCCACAGTTCATAGGGTCACAAAGAGTGGGACACAACTGAAGAGACTTAACACACATGCATGCATCCATTTTTTGTTGTGGGACATGTCTCTAGCTCCTTGCATCAAAATAAGAAGGAGGACGATGTTCAGCAAATAAGAGAAATAAGATGACTCCTTCTTCTACCTCAAGTATTTGACTGCTATTGCTTATGATAGCATTTACTGAATTTAATTTCCATTGTGTTTTCTTCTTGGTGCATTGACATTTTTATTTCTATAAGTATATTGCTGAATTTCAAAGTAGTTGGTGGTTTTCCTATTCCTTTTATTTTTGTTTGTTTTGAGATTTTTTTTATTTTTTAATTAATTAATTTTTTATTGAAGGATTATTGCTTTACAGAATTTTGCTGTTTTCTGTCAAACCTCAACATGAATCAGCCTAGGGTATACATATATCCCCTCCCTTTTGGAGCTCCCTCCCATCTCCTCCCCATCCCACCCCTCTAGATTGATACAGAGCCATTGTTTGAGTTTCCTGAGCCATACAGCAAATTCCTGTTGGCTATCTATTTTACATATGGTAATTTAAATTTTGATGTTACTCTTTTCATGCATCTCACCCTCTCCTCCCCTTTCCCCCTGTCCATAATTCTATTCTCCTATTTCTTTTTTAAAAGATTGATTTCAAGCTTACTACATCCTTGGAGAGAGAGAAAGCACTCTGAGATTTCAGTCCTTTTTAATTTACAATGATTTTCATTAGAACTTAATATTTCATTATATTTTAAATTATTCATTTTTGAACTTTAAGCAACAAGGATATGCTGTATAGCACAGAGAAATATACCAATTATCTAATAATAAATGTAAACAGAGTATAATATATAAAACAACTGAATCACTGTTATAAACCTGAGCAAATATAATATTGCAACTCATGAATATAACCATAAACATTTTTAAAGTTAAAAAGAATTTATCAGTACCACTGTTATTGGATGTAGAAATCTGTGAAGGATCTGACTCTCAGCAAAAACAATGAAAGAAAAGCTAGGAGGATCTAAAAATTCCAACCTCTTGACCCCAGCTGTAGTGTTTTCTCTAGGTCAGTCATGAGAGAGTTCAGTAAGTTCTAAATTATTTTCCTAGCAATTTCATTTCCCAGTCTATTCTCATTCTCCCAAAGTGTACTATGGAGTTCTTCAGAAGCAGTTTATGTGTGATATGCAACAGATAAAGTGAAGAAACTGATACACCCATCCACTACCTCTATTATACTTTCCCCACATATCTCAGTTTATTTACATATTTTCCACATATCCTAGTTAATCAAACATTTAAATATATAAATGGGAACTGATATATAGTACAGAACTGGCAAAACAAAAATTTCACACACAGTTCAATTTTCTTATTTCCTGGTTTTGGAAATTGTTTTAAAAATTCATAAGAGAACAAGATGGCAGAAGAATAGGCGGATGTGGAGTACATCTCTCTCCACGGATACATCAGGAATACACCTTCAGACACAGAAGTGCATGCAGAACACCAGCTGAGAGTGGACAGGAGTCACTGACCAGCAGAAAATAATATATCGGATCAGATCAGATCAGTTGCTCAGTCGTGTCTGGCTCTTTGCAACCCCATGAATCTCAGAACGCCAGGCCTCCCTGTCCATCACCAACTCCCGGAGTTCACTCAGACTCACGTCCATCGAGTCAGTGATGCCATCCAGCCATCTCATCCTCTGTCGTCCCCTTCTCCTCCTGCCCCCAATCCCTCCCTGCATCAGGGTCTTTTCCAATGAATCAACTCTTCGCATGAGGTGGCCAAAGTACTGGAGTTTCAGCTTTAGCATCATTCCTTCCAAAGAAATCCCAGGGCTGATCTCCTTCAGAATGGAAAGGTTGGATCTCCTTGCAGTCCAAGGGACTCTCAAGAGTCTTCTCCAACACCGCAGTTCAAAAGCATCAATTCTTCAGTGCTCAGCCTTCTTCACAGTCCAACTCTCACATCCATACATGACCACAGGAAAAACCATAGCCTTGACTAGACGAACCTTTGTTGGCAAAGTAATGCCTCTGCTTTTCAATATGCTATCTAGGTTGGTCATAACTTTCTTTCCAAGGAGTAAGCATCTTTTAATTTCATGGCTGCAGTCACCATCTGTAGTGATTTTGGAGCCCAGAAAAATAAAGTCTGACACTGTTTCCACTGTTTCCCCATCTATTTCCCATGAAGTGATGGGATCGGATGCCATGATCTTCGTTTTCTGAATGTTGAGCTTTAAGCCAACTTTTTCACTCTCCACTTTCACTTTCATCAAGAGGCTTTTTAGTTCCTCTTCACTTTCTGCCATAAGGGTGGTGTCATCTGCATATCTGAGGTTATTGATATTTCTCCCGGCAATCTTGATTCCAGCTTGTGTTTCCTCCAGTCCAGTGTTTCTCATGATGTACTCTGCATATAAGTTAAATAAACAGGGTGACAATATACAGCCTTGACGAACTCCTTTTCCTATTTGGAACCAGTCTGTTGTTCCATGTCCAGTTCTAACTGTTGCTTCCTGACCTGCATACAAATTTCTCAAGAGGCAGATCAGGTGGTCTGGTATGCCCATCTCTTTCAGAATTTTCCACAGTTTATTGTGATCCACACAGTCAAAGGCTTTGGCATAGTCAATAAAGCAGAAATAGACCCACCCAAACCTTGGTAAGATGAAGGAACTAGGGGGAAAAACAGGAGTGTTAGTAGGACTGGACCTGCCCTCGGTAGGTGGGGGAACTGAAGCAAGGGTCGGATCCCTACATCAGGGCAATTGTCTGAGTCAGAGGAGAAACATTTAAGGTTGAGAGTGAAACAGCTGATCTGTGGCAGCCTAAATGGAATGAGAATCAGACAGTCCTTACAACCATACTTACCCAAGACAGGGATGCAGATCCCCTGGAAGGTGCAGCAGCTGGTGGCTGGAGTTTAGGGATTGTGGAGCAATCCCAAAGTGAGGGCTGCTGTTGACTGTGCAGAGACTTATCAAGGGAATGTGAGGGAGGAGACTGTGGTGGGAAATGCCTGTGGAGGAAAGCCAGGCAGCCATGGAAGCTAGGTGATACTGCTGAGTCACGTTTGGGGGTGGAGTCATCACCATAGCCTCTCTCTCCCCACAGTGCCAGCATTGGCAGCTGAACAATAGAGAGGCTGGCCCAGCAAGCACCTGATGCACTGAACTACAGAGTAGGACCCCACCCACGGTGCCCCTTTAAGTGCCTGATGTGCCAATCTACAGAGTAGGACCCCAGCCAAGGGGTCCCCTATATGTGCCTGATGTGCCAAACAACAGAGAAGGTCCCCAGACAAGGAAGCCCTCTAAGTGCCTGAATGGGTGGAGCTATGGAGACAGACTGGCCAAAGAGGCCTTCTGATCGCCAGCTGCAAGAGGCTCGCAAAAAGACTCTGATGGGGCCATAACTCCTGTGGTGGAGGCAGTCCGTGTCCCTGCACACTTGGTGCTGCCAGGGTCCCCACAAGCCAAGCAGCTGTGCCACCTTCACCCTCAACTCTCACTGGGGCAGAGCTGCCATAGGCAAAAAACGTCTTGCGCCTCTGCATGCGGGGTCGCTTCGGTAGTGTCCTACTCTTTGCAACCTTGGAGACTATGGCCTGCCAGGCTTCTCTGTCAGGGAGCAGGGTTCTCCAGGCAAGAATACAGGAGCGTGTTGGCCAATACTGGTTTACATGGCTGTGCAGTGCTAGAGCGGCCCTGAGGAGATACCCCACGTCCAAGGTCAGAGAAGCCCACCAAGATGGTGGTGCTGGAGCGACTTTGAGGAGATACCCTACATCCAAGGGCAGACAAGCTCCAGCAAGACAGTAGGAGGGGTGAATTCACGTTTAGAGTCACACCCCATCTCCACCAGAGACACTCAGAGGGCTCAAACAAACCTTGTGTGCACCAGGACCCAGAGACCGTACATAGACTGAGACAGAACTGGGTTTGAGTGTCTCCTGTGTAGGTATGGATCAGCAATGGACTGCCGCAGGGGCAGGGGCCCTGGGTGCAGCAGACTTGGGTATAGCATAAACCTTCTTGGAGGAGGTCACCATTAACCCCATGATAGAGTGGCCAGAACTTACACAGGACTGGGAAATAGACTCTTGAAGGGCACAAACAGAACCTTGTGTGCACCAGGACCCAGGAGAAAGGAGCAGTGACCCCATAAGAGACTGACCCAGACATGCCTGGGAGTGTCCAGGAGTCTCCAGTGGAGACGTAGGTCAGTGGTGGCCTGCTGCAGGGTTGGGGGCACTAAGTGTAGCAGTACATGCATGGGGCCTTTTGAAGGAGGTCGCCATTATCTTCATTGCCTCCACCATAGTTTCGTTTCAGTTCAGTTCAGTTGCTCAGTGGTGTCTGATTCTTTGTGACCCCATGAACTGCAGCACGCCAGGCCTCCCTGTCCATCACCATCTCCAGAGTTCACTAAAACTCACATCCATCGAGTCAGTGATGCCATCCAGCCATCTCATCCTCTGTCATCCCCTTTTCCTCCTGCCCCCAATCCCACCCAGCATCAGAGTCTTTTCCAGTGAGTCAACTCTTCGCATAAGGTGGCCAAAGTACTGGAGTTTCAGCTTTAGCATCATTCCTTCCAAAGAACACCCAGGGCTGATCTCCTTTAGAATGAACTGGTTGGATCTCCTTGCAGTCTAAGGGACTCTCAAGAGTCTTCTCCAACACCACAGTTCAAAAGCATCAATTCTTCAGCGCTCAGCTTTCTTCACAGTCCAACTCTCACATCCATACATGACCATAGGAAAAACCATAGCCTTCACTAGACGGACCTTTGTTGGCAAAGTAATGTCTCTGTTTTTCAATATGCTATCTAGGTTGGTCATAGCTTTCTTTCCAAGGAGTAAGCGTCTTTTAATTTCATGGCTGCAATCACCATCTTCAGTGATTTTGGAGCCCAGAAAAATGAAGTCTGACACTGTTTCCACTGTTTCCCCATCTATTTCCCATGAAGTGATGGGACCAGATACCATGATCTTCGTTTTCTGAATGTTGAGCTTTAAGCCAACTTTTTCACTCTCCTCTTTCACTTTCATCAAGAGGCTTTTTAGTTCCTCTTCACTTTCTGCCATAAGGGTGGTATCATCTGCATATCTGAGGTTATTGATATTTCTCTCAGCAATCTTGATTCCAGCTTATGCTTCCTCCAGCCCAGCGTTTCTCATGATGTACTCTGCATATGAGTTATATAAGCAGGGTGACAATATACAGCCTTGACATACTCCTTTTCCTATTTGGAACCAGTCTGTTGTTCCATGTCCAGTTCTAATTGTTGCTTCCTGACATGCATATAGGTTTCTCAAGAGGTTTGGCCCCAGGTAAATAAGAGGGAGGGAACACAGCGCTACTCATTAACAGAAAATTGGATTAAAGATTTATTGAGCGTGGGCCCAACTATCAGAACAAAACCCAGGTTCCCCCTCAGTCAGTTTCTCCCAACAGGAAGCTTCTATAAGACTCTTATCCTTCTCCATCAGAGGGCAGACAGACTGAAACCACAGTCACAGAAAACTAAACGACCTGATCACATGGACCACAGCCTTGTCCAACTCGGTGAAACTATGAGCCATTCTGTGTAGGGCCACCCAAGACGGACAGGTCATGACAGAGAGTTTGGACAAAATGTGGTCCACTGAAGAAGAGAATGCCAAACTAATTCAGTATTCTTGCCTTGAGAACCCCATGAACAGTATGAAAAGGCAAAAACATAGGGCATTGAAAGAGGAACTCCCCAGGTGGGTAGGTGCCCAATATGCTTCGGGAGATCAGGGGACAAATAACTCCAGAAAGAATGAAGAGATGGAGCCAAAGCAGAAACAACACCCAGTTGTGGATGTGACTGGTGATGGAAGGAAAGTCCGATGCTGTAAAGAGTAATATTGCATAGGAACCTGGAATGTTAGGTCCATGAATCAAGGCAAATTGGAAGTGGTCAAATAGGAGATGGCAAGTGTGAACGTCAACATTTAAGGAATCAGCAAACTAAAGTGGACTGGAATGGATGAATTTAACTCAGATGACCATTATATCTACTACTGTGGGCAAGAATCCCTTAGAAGAAATGGAGTAGCCATCATAGTCAAGAAAAGAGTCTGAAATGCAGTACTTGGATGCAGAATGATCTCTGTTTGTTTCCAAGTCAACCATTCAATATCAAAGTAATCCAAGTCTATGCTCTGACCAGTAATGCTGAAGAAGCTGAAGTTGAATGGTTCTATGAAGACCTACAAGACCTTCTAGAACTAACACCCAAAAAAGATGTCCTTTTCATTATAGGTGACTGAAATGCAATAGTAGGAAGTCAATAGATACCTGGAATAACAGGCAAATTTGGCCTTGAAGTGCAGCATGAAGCAGGTCAAAGGCTTAATAGAGTTTTGCAAAGAGACTGCACTGGTCATAGCAAACATCCTCTTCCAACAACACAAGAGAATACTCTACACACGGACATCACCAGATGGTCAACACCAAAATCAGATTGATTATATTCTTTGCAGCCAAAGATGGAGAAGCTCTATACAGTCTGCAAAAACAAGACCAGGAGCTGACTGTGACTCAGATCATGAACTCTTTATTGCCAAATTCAGACTTATATGGAAGAAAGAAGGGAAAACCATTACACCATTCAGTTATGACCTAAATCAAATCCCTTACAATTAAATGGTGGAAATGGCAAATAGATTCAAGGGATTAGATCTGATAGACAAAGTGCCTGAAGAACTATGGACAGGGGGTTGTGACATTGTACAGGAAACAGGGATCAAGACCATCCCCAAGAAAAAGAAATGCAAAAAAGCAAATGGCTGTCTGGGGAGGCCTTACAAATAGCTGTGAAAAGAAGAGAAATGAAAAGCAAAGGAGACAAGGAAAGATATACCCATTTGAATGCAGAGTTCCAAGGAATAGCAAGGAGAGTTAAGAAAGCCTTCCTTAGTGATCAGTGCAAAGAAATAGAGGAAAACAATAGAATGGGAAAGACTAGAGATCTCTTCAAGAAAATTAGAGATACCAAGGGAATATTTCATGCAAAGATGGGCACAATAAAGGACAAAAATTGTATAGACCTAACAGAAGCAGTAACAGAAGCAGAAGATATTAAGAAGAGGTGGCAAGAATACACAGAACTGTACAAAAAGGATCTTCATGACCTAGGTAATCATGATGGCATGATCACTCACGTAGAGCCAGACATCCTGGAATGTGAAGTCAAGTGGGCCTTGGGAAGCATCACTATGAACAAAGCTAGTGGAGGTGATGGAATTCTAGTTGTACTATTTCAACTCCTAAAAGATGATACTGTGAAAGTGCTGCACTCAATATGCCAGCAAATTTGGAAAACTCGCCAGTGGCCACAGGATTGGAAAAGGTCAATTTTCATTCCAACCCCAAAGAATGCTCAAATTACCGCACAATTGCACTCATGCTGGCAAAGTAATGCTCAAAATTCTCCAATCCAGGCTTCAACAGTACCTGGACCTTGAACTTCCAGATGTTCAAGTTGGATTTAGAAAAGGCAGAGGAACCAGATATCAAATTGCCAACATCTGTTGGATCATCGAAAAAGCAAGAGCGTTCCAGAAAAACATCTATTTCTGCTTTATCGACTATGCCAAAGCTTTTGACTGTGTGGATCACAACAAACTGTGGAAAATTCTGAAAGTAATGGGAATACCAGAGCACCTGACCTGTCTCTTGAGAGATCTGTATGCAGGTCAACAAGCAACAGTTAGAACTGGACATGGAACAACAGACTGGTTCCAAATTGGGAAAGGAGTGTGTCAAGGCTGTATGTTGTCACCCTGCTTATATAACTTATATGCAGAGTACATCATGAGAAACGCTGGTGTAGAAGAAGCACAACCTGGAATCAGGATTGCCGGGAGAAATATCAATAACCTCAGATATGCAGATGATACCACCCTCATGGCAGAAAGCAAAGAGGAACTAAAGAGCCTCTAGATGAAAGTGACAGAGGAGAGTGAAAAAGTTGGTTTAAAACTCAAAATTCAGAAAACGAAGATCATGCCATCTATCCCACCACTTCAGAGCAAATAGATGGAGAAACAGTGGGAACAGTGAGGGAGTTTTCTTGGTGGGGGGCTCCAACATCACTGCACATGGTGACGGCAACCATGAAATTAAAGACGACTGTTCCTTGGAAGAAAAGCTATGATCAAGCTGGACAGCATATTAAAAAGCAGAGACATTACTTTGTCAACAAAGGTCTGTCTAGTCAAAGCTATGGTTTTTCCAGTAGTCATGTATGGATGTGAGAGTTGGACTATAAAGAAGGCTGAGCAACCTCAATGACTGCAGCACGCCAGACCTTCCTGTCCATCACCAAATCTCGGAGCTTCCTCAAACTCATGGCCGTTGAGTCGGTGAAGCCATCCAACCATCTCATCCTCTGTTGTCCCCTTCTCCTCACACCTTCAATTTCCCCAGCCTTGGGGTCTTTTCAAGTGAGTCAATTCTTCACATCAACCAATTATTCCAAAGTATTGGAGTTTCAGCTTCAACATCTGTCCTTCCAATGAATGTTCAGGACTGATTTCCTTTAGCATGGACTGGTTGGATCTCCTCGCTGTAGAAGGGAGTCTCAAGAGTCTTCTCCAACACCACAGTTCAAAAGCATCAATTTTTCAGCGCTCAGCTTTCTTTAAAGTGCAACTCTCAGGTCCATACATGACTACTGGAAGAACCATAGCCTTGACTAGATGGACGTTTGTTGGCAAAGTAATAATGTCTCTGCTTTTTAATATGCTGTCTAGGTTGGTCATAACTTTCCTTCCAAGGAGTAAGTATCTTTTAATTTCATGGCTGGAATCATGATCTGCAGTGATTTTGGAGCCCAGAAAAATAAAGTCTGCCACTGTTTCCACTTTTTCCCCATCTATTTGCCATGAAGTGATGGGACCGGATGCCATGATCTTCATTTTCTGAATGTTGAGTTTCAAGCCAACCTTTTCACTCTCCTCTTTCACTTTCATCAAGAGGCTCTTTAGTTTCTCTTCCTTTTCTGCCATAAGGGTGGTGTCATCTCATATCTGAGGTTACTGATATTTCTCCTGGCAGTCTTAATTCTAGCTTGTGCTTCATCTAGTCCAGCATTTCACATGATGTACTCTGCATATAAGTTAAATAAACAGGGTGACAATACACAGCCTTTGCGTACTCCTTTCCCTATTTGGAACCAATCTGTTGTTCATGTCCATTTTTATCTTTTGATTCTTGACCTGCATACAGGTTTCTCAGGAGGCAGGCAAGGGGTTCTAGTATTCCCATCTCTTGAAGAATTCTCCACAGTCTGCTGTGATCCACACAGTCAAAGGCTTTGGCATAGTCAATAAAGCAAAAGTAGATGTTTTTCTGGACCTCTCTTACTTTTTCGATGATCCAACAGATGTTGGCAATATGATCTCTTGTTCCTCTGCCTTTTCTAAATCTACCTTGGTAATGCATTTCTGACTCATAGGAAGAAAAACTGATGTTTTGAAACAGCAACCATTAGCAACATAGACATTAAGGCATTTTCTGAAGTCACTCTTTTCAAATGGTTCACACTTGTTTCTCAGTGAAAGCACCTGGACCTGCACAGAGTTTTCACTTCTGAATTTTTTCCCCAGTGGATATACCAATTTCTAATTGCTGCAACAGTAAGGTATGCACTGGATTTCATGGTTGATTTTAATGTAGCTTGCATAATAAGCTCTTTTTTTCCCTTCAAAATCCTTAGTTTTAATTTTCAACATTACAGAATAATAATAAAAAATGAACTTCTTGAGGGGGCTTATTGCCTAAATTCTTTTACTATTGATCTCAAAGAGAGGTCTGGAGGTGATAGTGACCCCATTTATATTTGCAATAGTCCATTAACTCTCTCTGGAATCAAATCTTGCCCCCATTTTTCTCTTCAGGAGGTGGTGCTCTGTCTGAGGTATAATAATTTGTTTTTGATCTCTGTGAAGAATGCTGCTGCTGCTGCTAAGTCACTTCAGTCGTGTCTGACTCTGTGCGACCCCATAAACGGCAGCCCACCAGGCTCCCCTTCCCTGGGATTCTCCTGGCAAGAACACTGGCTGCGAAGAATGAGCACTGAAATTTTGAATTTTGTAGTTTATATCGCTTTTATCTTATTGTTTGCATAACAGAGGTATCCTCCACACATTTCATCATCCTAGTCAAAAGGGTTACTTACAGCTTAATTTTTGCAAATAGGGACCAAAAGAAAGCAGGAGTAGCAATACTCATATCAGATAAAATAGACTTTAAAACAAAGACTGTGAAAAGAGACAAAGATGGTCACTACATAATGATCAAAGGATCAATCCAAGAAGAAGATATAACAATTATAAATATATATGCACCCAACACGGGAGCACCGCAGTATGTAAGACAAATGCTAACAAGTATGAAAGAAGAAATTAACAATAACACAATAATAGTGGGAGACTTTAATACCCCACTCACACCTATGGATAGATCAACTAAACAGAAAATTAACAAGGAAACACAAACTTTAAATGATACAATAGACCAGTTAGACCTAATTGATATCTATAGGACATTTCATCCCAAAACAATGAATTTCACCTTCTTCTCAAGCGCACATGGAACCTTCTCCAGGATAGATCACATCCTGGGCCATAAAGCTAGCCTTGGTAAATTCAAAAAAATAGAAATCATTCCAAGCATCTTTTCTGACCACAATGCAGTAAGATTAGATCTCAATTACAGGAGAAAAACTATTAAAAAATCCAACATATGGAGGCTGAACAACACGCTGCTAAATAACCAACAAATCACAGAAGAAATCAAAAAAGAAATCAAAATTTGCATAGAAACGAATGAAAATGAAAACACAACAACCCAAAACCTGTGGGACACGGTAAAAGCAGTCCTAAGGGGAAAGTTCATAGCAATACAGGCACACCTCAAGAAACAAGAAAAAAGTCAAATAAATAACCTAACTCTACACCTAAAGCAACTAGAAAAGGAAGAAATGAAGAACCCCAGGGTTAGTAGAAGGAAAGAAATCTTAAAAATTAGAGCAGAAATAAATGCAAAAGAAACAAAAGAGACCATAGCAAAAATCAACAAAACCAAAAGCTGGTTCTTTGAAAGGATAAATAAAATTGACAAACCATTAGCGAGACTCATCAAGAAACAAAGGGAGAAAAATCAAATCAATAAAATTAGAAATGAAAATGGAGAGATCACAACAGATAACACAGAAATACAAAGGATCATAAGAGACTACTATCAACAATTATATGCCAATAAAATGGACAATGAGGAAGAAATGGACAAATTCTTAGAAAAGTACAACTTTCCAAAACTCGACCAGGAAGAAATAGAAAATCTTAACAGACCCATCACAAGCATGGAAATTGAAACTGTAATCAGAAATCTTCCGGCAAACAAAAGCCCAGGTCCAGACGGCTTCACAGCTGAATTCTACCAAAAATTTAGAGAAGAGCTAACACCTATCCTGCTCAAACTCTTCCAGAAAATTGCAGAGGATGGTAAACTTCCAAACTCATTCTATGAGGCCACCATCAACCTAATACCAAAACCTGACAAAGATCCCACAAAAAAAGAAAACTACAGGCCAATATCACTGATGAACATAGATGCAAAAATCCTTAACAAAATTCTAGCAATCAGAATCCAACAACATATTAAAAAGATCATACACCATGACCAAGTGGGCTTTATCCCAGGGATGCAAGGATTCTTCAATATCCGCAAATCAATCAATGTAATACACCACATTAACAAATTGAAAAATAAAAACCATATGATTATCTCAATAGATGCAGAGAAAGCCTTTGACAAAATTCAACATCCATTTATGATCAAAACTCTCCAGAAAGCAGGAATAGAAGGAACATACCTCAACATAATAAAAGCTATATATGACAAACCCACAGCAAACATTATCCTCAATGGTGAAAAATTGAAAGCATTTCCTCTAAAGTCAGGAACTAGACAAGGGTGCCCACTTTCACCATTACTATTCAACATAGTTTTGGAAGTTTTGGCCACAGCAATCAGAACAGAAAAAGAAATAAAAGGAATCCAAATTGGAAAAGAAGAAGTAAAGCTCTCACTGTTTGCAGATGACATGATCCTCTACATAGAAAACCCTAAAGACTCCACCAGAAAATTACTAGAACTAATCAATGACTATAGTAAAGTTGCAGGATATAAAATCAACACACAGAAATCCCTTGCATTCCTATACACTAATAATGAGAAAACAGAAAGAGAAATTAAGGAAACAATTCCATTCACCATTGCAACAGAAAGAATAAAATACTTAGGAATATATCTACCTAAAGAATCTAAAGACCTATATATAGAAAACTATAAAACACTGGTGAAAGAAATCAAAGAGGACACTAACAGATGGAGAAATATACCATGTTCATGGATGGGAAGAATCAATATAGTGAAAATGAGTATACTACCCAAAGCAATCTATAGATTCAATGCAATCCCTATCAAGCTACCAACAGCATTCTTCACAGAGCTAGAACAAATAATTTCACAATTTGTATGGAAAAACAAAAAACCTCGAATAGCCAAAGCGATCTTGAGAAAGAAGAATGGAACTGGAGGAATCAACCTACCTGACTTCAGGCTCTACTACAAAGCCACAGTTATCAAGACAGTATGGTACTGGCACAAAGACAGAAATATAGATCAATGGAACAAAATAGAAAGCCCAGAGATAAATCCACGCACATATGGACACCTTATCTTTGACAAAGGAGGCAAGAATATACAATGGATTAAAGACAATCTCTTTAACAAGTGGTGCTGGGAACTCTGGTTAACCACTTGTAAAAGAATGAAACTAGAACACTTTCTAACACCATACACAAAAATAAACTCAAAATGGATTAAAGATCTAAACGTAAGACCAGAAACTATAAAACTCCTAGAGGAGAACATAGGCAAAACACTCTCTGACATACATCACAGCAGGATCCTCTAGGACCCACCTCCCAGAATATTGGAAATAAAAGCAAAAATAAACAAATGGGACCTAATTAACCTTAAAAGCTTCTGCACATCAAAGGAAACTATTAGCAAGGTGAAAAGACAGCCTTCAGAATGGGAGAAGATAATAGCAAATGAAGCAACTGACAAACAACTAATCTCGAGAATATACAAGCAACTCCTACAGCTCAACTCCAGAAAAATAAATGACCCAATCAAAAAAATGGGCCAAAGAACTAAATAGACATTTCTCCAAAGAAGACATACAGATGGCTAACAAACACATGAAAAGATGCTCAACATCACTCATTATCAGAGAAATGCAAATCAAAACCACTATGAGGTACCATTTCACACCAGTCAGAATGGCTGCGATCCAAAAGTCTACAAGTAATAAATGCTGGAGAGGGTGTGGAGAAAAGGGAACCCTCTTCCACTGTTGGTGGGAATGCAAACTAGTACAGCCACTATGGAGAACAGTGTGGAGATTCCTTAAAAAACTGGAAATAGACCTGCCTTATGATCCAGCAATCCCACTGCTGGGCATACACACTGAGGAAACCAGAAGGGAAAGAGACACGTGTACCCCAATGTTCATCGCAGCACTGTTTATAATAGCCAGGACATGGAAGCAACCTAGATGTCCATCAGCAGATGAATGGATAAGAAAGCTGTGGTACATATACACAATGGAGTATTATTCAGCCATTAAAAAGAATACATTTGAATCAGTTCTAATGAGGTGGATGAAACTGGAGCCTATTATACAGAGTGAAGTAAGCCAGAAAGAAAAACACCAATACAGTATACTAACGCATATATATGGAATTTAGAAAGATGGTAACAATAACCCTGTGTACGAGACAGCAAAAGAGACACTGATGTATAGAACAGTCTTATGGACTCTGTGGGAGAGGGAGAGGGCGGGAAGATTTGGGAGAATGGCATTGAAACATGTAAAATATCATGTATGAAATGAGTTGCCAGTCCAGGTTTGATGCACGATACTGGATGATAGGGGCTGGTGCACTAGGACGACCCAGAGGGATGGAATGGGGAGGGAGGAGGGAGGAGGGTTCAGGATGGGG
Source organism: Bubalus kerabau (assembly GCF_029407905.1). NCBI lineage: Eukaryota > Metazoa > Chordata > Mammalia > Artiodactyla > Bovidae > Bubalus > Bubalus kerabau. The sequence goes on along the minus strand of NC_073647.1, from coordinate 58,122,375 downwards.
AACACATGTATACCTGTGGTGGATTCATTTTGATATTTGGCAAAACTAATACAGTTATGTAAAGTTTAAAAATAAAATAAAATTAAAAAAAATTAAAAAAAAAAAACTTAATGATCTTTCATACCTCTAAAAAAAATATTCAAATGAAATATTTCACAATAGAATGTCATAATAAGCTTCAAAGAAAATCATAATAAATTGTAAAGAATTGAAACCCCACAGACTGTTCTCTCTCAACAGATATCATAAGCTAGAAACTTGTTTATCAAGGAAACTAATAGAAAATTAGCAACACCATTAAAATTCATCACTCCATATATAGGAAATTTACACAAACGAAGTTCAAATAAAAATCTTCTTGGACCACAAAGAAAAGGAAACGGACAAGAAAAGCCATGAACTTAAACATGAACCTGGCCATTCAAACATCTTGAGGTAAAAGGAGATGCTGTAGGTTTTATATTGCTGATAATTCTCCTCTAAATTTCTGTAAGGACCTAAAGACATGACCTGCTCTGGATTCATGTCGTTAAATCTCCATGATTAAATATAAATAAAGAACCAAAAAGAACTGGCCAAGTACCACAGTTCCTTCCCCCTTAACCTCTAGCCTGATTTTCATAGAAAGGCTATTATCTCTTGAGCTCTGGTCACTCAACCACACTTTGAGTCAACAGCTGTGATTCACAGGCTGCCAGTCCCCGACTGGCATACCAGTGGAGACAGATGTTTGAAATGCCTTCCCTGGACACTCTTTAATGGACATAAAATTTCAGGTCATGAAAGTTGTTGTTTTAAAGATCAAAAGATTCTCTATTAGAAAATATCTGATTAGATACATCTGTATGAAATTTTTTATTAATTTATTATTTTATTGAAGGATAATTGCTTTACAGAATTGTGTTGCTTTCTGTCAAACCTCAACATGAATCAGCCATAGGTATACATATATCCCCTCCCTTTTGAACCCCCATCCCACCTCCTTCCCCATCCCACTCCTCTAGGTTGATACAGAGCCCCTGTTTGAGTTTCCTGGGCTATACAGCAAATTCCCATTGCTTATGATAGTGGAAAATCCCATGGACAGGGGAGCCTGATAGGCTGCAGTCCATGGGGTCATTAGGAGTCGGACACGACTGAGCGACTTCACTTTCACTTTTCACTTTCATGCATTGGAGAAGGAAATGGCAACCCACTCCAGTGTTCTTGCCTGGAGAATCCCAGGGACGGGGGAGCCTGGTGGGCCGCCGTCTATGGGGTCACACAGAGTCGTACATGACTGAAGTGACTTACCTTACCTTACCTTATGGTAGTGGAAACAGTGGCTAACTTTATTTTTCTGGGCTCCAAAATCACTGCAGATGGTGATTGCAGCAATGAAATTAAAAGACGCTTGCTCCTTGGGAGGAAAGTTATGACCACCTAGACAGCATATTAAAAAGAGACATTACTTTGCCAACAAAGGTACGTCTAGTCAAAGCTATGGTTTTTCCAGTAGTCATGTATGGATGTGAGAGTTGGACTATACAGAAAGCTGAGTGCCAAAGAATTGATGCTTTTGAACTGTGGTGTTGGAGAAGACTCTTGAGAGTCCCTTGGACTGCAAGGAGATCCAACCAGTCCATCGTAAAGGAGATCAGTCCTGGGTATTCATTGGAAGGACTGATGTTGAAGCTGCAACTCCAATATTTTGGCCACCAGATGCGAAGAGCTGACTCATTGGAAAAGACCCTGATGCTGGGAAAGATTGAGGGCAGGAGGCGAAGGGGACGACAGAGGATGAGATGGCTGGATGGCATCACTGACTCAATGGACATGGGTTTGAGTGGACTCCGGGAGTTGGTGATGGACAGGGAGGCCTGGCGTGCTGTGGTTCGTGGGGTGGAAGATTTGGACACAGCTGAGCAACTGAACTGAACTGAACTGAATATAAGTCTCTATGTTATTCTTTCCATACATCTCACCCTCTCTTCCCCTCTCCCCATGTCCATAAATCTATTCTCTATGTCTGTTTCTCCATTCCTGCCCTGTAAAATAAATTCTTCAGTATCATTTTTCTAGATTCCCTATATGAGAGTTAGAATATGATATTTATCTTTCTCTTTCTGACTCACTTCACTCTATATAATAGATTCTAGGTTCATCCACCTCACCAGAACTGACTCAAAGGCATTCCTTTTTATGGCTAAGTAATATTCCATTGTGTATATGTACCACTTCTTTATCCATTCTTCTTTCGATGGAAATCTAGGTTGCTTCCATGTTCTAGCTATTGTAGGTAGTGCTGCAATGAACAATGGGATACATGTGTCTTTTTCAATTTTTGTTTCCTCAGGGTATATGCTAGGATTGGGATTGCTGGGTCATAAATCACTACAGATGGTGACTGCAGCCATGAAATTAAAAGACACTTACTCCTTGGAAGGAAAGTTATGACCAACCTAGATAGCATATTCAAAAGCAGAGACATTACTTTGCCAACAAAGGTCCGTCTAGTCAAGGCTATGGTTTTTCCTGTGGTCATGTATGGATGTGAGAGTTGGACTGTGAAGAAGGCTGAGCACTGAAGAATTGATGCTTTTGAACTGTGGTGTTGGAGAAGACTCTTGAGAGTCTCTTGGACTGCAAGGAGATCCAACCAGTCCATTCTGAAGGAGATCAGCCCTGGGATTTCTTTGGAAGGAATGATGCTAAAGCTGAAACTCCAGTACTTTGGCCACCTCATGCGAAGAGTTGACTCATTGGAAAAGACTCTGATGCTGGGAGGGATTGGGGGCAGGAGGAGAAGGGGACGACAGAGGATGAGATGGCTGGATGGCATCACTGACTCGATGGATGTGAGTCTCAGTGAACTCCATGAGTTGGTGATGGACAGGGAGGTCTGGTGTGCTGCGATTCATGGGGTCACAAAGAGTCGGACACGACTGAGCGACTGATCTGATCTGATCTGATCTGATGGCAGTTTTATTCCTAGTTTTTTTTAAGGATTCTCCATACCTTCTTCCATTGTAGATGTATCAATTTACATTCCCACCAACAGTGTAAGAGCATTCCCTTTTCTTCACACCCTATCCAGCATTTATTGTTTGTAGACTTTTTGATGATGGCCATTTTGACTGGTGTGAGGTGATATATCACTTTGGTTTGCATTTTTCTAATAATGAGTCATGTTGAGTATCTTTTCATGTGTTTGTTAGCCATCTGTATGTCTTCTTTGGAGAAATGTCTGTTTAGATCTTTTTCCCACTTTTTGATTGGGTTATTTGTTTTTCTGGTATTGAGTTTAATGAGCTGCTTGTATATTTTGGAAATTAATCCTTTGTCAGTTGTTTCATTTGCTATTATTTTCTCCCATTCCTAGGGTTGTCTTTTCACCTTGCTTTTAGTTTCCTTTGCTGTGCAAAAGCTTGTAAGTTTGATCAGGTACCATTTGTTTACTTTTGTTCTTATTTCCATTACTCTAGGAGGTGGGTCATAGAGGATCTTGCTTTGATTTATGTCACTGAGTGTCCTGCCTATGTTTTCCTCTAAGAGTTTTATAGTTTCCGGTCTTATATTTAGGTCTTTAAATCCATTTTGAGTTTATCTTTGTGTATGTGTGTATGTGTCTATTTCCCTTTTGATTTCTTCAGTAACCTGTTTGTTATTTAGAAACACATTTTTTAATCTCCATGTGTTGGTGTTTCTTACAGTTTTTTTTTTTTTTTTTTTTTTTTTTTTGTAATTGAAATCTAGTCTCATAGCATTGTGGTCAGAGAAGATGCTTGATAAGGTTTCAATTTTCTTAAATTTACTGAGGTTTGATTTGTGATTCAAGATGTGGTCTATCCTGGAGAATAGTCCATGTGCACTTGAGAATAATGGTGTATTCTTCTGCATTTGGGTGGAATGTCCTGAAGATATCAATGAGATCCATCTCCTCTAATGTATCATTTAAGACTTGTATTTCCTTATTAATTTTCTCCTTTGATGATCTGTCCATTGGTGTGAGTGGGGTGTTAAAGTCTCCTACTACTATTGTGTTACTGTCAATTTCTCCTTTTATGTCTGTTAGTGTTTGTCTTATGTATTGAGGTACTCTTATGTAGAGTGCATAGATATTTACAATTGTTATGTCTTCCTCTTGGATTGATCCCATGATCATTAGCAGTGCCCTTCCTTATCTCTGGTAATCTTCTTTAAGATCTATTTTGCCTGATATGAGGATTGCTACTCCAGCTTTCTTTTGCGTCCTATTTGCATAGAATATATTTTTCCATCCTCTCACTTTCAGTCTATATGTGTCTTGAGGTCTGAAGTGGGTTTCTTGTAGACAGCATATATATGGGTCTTGTTTTTGTATCCATTTAGCCAGTCTGTGTCTTTTGGTTGGAGCATTTAATCCATTTCTATTTCAAGTAATTATTGATATATATGTTCCTATTGACATTTTCTTAATTCTTTGGGGTTGATTTTGTAGATCTTTTTTCTTCTCTTGTATTTCTTGACTATATCAGTCCCTTTAGCATTTGTTGTAAAGCTGGTTTGGTGGTACTGAATTCTCTTAACTCTTGCTTGTCTGAAAAGCTTTTTATTTCTCCATCACTTTTGAATAAGATCCTTGCCGGGTACAATAATCTTGGTTGTAGATTTGTACCATTCAGTATTTTAAATATATCCTGCCATTCCCTTCTGGCCTGTGGAGTTCTGCTAAAAGATCAGCTATTAAGCTTATGGGGTGTTCCTTGTATGTTACTTGTTCCTTCTACCTTGCTGCTTTTAATATTCTTTGTGTTTAGTCTTTGTTAGTTTGAATAATGTGTGTCTTGGCATGTTTCTCCTTGGGTTTATCCTGTATGGGACTCTTTGTGCCTCTTGAACTTGATTGACTATTTACTTTTCTATGTTGGGAAATTTTCAACTATAATCTCTTCAAAAATTTTCTCATACCCTTTCTTTTTCTCTTCTTCTTCTGGGACCCCTATAATTAAAATGCTGATGTGTTTGATATGGTCCCAGAAGTCTCTCAGACTGTCCTCAGTTCTTTTTATTATTTTTATTTTATTCTGCTCTTCAGAAGTTATTTCCACCATTTTTATCTTCCAGCTCACTGAGTCATTCTGCTTCAGATATTCTATTAATTCCTTCCAGAGTATTTTTAATTTCAGTAATTTTGTTGTTTGTATCTGCATGTTTATTCTTTAATTCTTCTAGGTCTTCTTTGTTAATTGATTCTTGCATTTTCTCCATTTTCTTTTCAAGGTTTTTGATCATCTTTACTATCATCATTCTGAATTCTTTTTCAGGTAGTTTGCTTATTTCCTTTTCATTTGTTTAGACTTATGTATTTCTAGTTTGTTCCTTCATTTGTCTAGTATTTCTCTGCCTTTTCATTATTTTCTTTAATTTATTGTGTTTGGGGTCTCCTTTTCCCAGGCTTCAAGGTTGAATTCTTTCTTCATTGTGGTTTCTGCCCTCCTAAGGTTGGTCCAGTGGTTTGTGTAAGCTTCATAGAGGGTGAGATTTGTGCTGAGTTTTTGTTTGTTTGTTTTTCCTCTGATGGGCAAGGCTGAGTGAGGTCATAATCCTGTCTGCTGATGTTTGGGTTTGTATTTTTGTTTTATTTGTTTTTTAGATGAGGTGTCCTGCACAGGGTGCTACTGGTGGTTGGGTGATGCCAGGTCTTGTATTCCCGTGGTTTCCTTCATGTGAATTCTATTTGATACTCCATATTGTTAGTTATCTGGTAGTCTAGGGTCTTGGAATCAGTGCTTCCACTCCAAAGGCTCAGTGCTCTGGTAAAGAATGAAGATTCCACAAGTGGTTTGTTATGGCATTAAGTGAGATTAAAACAAATGTAAAAAAAAATGAGAAACAAAAGATGAACCCCAGACAAATGGCAGTTACAAAATTAGGCAAATAATAATAAAAATAATGGAATATACACATATATATATATATATATATATATATATATATATACACCCATGAGCAAAGTCAAAACAGTCCAACAAAAATAAAGTACAATAGATTGACCTGGCAATTCCTGGCAAATGAAATCAAAAATTATATTTACCAGTTAAGAACAAAACTAACAAAAGCACAAACTGGAAAAAAAAACAAAAGCAAGGTGCCAAGTTGGGAATAAAGCAATGAAAACAAAACTAACAGATATGTTCAGAGGAAAAGAAAGAAAGACTAGATATGCAAAGTTAAAGAGGTAGATGAAGAAGATTTATGTACATTAAAGAGTAAACTGCAAGGGGAAAAAAAGCAGTAGGAAAAGCAAAGGAATAAATGTAGAAAAATATAATAGGTTTAAAAATTAAAGATTAAGATTATAAAAAATAGAAAAGTAAAAAAATTGGAAGAAGAAAGAAAAAAGAAAAAAAAAAAAAAAGGAAATTTCCTCAGAACTGCAAAAGCCCAACGTAGAGGCAGAGGTTTATAACAATAAAAGGTGTGGCTGAATATACACATATACACCCATAAGCAAAATCAAAATAATCCAACAAAAAGAAAGTACTATAGGTAGAACCGGTGAACAAAGGGAAGCAAAAATTGTCTACCAGAAGAAAACTTACTAAAGCACAAATTAGACAACAAAACTAAAGCAAGGTGTCAATTGGGGAATAAAGCAGTGAAAATAAAACTAACAAATATGTTGAGAGGAAAGGAAAGAAAGAAAAGAAAGATAGATATGCAAAGTTAAATAGAGGTAGATAAAGAAGATTTATATATATTAAAGATTAACTGCAAGGGGAAAAGAACAGTAGGAAAAGCAAACAAAGGAATAAATGTAGAAAAAAGGAAATCTCCCCAGAACTGCAAAACCCCAACGTGGAGACAGAGGTTATAACAACAATAAAAAAAAGTGTGACTGAGGAAAAAAAAAAAAAGAAAAAAAGTTCAAAAGCTTAATTAGACTTAATGGTGACAATGAAATTGACAACTACAACAGTGGGCGGGGCAAAGGGAAAAAAAGGAAAAAATCCAAAAGAATCTACAGAACAAGTCAAAACAAGAATAAGTGTTTTTCTTGAATCACTGCTGTCAGAGTCCTTTCCCTCGCTGGGAGTCACAGTTCACCTCACCTCCCTAGAAACCCCTCTAACATTGTGCTGATCTCTGGACCTGCTGTGGGGGCAGCTCAGGTTCTAATCTGGTCCTAATTCTCTGTGTTCTTGTCTCCAATGTCCACAGCTATCAGAACTAGTGCGTTTTCTTTTGTGGGAGCTCTCAATGACCTTTTATATAGTCCATAGACACAGAATCTGTCTAGTGGATCATGTGGATTAAATCTGCAGCTTGTACATCTGGTGGGCAGGTTTGGGATCTTCTTCCTTAGCCACACTGCCCCTGGGTTTCAATTGTGGTTTCATTTCCACCTCTGCATGTGGGTCGTCCACTGGGGTTTGCACCTGAGGCTGCCCTGGAGGAGTTGGGTTTCTTCTGTGAGGGCCAGGTATGTAGGTGGTGCAGCTTCTTGGGTTGCAGGGGTCCTGGAAACACCAGTTTCTCAAGGGAGTTGGTGGCTAGAGCAACAGGAAATAAAGTGCTGTAGAAGGGTATCAGTTCAGTTCAGTCGCTGAGTTGTGTCTGACTCTTTGTGAACCCATGGACTGCAGCATGCCAGGCCTCCCTGTCCACCAACTCCCGGGGTTTACTCAAACTCATGTCCATTGAGTCAGTGATGCCATCCAACCATCTAATCTTCTGTAGTCCCTTTCTCCTGCCTTCAATCTTTCCCAGCATCAGGGTCTTTACAAATGAGTCAGTTCTTCACATCAGGGGGCCAAATTATTGGAGTTTAAGCTTCAGCATCAATCCTTCCAATGAATATTCAGGACTGATTTCCTTTAGGATTGACTGGCTGGATCGCCTTGCAGTCCAAGGGACTCTCAAGAGCCTTCTCCAGCACCACAGTTCAAAAGCATTAATTCTTCGGCACTCAGCTTTCTTTATAGTCCAACTTTCACATCCATACATGACTACTGGAAAAACCATAGCCTTGACTAGATGGACCTTTGTTGACAAAGCAATGTCTCTGCTTTTTAATATGCTGCCTAGGTTGGTCATAACTTTCCCTCCAAGGAGCAGGTGTTTTTTAGTTTCATGGCTGCAATCACCATCCACAGTGATTTTGGAGCCCAGAAAAATAAAGTCAGCCACTGTTTCCACTGTTCCATAGCCTCCATAAAGTAGATAAGCCATATGTGGAAGCTTTTGGATATGAGGTGTCCTTCCATCAGAAGTTGCTCTTTAGCTTGGGTCATGCCTACCTGACAGGCAAGCCTACTGCTGAGGATGATTGTAATCTTTGCTGTGTGTATTGTCAGGAAGGAAGAAAACTTTCCTTTACCTTTCAAGGTTCTTCTGGCTAGTTAAGAATTCAGTTGACATGAGACAGATTAATAGGAGAAAATCAAATTGATTTTCATACATAAAGGAACCCCACATACATGAAAGGGTCAGAGACAGAAAGGGAGTATGAGGTGTACAGACCATCCTGAGCTGAGAAATGGGAGACGGGCTTGGGGCTTACAAGGACAGAAGGGATATTTATAGGATGACAAGAGCAGATATTTAGTTATTAGATTTTCCCTGGTGACTCCGTGGTAAAGAATGCACCTGCCAAGCAGGACACATAGATTCAAAACTGGGTCGGGAAGATCCCCTGGAGGAGGAAATGGCAACCCACTCTAGTATTCTTGCCTGGGGAAATCCCATGGACAGAGGAGCCTGGTGGGTTATAGGCCATGGGGTCGCAAAAGAGTTAGACATGTATAAGCGACTAAACAACAAAATAAACTTTATCTCTGGTAATAACTCTCTTTCTGGGAAAAAAATCTCCAATTTAAATTCTTCTAGGTAGCTGAGGGGCAGAAGCTTCTCTTAAGCCAATAAGGTCTCTACTGGCTTTAGCTCAAAATAACCCATGAGCCAAAGTAGCATATGCTGGGGAGGCCTATTGTGAACCCTATAGTATATATAAAAGGGGACTTTTCTAAGTCCAGCCTGCTCTTGGTTATGTGAATGGGGAAGAGGCACAGTGATCTTCCTGCTCTCCTTTGCAGCCATTTCTTGGCGGATGGAAGCAGGGATCCACCAGGCACAATTCCAAGTTTTTCCTCCCCTAGACTGAATGGTGAACCATTGCTGAAAAATCTCAAACCCTACTATTGTCCCTGTGTTTCCTGTGGCTGAATTAAAAGAAAAAAATCATTAGGTGTGTGCGGAACAAGCTTCCTTTCTTGTTAAATGCTATAAAGCCAAGCCTTGTGGGCAGCTCTGGCTGATTATCAGGATTTTCAAACTGACTCTTCTACTGTGTAGAAGGAACTTAATTCCGTATCTGATTTTTATCTGCATCCCATGGCCAGACATGTTGTCTTAAAGCATTTATTAACACTTAATGAGGGGGAGCTGATTATATTGATCCTTTTTGTGTAAATTGGCCAAGGTGATCAATTTGGGGTTGTAAACTTTTGATGTTTAAATGCATTACCTTAATATCATTTAAGCACAGTCAATTGTCAACCCCATTAACCCATAGTGTACAGTCTGAACTTGGAATTCAACATTTCCAGAATGGTGATGTATGGAGGGGAGTTTAGCAATTTCCAGAAAGCAGATTGGCTATTCCCTTACAGGCCATTTCCTGTGTGTGCTGCTGACATAGGCAATCATGGGGTCTTTCGCACACTCAGAGCATGTTGCTGAGAATCCACTCTTCCTCCCTCATCCCATCCTTACTACAATCATGAGAGAATGAGCATATTTGTATTGTTAGCATTCAGGCAGTTAGTACACAGGTAGGGAAGGATTAATAGTGGGATTTCTTGTTGCAAACCAACAAAAAAGATAAACACAGAGACAAAATCTTGTCAGCATGAAGCTCTTGACTGAAGTACAGAGGTGAAAGGCACAGTGATTTCCATAGCCCAGGGGATAGTTCTTGGACACAGGGCTGCTTCTGACCTGGTAGCAAGAAAAGCACCAACAAATAATCCTCTTCCAAAAGGCTTTCTCTGCCCTTTGTCCATGGAATGGATTCCTTCTAGAAGGAAAGAACCTGATTAAATGCTGTATCAGTTAGGATAAGGTACAGCTGTGAGTGTGAGTGGCAGAAAGCCCAAATTATCAGTAGCTTAAAGACACAAGATTTAATCCTCTCATATGAGAAATCTAAAGTTGACAATCCAGGGTAGGGCTGGCAGTTCCATGAAGTTACCAGGTCATGGTCTTCTCCCAGTTTTTAGGTCCACCATCCCTAGGGTGTGACTCTCATGCTTATAGGCTAAGATGATTACTTAAACTCTGGCTATTGTGTCACCTTTCCAGACAGCAGAAAGGCAAAAAGAGGGCAAAGGACAAAGCACCATTTTCCGTTAAGGACACTATTCAGAAGCCACACATGAAATTTTCATTTATACACCAATGATCAGAATTTAGCCATGTAACCATGGGGAATATAGTATTAAGTATGTGTCCTGCTAAAACTCAAAATTCTCTTACAAATGGAGAGAATAGATATTTACAAATGGAGAGAATAGATATTGATGGTCAACAGCTGTCTCTGTCCTGAGTGTTGTGTATATTGCAGGTGGAGAGAAAATAACTAAATCAAGCTGTTTGATTTTTGCCCCTGCTATCATGGATCAACAACTCTCCACATCCCCCTATCTTGACCAATCTAAAATGTTTAGAGCAACTTAAACAAAATGGAAAAGCATCCAGAAAGATCCAAGAGAAGGGGAAGAGGCATTTGTAACATCAATATTTCTTGCCCAAGTGGTTTCAAAGCACTTTGTTTTACTTGATCATTTTATACGGCACAATCTGGCCATCAGCTCTGTCTCATTTTTACTCATTTTACTCTTGGCTTACTCCGAGAATGTGTTGGGGGCATTTGCTACCCTCATTAAAGCACACCAATGGGACCATTAATCTTTTGGAATAAAGAGAACTTATATAAGATTTTAGATACTCCAGAAAGGACTTACCTACCTGCTTATCATACTTACCACTCCAGATGTTCTGGTTGTCTCTGAGAAGTCTTGTGAAAACTTAAAGCTTCACAGTGTCCCTAAACCAAGTGCCTAGCATTCAAGACCCAGTTCTGGGGTCATTAGGTTCTCCTCGCATGAAATATAGGCCTTTTCTTAGGAACTAAGAATTCTTGTTAGTTTGGGGAGGTTTGTTGTGTATATCTTTAAAAGTGAAGAAATCTCTAATAAGGATGATTCTCAAACTGTGGATTAACCATGCTTAATCATTCATTCCAGACAGGCTTCACACAACTCTCTATTACATGCTTCTCGACTATCTCTGTGACTATCCATTTATGTGTGCTGAGGGAATGCAAATTTAAGTTTAACAGGAGCCTAAGCAAAATGTAATTGGGAAGGTAACTTTCCCTGAAATAATATAAAAGGTAAAGTAGAAATGATTTCAAAAGTATCAGTGTTACATTCATTGATGTGAATAATCATCATTATTTTGGGCCCCAGTAATTCACAACTTGTGATTAAATTTCTACCCACTTCCTGTTCAGAATACCATTGTACTATCTCTGAATGAATGGTTAGTTAAGCAAAGTACTGGTGTAAAGAAGATTGCAAAGCGGCATGTTTCACCTAGGAGGGATCAATCTCTTTTTAAGGACTTTGACACATTAATTATTTACATGCAAATGAGTGCTGCTCATTCCAAATGAGTCTTGTCATTAAAACTCTTATAACTTGACTTCATTTGGAAACATTTGGTTACCAGTTAGTTTGTTATTAGGTGTTATTGCAAATAATAAAACTACACCTAATCTTTTAAATATATAACTTAGACCTTTAACAGATTGAGATTAACCATCCCTGTACTTGATCTGTATCCCTGAGGTATTCCTGTATGCATGAAGACATATTTAGCTATCCATAGGCTAAAACTAACCCATTTATACAAAGTCCCTGGTGGCTCAGTGAAGGAATCCGCCTGCAGTGCAGGAAACAGGGGTATGATCCCTGGGTCAGGAAGACCCCTTGGAGAAGGAAATGGAAACCCACTCCAGTATTCTTGTGTGGGAAATCTCATGGATAGAGGAGCCTGATGAGCTACAGTCCATGGTGTCACAGAGTTGAACACGACTTAGCGACTAAACCACCACCACAACCCATTTATAGATCAGTGACTATGTCTGCAAAAGGGCCAACTAGCCCTGCCCTGTGCAGAAAAAAAAATTCAGGATAACTGAAAACTACTTGAAATATTTACAAGCATTGAATGAGTTCAATGAATGCACCGGTCAGACATTCAGACTTTGATTCCAGTCCAATTACATCATGTCACAGACAATGATCTCAAATGACTAGAATGGCACTGAAAGTTTTTCTTCATTTTTGTAGACCTGACCAGCCTAATCACAAATCTGAGTAATTAGATATGTTTAATACAACTAAGACCAACAAAATATCATTTATCATACATTCAATATCAATGGCTTTTTGGTAAATTAGATCATGTAATCCAGCTAGTTGCTTTATTATTAATTAACTCCCAAGACTTAGTCCCTTGGCTTAGCAACTATGTTCACTGGGGAAGCAATATTTCATTTAATTAAGAGCATAAGACAACAGAGTTCAGACTCCAGTTTTTTCTCTCCTATCTTAAGCATTCTATTAGTCAGTTTCCTCACTTATAAAATGGGGACTACATTTCCTTCCTTGAGAGCAAGGGCTTAGCATAGTGCCTGGAAAATATCATTATTATAGCTGTCATTACAATTAGTGATAATATTTACTGAATTGAGATAGCAAAGGAACAGAGCTGAACAACTTTAAAGGGGACAGACAGTCCCATTGGTGGCTAGTCACAAGCTTAGCCAGTGAGGTTTCTAATCATCAGCCATTGGCCATTGCAGTCTTAAAACCTCAGTTAATGTTTTTATGCATTGATACTACTTGAAAACCCATTATGAACTGTGTGTGAATGTAACTGAAAGGTCACTGTGGGATCAATAGTATCTTCCAAACTAAGCACATGTGAAGTCTGTCCTCTGATTAGTGAGTGTGACCACTATCAAAATTGCCTGTCACCTAGATTCTCCATATGTCACAACATATTGTGTACATGTAAGAAATTACCAGACTCACAGTATTTCAGTGATTTTGAAGACATACTCATAGATCACAATGATCCAAAAGAAAACCTCCATACAGCATTCATCGAATAGAACAAAATATTTAATCACAGTTCAGTTCAATCACTCAGTTGTGTCCAACTCTTTGCGACCCCATGAACCGCAGCACGCCTGGCCTCCCTGTGCATCACCAACTCCCAGAGTCCATCCAAACTCATATCCATTGTGTTGGTGATGCCATCCAACCATCTCATCCTCTGTCATCCCCTTCTCTTCCTGCCCTCAATGTTTCCCAGCATCAGGGTCTTTTCAAATGAGTCAGCTCTTCGCATCAGGTGGCCAAAGTATTGGAGTTTCAGCTTCAAAATCAGTCCTACTAATGAACGCCCAGGACTGATCTCCTTTAGGATGGACTGGTTGGATTTCCTTGCAGTCCAAGGGACTCTCAAGACTCTTCTCCAACACCACAGTTCAAAAGCATCAATTCTTTGGTGCTCTGCTTTCTTTATAGTCCAATTCCAACATCCATACATGACCACTGGAAAAACCATACCCTTGGCTAGACGGACCTTGGTTGACAAAGTAATGTCTCTGCTTTTTAATATTTATCTATGTTAGTCATAACTTTCCTTCCAAGGAGCAAGTGTCTTTTAATTTCATGGCTGCAATTACCATCTGTAGTGATTTTGGAACCCCCAAAAATAAAGTCTGACACTGTTTCCCCATCTATTTCCCATGAAGTGATGGGACCAGATGCCATGATCTTAGTTTTCTGAATGTAGAGCTTTAAGCCAACTTTTTGACACTCCTCTTTCACTTTCATCAAGAGGCTTTTTAGTTCCTCTTCACTTTCTGCCATAAGGGTGGTGTCATCTGCATATCTGAGGTTATTGATATTTCTCCCAGCAATCTTGATTCCCACTTGTGCTTTCTCCAGCCCAGCGTTTCTCATGATGCACTCTGCATACAAGTTAAATAAGCAGGGTGACAATATACAGCCTTGACATACTCCTTTTCCTATTTGGAACCAGTGTGTTGTTCCATGTCCAGTTCTAATTGTTGCTTCCTGACCTGCATACAAGTTTCTCAAGAGGCAGGTCAGGTGGTCTGGTATTCCCATCTCTTGAAGAATTTTCCACAGTTTATTGTGATCCACACAGTCAAAGGCTTTGGCATAGTCAATAAAGCAGAAATAGATGTTTTACTGGAACTCTCTTGCTTTTTTGGTGATCCAGAGGATGTTGGCAATTTGATCTCTTGTTCCTCTGCCTTTTCTAAAACCAGCTTGAACATCTGGAAGTTCACAGTTTACATACTGCTGAAGCCTGTCTTGGAGAATTTTGAGCATTACTTTACTAGCGTGTGAGATGAGTGCAATTGTGTGGTAGTTTGAGCATTCTTTGGCATTGCCTTTCTTTGGGATTGGAATGAAAACGGACCTTTTCCAGTCCTGTGCCCACTGCTGAGTTTTCCAAATTTGCTGGCATATTGACGGCAGCACTTTCACAGCATCATCTTCCAGGATTTGAAATAGCTCAACTGGAATTCCATCACCTCCACCAGCTTTGTTCATAGTGATGCTTTCTAAGGCCCACTTGACTTCACATTCCAGGATGTCTGGCTCTAGGTGAGTGACCACACCATCATGATTATCTGGATTGTGGAGATCTTTTTTGTACAGTTCTTCTGTGTATTCTTGCTACCTCTTCTTAATATCTTTGGCTTCTATTAGGTCCCTACCATTTCTGTCCTTTATTGAGCCCATCTTGAAAATCTGTCTAGAGTCAGTCAGCAAAGCATGTTTTTGTGATCTTTTACTGAATGGCAAACCTTTCAAAAAGCAGTGTTTATTCCTCCTCAGTGTCTTAATCTAAGATCACTGTATAGGGTGATCCTAAGATGGTGGAGGAATAGGACAGGGAGACCACTATCTCCCCCACAAATTCATCTAAAGAACATTTGAACACTGAGCAAATTCCACAAAACAACTTCTGAACGCTGGCAGAGGACATCAGAGCACTCAGAAAATCAGGCCGTTATCTTTCAAAGGAAGTAGGACAAAATATTGGAGAAGGCAATGGCAACCCACTCCAGTACTCTTGCCTGAAAAATCCCATGGATGGAGGAGTCTGGTAGGCTGAAGTCCATGGGGTTGCACAGAGTCGGACACGACTGAAGCGACTTAGCAGCAGCAGCAGCAGCAGGACAAAAGATAAAAAGAGAAACAAAAGAGTTAGGGATGGAGATCCATCCCAGAAAAGAAGTCTTAAAGGAGGAGAAGTTTCCAAACACCAGGAAACCCTCTCACCGGTGGGTCTGTGGGGAATTTTGGAATCTCAGAGGGCAACATAACTGGGAGGAAAAATAAATAAATAAACCTCACAGATTATGTGCCTAACAGCAACTCCCAGCAGAGAGGTACCCCAGACACTCGTATCTGCCACCAGCAAGCGGGGGCTGAACAGCAAGGGAGGAGCGGGCTGCATTACTTAGGGTAAGGACCTGGCCTGAATGCCCTGAGGGCAATCTGAGGGAGCTAACATGAGATAGCAACCTAAACTGTGGGATAGCCAAAGAGAGAGAGAGGAAAAAAGAGAGAGAGAGAGAGTGAACTATCCTGTGAAAAGCCCTAACCTAAGGCACTGCCGGGTCCACTCCAGAACAAAGGACTGAGCGAATACCAGAGGAGAGCTAGCAGGCTGTGGACTGGCCCATCCCCTGCCACAGGCAGGGGGGCAGGTGGGCGGCAGCCAGAACTGGAAAGGGGCAAACTCGGCCCCAGAGACAGCATCCCCTACCAAACTGTAAATAGGCTTCCAGTTGCTAACCAAGACTTCCTGGGACTCTGGATGGTTGACATCCACTGGGAGGGTCACAACCAGAGATCAGCTTCCCAGAAAAGACACCCAGCACACCAGAGATGGCGCATCCGCTGCCACCCAGGAAACCAAGCAGCTAGGACTGGGGAGGTAATAAGACACACTCACGGCCTGGGGAGAGTGTGTTCACCAAGCACCTGGTCACCTGAGCTGCTCGGACCTGGGAAGGGCATTAAACGCAGGCCCAACCCAGTCTGCGCCCTTGTAAAGTACCCAAGAACCTGAACCTGAGTGGCTTAGACCTGGAAAGTGCATGCAACCCAGGGCCTGCTCCCTGCAGAGCAATGTGGAGCCTGAGCAGTGTAGACTGGGAAAGCACATATACTGTGAACGGGCACAAACCCAGTGTGGTCGAGACGCTGTGAGCACTCCCCACACACGCCAGTAATATTTGTTTGCAGTGTTCCTCCCTCCCCACAGCACAGCTAAACAAATGAGCCTAAATAAGAGACCACCTTCACCCCCTGTGTCAGGGCTGAAATTAGACACTAAAGAGACCTGCAAACAGAAAAAGCCAAATAAACAGAGGGAACCGCTTTGGAAGTGACAGGTTCAACAGATTAAAACCCTGTAGTTAACACTGACTACATTTGAAGGGGCCTATAGATCTTGAGAAGTATAAGCTGGAACAAGGAATTATCTGAAATTGAACTGACCCCACACTGCCCACAACAGCTCCAGAGAAATTCTTAGATATATTTTTACTATTATAATTTTTTTAATTAAAATGTTTTTCTTATTCTTTAAATCCTCTATTACTCCTTTAATTTTCATTTTTATAACATACTGCTGCTGCTGCTGCTAAGTCTCTTCAGTTGTGTCCGGCTCCATGCAACCCCATAGATGGCAGCCCATCAGGCTCCGCCATCCCTGGGATTCTCCAGGCAAGAACACTGGAGTGGGTTGCCATTTCCTTCTCCAATGCATGAAAGTGAAAAGTGAAAAGTGAAAGTGAAGTCGCTCAGTTGTGTCTGACTCTTAGCGACCCCACAGATGGCAGCCCACCAGGCTCCTCCATCCATGGGATTTTCCAGGCAAGAGTACTGAAGTGGGGTGCCATTGCCTTCTCCGTTATAACATACTATTACCCTGCAAAAAAAAAAAAAGACCTTACTTTTAAAGCAAACTTCATATATAATTCTTATACTTTTTGTGATTTTTTTTTAATATTGTATTTTTGAGAGTCTAACCTCTACTCTAGATTTTTAATCTTTGCTTTTTGGTATTTGTTATCAATATTATACCTTTAAGAATCCAATCTTCAGTATCCATTTTTTACTTAGGAGTGTGATTACTGGCTTGATTACTCTCTCCCCCTGTGACTCTTGACTCTCCTTTTTCTCCCCCAGGTCACCTCTATCTCCTCCCTCCCCCTTCTCTTCCCTACCCAACTCTGTGGTTCTCTGTGTGTGTTCCGGGCTGTGGAGAACACTTAGGGAACACGGTACTGCCTAGATCTATCTCTCCTTTTGATTCCTGCATTTCTCCTCCCGCTCACCTCCATCTCCTTCCTCCCTCCTCACTTCTCTATGTAACTCTGTGATTCTCTCTGAGCGTTACAGACTGTGGAGAGCACATAGGGAATTGTTTACTGGCTAGATTGCTCTCTCCCCTTTTGATACCCCCTCTTCTCCTGGTCACCTCTATCTTCCTCCTCCCTCTTCTCTTCTCCATGAAATTCTGTGAACCTCTCTGGGTGCCCTTCCCTGTGGGGAATCTTTACACCATTAACCTAGAAGTTTTATCATCGGTGGTGTATGGATGGAGAAGTCTTGAGGCTACTGTAAGAATAAGACTGAAAACCAGAGGCAGGAGGCTTAAGTACAAAACCTGAGAACACCAGAGAACTCCTGACTCCAGGGAACATTAATCAATAAGAGATCATCCAAAAGCCTCCATACCTAACACTGAAACCAAGCACCACCCAAGAGCCAACAAGTTCCAGAGCAAGACATACCATGCAAATTCTCCAGCAATGCAGGACCATAGCCCTGAGCTTAAATATACAGGCTGCCCAAAGTCACAGCAAACCCATAGACATCTCAAAACTCACTACTGGAGACTTCATTGCACTCCAGAGAGAAGAAATCCAGCTCCACCCACCAGAACACTGATGCAAGCTTCTGTAACCAGGAAACCTTGACAAGCCACTCATTCAACGCCACCCACAGTGAGGAACCTCCACAATAAAGGGGAACCACAAACTGCCAGAATACAGAAAGGCCACCCCAAACACAGCAATCTAAACAAGATGAAAAGGCAGAGAAATACTCAGCAGGTAAAGGAACATGGTAAATGCCCACCAAACCAAACAAAAGAGGAGGAGATAGGGAGTCTACCTGAAAAAGAATTCAGAATAATGATAGTAAAAATGATCCAAAATCTTGAAAACAAAATGGAGTTACACATAAATAGCCTGGAGACAAGGATTGAGAAGATGCAAGAAATGTTTAATAAGGACGTAGAAGAAATAAAAAAGAGTAAACCAATAATGAATAATGCAATAAATGAGATCAAAAACACTCTGGAGGGAACCAACAGTAGAATAATGGAGGCAGAAGATAGAATAAGTGAGGTAGAAGATAGAATGGTAGAAATAAATGAAGCAGAGAGGAAAAAAGAAAAAAGGATTAAAAGAAATGAGGATGACTTCAGAGACCTCTGGGACAATGTTAAATGCCCCAACATTCAAATCATAGGAGTCCCAGAAGAAGAAGACAAAAAAAAGGCTATGAGAAATTACTTGAGGAGGTAATAGTTGAAAACTTCCCTAAAATGGGGAAGGAAATAGTCACACAAGTCCAAGAAACCCAGAGAGTCCCAAACAGGATAAACCCAAGGCAAAACACCTCAAGACACATATTAATCAAATTAACAGAGATCAAACACAAAGAATAGATATTAAAAGCAGCAAGGGAAAATCAACAAATAACACACAAGGGTATCCCCATAAGGATAACAGCTGATCTTTCAATAGAAACACTTCAGGCAAGAAGGGAATGGTAGGACATACTTAAAGTGATGAAAGAGAAAAACCTACAACCCAGATTACTGTACCCAGCAAGGATCTCATTCAAATATGAAGGAGAAATCAAAAGCTTTACAGACAAGCAAAAGCTGAGAGAATTCAGCACCACCAATCCAGCTCTTCAACAAATGCTAAAATATTTTCTCTAGACAGGAAACACAGAAAAGGTGTATAAACTTGAACCCAAAACAACAAAGTAAATGGCAATAGGATCACACTTATCAATAATTACCTTAAATGTAAATGGGTTGAATGCCTTAACCAAAAGACAAAGACTGTCTGAATGGATACGAAAACAAGACCTCTATACATGCTGTCTACAAGAGACCCACCTCAAAACAAGGGACACATACAGACTGAAAGTAAAGGGCTGTAAAAAGTTATTTCACGCAAATGGAGATCAAAAGAAAGCAGGAGTAGCAATACTCATATCAGATAAAATAGACTTTAAAATAAAGGCTGTGAAAAGAGAAAATGATGGGCACTACATAATGATCAAAGGATCCATCCAAGAAGAAGATATAATAATTATGAATATAAATGCACTCAACATAGGAGCACTGCAATTTATAAGGCAAATGCTAACAAGCATGAAAGGGGAAATTCACAATAACACAATAATAGTGGCAGACTTTAATACCCCACTCACACCTATGGATAGATCAACTAAACACAAAATTAACATGGAAACACAAACTTTAAATGGCACAATGGACCAGTTAAACATAATTGATATCTATAGGACATTTCACCTCAAAACAATGAATTTCACTTTTTTATCAAGTGCACACGGAACCGTCTCCAGGATAGATCACATCCTGGTCCATAAATCTAGCCTTGGTAAATTCAAAAAAATTGAAATCATTCCAATCATCTTTTCTGAACACAATGCAGTAAGATTAGGTGTCAATTACAGGAAAAAAAAAACTATTAAAAATTCCAACATATGGAAGTTAACAAACACACTTCTGAATAACCAACAAATCACAGAAGAAATAAAAAAAGA
Source organism: Bubalus kerabau (assembly GCF_029407905.1). Taxonomy (NCBI): domain Eukaryota; kingdom Metazoa; phylum Chordata; class Mammalia; order Artiodactyla; family Bovidae; genus Bubalus; species Bubalus kerabau. Next base: position 58,102,351 of record NC_073647.1, on the reverse strand, counting down.
AATCAAAACGTGCATAGAAATGAATGAAAACGAAAATACAACAACCCAAAACCTATGGGACACTGCAAAAGCAGTGCTAAGGGGAAGGTTCAGAGCAATACAGGCTTACCACAAGAAACAAACAAAAAAAAGTTAAAAAAATAACCTAACTCTACACCTAAAGCAACTAGAAAAGGAAGAAATGAAGAACCCCAGGGTTAGTAGAAGGAAAGAAATCTTAAAAATTAGGGCAGAAATAAATGTGAAAGAAACAAAAGAGACCATAGCAAAAATCAACAAAGCTAAAAGCTGGTTCTTTGAGAAGATAAATAAGATTGACAAACCATTAACCAGACTCATCAAGAAACAAATGGATAAGAATTAAATCAACAAAATTAGAAATGAAAATGGAGAAATCACAACAGACAACACAGAAATACAAAGGATCATAGGAGACTACTATCAGCAACTATATGCCAATAAAATGAACAACTTGGAAGAAATGCATGAATTCTTACAAAAATATAACTTTTCAAAACTGAACCAGGAAGAAATAGAAAATCTTAACAGACCCATCACAAGCATGGAAATTGAAACTGTAATCAGAAATCTTCCAGCAAACAAAAGCCCAGGACCAGACAGCTTCACAGCTGAATTCTACCAAAAATTTAAAGAAGAGCTAACACCTATCCTACTCAAACTCTTCCATAAAATTGCAGAGGAAGGTAAACTTCCAAACTCATCCTATGAGGCCACTATCACCCTAATACCAAAACCAGAGAAAGATGCCACACAAAAAAAAGAAAACTACAGGCCAATATCACTGATGAACATAGATGCAAAAATCCATAACAAAATTCTAGCAAACAGAATCCAACAACATATTAAAAAGATCATACATCATGACCAAATGGGCTTTATCCCAGGGATGCAAGGGTTCTATAATATCCACAAAGCAATCAATGTAATATACTACATTAACAAATTTAAAGATAAAAAACATATGATTATCTCAATAGATGCAGAGAAAGCCTTTGACAAAATTCAACATCCATTTATGATAAAAACCCTCCAGAAAGCAGGCATATAAGGAACACACCTCAACATAATAAAAGCTATGTATGATAAACCCACAGCAAACATTATCCTCAATGGTGAAGAATTGAAAGCATTTCCCCTAAAGTCAGGAATACGACAAGGGTGCAGACTCTCACCACTATTGTTCAACATAGTTTTGGAAGTTTTGGCCACAGCAATCAGAGCAGGAAAAGAAATAAAAGGAATCCAGATTGGAAAAGAAGTAAAACTCTCACTGTTTGCAGATGACATGATCCTCTACATAGAAAACCCTAAAGACTCCACCAGAAAATTACTAGAGCTAATCATTGAATATAGTAAAGTTGCAAGATATAAAATTAACACACAGAAATCCCTTGCATTCCTATACACTAATAATGAGAAATCAGAAAGAGAAATTAAGGAAACAATTCCAGTCACCATTGCAATGACAAGAATAAAATACTTAGCAATATATCCACCTAAAGAAACAAAAGACCTATATATAGAAAACTATAAAACACTGATGAAGAAATCAAAGAGGACACAAATAGATGGAGAAATATACCAAGTTCATGGATTGGAAGAATCAATATAGTGAAAATGAGTATACTACCCAAAGCAATCTATATGCAATCCCTATCAAGCTACCAATGGTATTTTTCACAGAACTAGAACAAATAATTTCACAATTTGTATGGAAATACCAAAAACCTCGAATAGCCAAAGCAATCTTGAGAAAGAAGAATGGAACTGGAGGAATCAACCTGCCTGACTTCAGGATCTACTACAAAGCCACAGTCATCAAGACAGTATGGTACTGGCAAAAAGACAGAAATGTAGATCAATGGAACAAAATAGAAAGCCCAGAGATAAAGCCATGCACCTATGGACACCTTATCTTTGACAAAGGAGGCAAGAATATACAATGGAGAAAAGACAATCTCTTTAACAAATGGTGCTGGGAAAACTGGTCAACCACTTGTAAAAGAATGAAACTAGAACACTTTCTAACACCATACACAAAAATAAACTCAAAATGGATTAAAGACCTAAATGTAAGACCAGAAACTATAACACTCTTTGAAGAAAACATAGGCAAAACACTCTCTGACGTAAATCACAGCAGGATCCTCTATGACCCATCTCCTAGAGTAATGGAAATAAAAGCAAAAATAAACAAATGGGACCTAATTAAACTTAAAAGCTTGTGCACAACGAAGGAGACTATAAGCAAAGTGAAAAGACAGCCTTTAGAATGGGAGAAAATAATAGCAGATTAAGCAACTGATAAAGAATTTAATCTCAAAAATATACAAGCAACTCCTGCAGCTCAATTCCAGAAAAATGAATGACTGAATCAAAAAATGGGCCTAAGAACTAAATAGACATTTCTCCAAAGAAGACATACAGATGGCCAACAAACACGTGAAAAGATGCTCAACATTACTCATTATCAGAGAAATGCAAATCAAAACCACATTGAGGTACCATCTCACGCCAGTCAGAATGGCTGCTATCCAAAAATCTACAAACAATAAATGCTGGAGAGGGTATGGAGAAAAGGGAACCCTCTTACACCGTTGGTGGGAATGCAAACTAGTACAGCCACTATGGAGAACAGTGTGGAGATTCCTTAAAAAACTGGAAATAGAACTCCCACACGACCCAGCAATCCCACTGCTGGGCATACACACCGAGGAAACCAGAACTGAAAGAAACACGTGTACCCCAATGTTCATCACAGCACTGTTTATAACAGCCAGGACATGGAAGTAAGCTAGATGTCCATTGGCAGACGAATGGATGAAAAAGCTGTGGTACATATACACAGTGGAATATTACTCAGCCATTAAAAAGAATACATTTGAATCAGTTTTAATGAGGTGGATGAAACTGGAGCCTATTATACAGAGTGAAGTAAGTCAGAAAGAAAAACACCAATACAGTATACAGTATACTAATGCATATGTATGGAATTTAGAAAGTAATGATAATGCTATATGTGAGACAGCAAAAGAGACAAAGATGTATAGAACAGGCTTTTGGACTCTGTTGGAGAAGACGAGGGTAGTATGATCTGAGAGAATTGCATTGAAACATGTATATTAACATATGTGAAACAGATTACTAGTCCAGGTTTGATGCACGAGACAGGGTGCTCAGGGCTGGTGCACTGGGATGACCCTGAGGGATGGGATGGGGAGGGAGGTGGGAGGGGGGTTCAGGATGTGGGACACATGTACACCCATGGCTGATTCATGTCAATGTATGGCAAAACCACTACAATATTGTAAAGTAATTAGCCTCCAATTAAAATAAATAAATTTTAAAAAAATGATTCAAAAGAAAAATAAATAAAAGCTTGTCTTTTTTCCATTGTAAAAAAAAAAAAATTAAGAAGAAGAACACTGTATAAACTATTAGCCAATCTCTATCCCTTCAAAAGTATTTATCAGCATATTACCCAGAGGAACTGCCCCAGGTGCATTCAAGCAATTCAAAGAATGAGATCAGTCCTTGCTCAGACTCTGATCATACAAATTAAGGGGTGCAATTTGTCAGAGAAGAAAGAGGGGAAGTGGAAGTTTTACTAGCTGATGTGCATGTCTGTGAATAGTCTGGTGTGTCGCAAGGTATTTAATGAAAATTGTATTTAAAGTACAGATATTTGAGTATGTTTAATTTTTTCAAAGAGAGTTTTCACTCCTAGTGATCCTTCTAATGACATCACTTTCATTTACTTACATTCCATTTATGCTGTTTTGAGTAAGAGCTAAAGTGGCAAGGTTACATGCAGAAAACAGTATTGCATATAACTCTGGTCATATTCAAAGGTAGATGAGTAGACAGCAACAGTCTCTATCCTGTAGGTTACAAGAGTACAGTCTCAGAGTACTGCACTCAGAGTGGCTCAGAGTAGAGTTTCAGGCATCTGCTGCCACCAGAGTTTGTCTTGCTCAGAGCTCCTCATTCCATGGTGTTATTTACCCTCCCTCCTATCACCATCCCAACTTCCTGTCTAGAAACTGGACATCTAGACTTTACTCTTAGGGTTTATTCATTACTAATCAAAGCATTTTAAAAACGTCATTTTTATAAATTCTTCTTTTCCGTCTCGGGCCATGTGTTTTGGGAATGCTCATGGACTCACAGTGAGATGCAGAGATGAATTCTCATTTGCCCGCCAGCTTGTTTCATATTGTGGTAAGGGAAATTTGGGACAAAAACTATGAAAGTTTATCTTAGGTAAATGGTGAAGCCGAAATACAAACGTATAGAAGGACATCACCACCTTCCCTCCAAGGTCACATTATCACTGTGATATGATATGATAATGGAGAAGTCTAGCTATAGGACTCTAAGTTTCTCTACTTCTGAGATGGGTTAGGTAACAGTGACCTCCCTTTTTATTGATGGATTCTGAGGGGTATTCAGCTAGCACTGCTTAAAGGGGGTTAAATAAATCCTAAGCAGTAGTATAAACAAATTTCACTTAAAACTATGAATGATGGAATCTATGCTTCATTTATCATTTATTTCAATGCAAATATTTCAGAGGAAGCCAGTCATTTTTTCCGTTTTCATGGAAAATTTGCAACTCAGAAATCATTCTTTGGGTTCTTTATGCCTTCCTGCTCAATCTATCATTGACTGTTGAGATTGGTGCCTGCTTGGTGGTTCTGTGTCTGTTTCTCAGCAATCTGTTAGGAACTAATAGTAAAGAAAAGGGTACTCTGATGAAACATCATGGGCCTGAGGTTGAAAATGCAGGTTAGGCTGAAAAAGGTGAAGGAATGTAGGTTGTGAGTTCAGTTTGGAAATGCAATCAGTAGCCGTACAATGGGAACTTATAGGTCTAAATAAGCTTCAATTTAATATGTGTTACACTTTTTAGAATATACATTTAATTTTTCATCTATATATGCCTGCCTAAGGTTCTGGTACCCATGCACTAATCACAAACCCAGCTTACAGCTTTTCCCATTAAAGGATGTTCTATTTCTCATGCTTGACTGTTATGACTGGATGGCTGCATTGCAGGATGAGAAAGCACTCTTAAATGAAGGAATAGATCAGCATCACAAATTCCATTTCAAAATACTTTGGCTAGGGACTTCCCTGGTGGTCCAGTGGTTAAGACTCCGCATTTCCACTGCAGGGAGAATGGATTCAATCCCTGGTTGGGTAACTTAAGATCCCGCATGCCATGCAGTATGGCCCCCCAAAATATTTTGGTCCACAGAGTTTGGGTTGGATCTGCCCAATCTGCCCATATTATCAATGTTTCACCCACATATGCCCTCTCTAGGTGGCAGGCTTGGGCTTCTTCACAGAATAACAGTCTCAGAGTAGTCAAACTTTTTATGAGCAGTCTACCTTCCCCCAGAGCAAGAGTTCCAAGAGGCAGTAAGTGCAGACTGCCATTTTTAAATGGCCCAAGTCTAGAAAGTAGCACATCTTCTTCTGTTATATTCTGTTATTCAGACAAGTCATATAGGTCACTCAACTTCAGTGGAAGGAGAAATAGACCTTACTTCTCGATGAAGGGAATTTCAAAGAATTTGAGATAATTTATTATGGGACTTCCCTGGCAGCTCAGATGGTAAAGAATCTGTCTGCAATGCAGGAGACCCATATTTGATCCCTGGGTCAGGAAGATCCCCTGGAGAAGGGAATGGCTACCCACTCTAGTATTCTTGCCTGGAAAGTCCCATGGACAGAGGAGCCTGGAAGACTACAGTCCATAGGGTCGCAAAGAGTCAGACATGACTGAGCAACTAACACAAACTTTATAATTGGCCACAGAATCCAAACTTCTCTTTTCCATATGAATAACCAATTGACCCACTAAAACCTGCATAGAATCACTACCAACAAAAGACCTCTTTCTTTCCTTCCTTCTTTCTTTTAAAAGGCCACTTTCAACTTAATTTTCAGGGGAGATTTTTGCCCCACCATCCAACACCAAATTTTGAGACAGGCAATTTTCTTTAGAATCTCTTAGTATGTGAGGAGGAGTAGCTTTATTTCCAGTTTCCTTTGTACTAGGAACATAGCTTTTTGGAATCCTAGTTTTATATAAGAGTAGGCATCTTATAGTAGAGGTCCTGCCTGCTTGACTCTGGTCTTTATCTGTAGTCCCCCACACCTCAGAAAGTTGTAAAAAAGCTGAAAGCTCAAATTCATGGTTTTGTGAATGCCCTCCAAGCAAAAGCAAGCTCACTTCTCTAGGTTTCTGATTCTGTTCGCCTATTCTGCATGTTCCTTACTTTCTTAATAATTCATTTATGCATTTAATACACACACACACACACACACACACCAAGAGCTTTGTTGAGTAAAATAAAAATGCTACCTTTTAAATTAATTTTAATTAATGCTACCTTTATGGAAATGAAAAGGGGTGGAGGAAATGAGAGAACAGCCTTGGAACCTCTATGCTCCAGGAATGTGGAATTCAGTGAAAGCTGTCATTGCTTCATTAATTGGTGCAAGACATCGATTTGCTTTGTTTTGCATTGAGAGTGAAATTTCTATAGCTCTCCCCAGGGGGACAGGAGATAGATAGTACACACTCATCTCACTTAGGTAAATACTGAACCATAAATAAATCACTGCTATTTTCTTGAATTTATAAATAGAATTCTCCTAACAAGGAAATACTTTGGGTAACATTTCTTAAGCTGCATCTGTTTTCCAATCATCATTACCAGGTAGATGTGAAGCTTTGAACCATGAAAAGGAAATATTTGATATTCATGGCAATTTGAAATGGTGGTATTTTGTTATTATATTTTTCATGTTGTTGTTCTATGTGTTTGTTTTACTTGGGGACATTTTTATGTGTCCTAAAAAGAAAATCATTAAATTACATGCTTTACAGAAAGTTTTACTAGCAAGTAAAGTTTTACAACAAAACTCTGGATCTTTTCCCATTCCTAAACCTGGGATGAGGTGATGTAGTATAATAGTTGCCATGATCTGAATGTGTCCACTCAAAATTCATATACTGAAACCAGAGCCCCTGAGGGGAATAGCATTAGGATGTGAGGCTTTTGAGAGATGGTTAAGTTATGAGGGTCTCACGATCTTTTATAAGGACATAAGATTATTGTCCCAGAGACCCCAGAGAGCTCCCCTGCCCCTTCCACCATGTGAAGACACAGAGAAAAGGTGCTATCTATGAACCAGAAAGCAAGCCCTCACCAGGCCCATATCTGGCAGTGCCTTGATCTTGGGCTTCCCAGCCTCTAGAACTATAACGAAAAAATTTCTGACATTTATAAGCTACGCAGTCTGGTATTTTGTTACAGAAGCCAAAACAGACTAAATAAATTGTTGAGAACAAGCTCTCTGATGTTACTTTCTAGCTCCACCATTTATTAACTACATAATTTTTGCCAAGGCACGTCATTCTTCAGCCTTAGTTACCAAATCTGCAAGTGTAGGTAAATGAACGTTAAATGAGATAGCATGTGCCAAGTATAAGATTAGCCTTGATACTTACTTTCTTGGCATTTAAGCACGTGAGTGTTAGTTGTAGTTGTTGTTCCTCTTATACTAATTATTAATATGAAATGACCCCCGGGGATGATGGTATAAGATCGGGGTATTTGTTATATATACTCACTCACTCACGCTCATGCTCAGTCATGTCCAACTCTTTGCAACCCCATGGACTGTAGCCTGCCAGGTTACTCTGTCCATGGAATTTTCCAGGCAAGAATACTACTTCCTTCTCCAGGGGAACTTCCCAACCCAGGGACTGAGCTCATGGCTCCTGTACTAGAAAGCGGATTCTTTACCACTGAGCCACCATACTACTTGATGCCTAATAGGAAGAAAAATCCATATTTTTTATATATTGGGTTGACTATTTGACCTAAGTTAGTTTAAAACAATTGCCCCCAAATCGCTGTGGTAAACTTCCTGCATCTTTCAATAAGGACTGTAATATGTCCTTTATCTCTCAAAAGGAAATAGTCTAGTCTTCTACAAATATTGTTTATGAACAGGGATGTTACAAAGCTTTTCTTAGAACCATTACTGTATTTCACCTAAGATTGAACAGCAATGTTCACTATTGCAGGACAAAGCAATAGGAACTAAAGAGAATTCAATATGTTTAAGATTGTTGAGGTTTTTACTTCATCAAGGAAGTGTTGACTGAGCCGGCCTCCTCAGTATGCAGTTGCACTTACAGTTTTATTTATTAATGATCACCAATGGCCTCCATAATTTAGATGTAATGGTTAAACCATTACCTTTTGCATTTGAACTGAAGAAAGGAGAAAGTCATTTAATTGCTAGTAATTTTTCCTCATTATACAAAAGCCCTGCCTTACTTCTTGTTCACATCATAATAATAGCCAGATAAAAGTGATTCAGCAAACAATAACTCATTTTTCTCCTTAAAAGCCAAATAATAAATCCCAAATGGCCTCATATAGCATATAAGCCCTATAGCTGAAAACAGTATATTTTTAAAAAAGGGACCTTGGTATGAGTTGAGGATAAGGGATCTCTTTCTCCTATCCCATTGTGTCTTTGTAATAACATGGTTGACCACAGCAATACAAAACTATGCCCTGATGTAGTCCTCTTTTTCTTATATTCCCACCTCTTTCCAGACTTATACATTCACTCCTCAACCCCATACATGATCTCCTTACCATATTCTTGGAAGTGACTTGCTGTGATGACAGATTTGGGTGGATATTTCTGTCTTTCTGCATGAAAGAGAAAGAAAAACATATGATATGCATTAGTCTTGTTTTGTGGTTTGATTCCCAGCTGCTCCCAAGCAGCACACAGGATTAACGTGGGTTTGATCAGAGAAATCTGGGGTGTCAGGAAGGTCACACAATTTCTGGCAGCTTCCTTGTAAATTAAATCTAAGTAATTTATTCATGATGGTATCCACTTCAACTGTAGAGAACCAGAGTGAAAGAAAACATACTTGGGACAGTGATTTGGAAAACAGAAACTCTTGGGCTTTGCCCCCAGCCTTAATGTCAACTACCTCTGTAGCCTGGATGCACATCCCAGAAGGGTACTTCAAGGGTTAATTAGCTTCTTAAATGCTTTGAATGTGAAAGTGTGCTGAATAAACATATGACAGATTGAACTCACCAGAGGGAAAGAGAAACCTGAATTGGGAGGATGGGAGTGGGGGAAGTGGAGAACAGTTATAGAGTGAGAGATTATTGAATGTTTGTTCATTCTTACTTTGGAACAAAAAGAAAATATCCTTAGAGAGTATTTTGCTTTATCCAAACTGAAGAAGGGAGAGGAAGGCTAAAAAATCATCAGAAACTAGTAGAATACTCTAATCCATAACCAGTGACTAGAAATGGGAGGCTGAGTAAGGATGAGGGTGAACCATATAATAATGTGGAGCAAGGCTCTGTGGCTAGTAAAAAATAAAAGGAAAGCTAATCTTTCAAGAAAGGAAATAGGACACTGATCTTTGGAGGCAGGGAGCATTGTGGTACAGAACGCAAGAGACAAGACTGGATATTTAGATGGACTTATCCCAGAGGAAATAAGTCAGGAGGAAGAAGAGATGGGAAATATCAATGCTGTAGGTAGATGGACACTATAATAACAAATCAAGGATGCTGATCTAAAACATAAGAGCAAAGACATGATATAGTCAAAATGGCAGTGAATGATGGAAAATGAAATCAAAAATTTCAGCTGTAAAATAATAAGCTCATCATAAAAAGCTGCTTATCAGGGCAAAAAAGAAAACCACAGTGAAATGCTGAGGAGGTGCACAGTGAGACAACATAGTGGTCCAAGATGTAGTTTCAGTCAGATATTAGAACATGAAAGACAACAGAAATGGAACAATAACGCAAAGAAAGAGGTACTGAAAATTAGATGATACTGAGGGTGAGAGGCAGGACATTACAGGAAAAGATTTGTAGTATAATAAGACATAGTGTGAGTCTTAGACATGCATGCTCTCTAGGACTTCAGTAAAGAAGGAGTTCAGAAGCAGGAATAGAGCTATTCATATATATGGATTGGCTCATTGAACCCAGTATCTCTTCCCTAGAATTACCTTAGATGTCCAGTTTGCATTTACTTCTGCAGAATAAATGTGTACACCTGCTTAGATCACTCTGTTATCATGCTGGCCAAGAAAATAATCAAACCTTGCATTCCCAGTTAGGAGGCTCAAATGCCATCATTCCTCATTATTTCCTTTCAGGGTAATAATTACATCCAGCAAATTTTGCTAGTGCTGTCACCAGTCCAGACCTTTGGGAAGTCCACCTCATTGACACCCATCATTTAACTCAAGCTGTAAATGTTTGACTGGAATTTTAAAGTTAAAACTTTATTATGAGCTTTTCTTTGCTTATCTTTATTTTATACAAAGTTGGGCCCTAAAATGCTTATGGAGCATTTCTTGAAACCCAGATTACAAAATTATTGATGATTTAGCTAGTTACCCCTTCTGAATTGCCTAGATAAAAGCCATAAACCTTAATTACATAATAAAGTTCCCTTCTAAATATCAAAATCCCTAAAAGAGCAATCATTTGCAGTATATAGACCAAGATTTTGTATGCAAGATTACCAAGCATCCCACTTGGGTATTGGGCACAGGCTGTTACTGTTTCATGGCCGCATTGCCAGCTCAGCTTGACTTGCTTAATCCTCTGCCTGCCCTGCTTCATGTCACCCGAGCTAATTGAGCCACAAAAGATAGAGGGGCCTTGGTTTGGAATAAAGTTGCCTCTTTAAGTGTTCTTCAAGTGTTTAACCCTAAACAAGGACAGTTGCCCCATCCACAGATTACCTCAATTAGCCAGTCGAGATTGGCTCTACTTATTGCAACAACTTGCTTGGCACATTTTTAAAAATGATTATTATTATCCCCAATATCACCTTCAGTATAAAAGTTAAGTGCTTACTGCAAAAAATTAAATATATGGAAAACCACAAAGAGAAAAACAGAAGCAAAGTCTTTGATGACAGAGTTCTCCAAAGAAGGTAGAGAAATGGCCAACAAGTATACAAAGATGCTCAACATCATTGATCATCAGGAAAATATAAATCAAAACTGTAATGAGATATCACCTCTATTAGGATAACCACTGTAAAACAAAACAGGAAATAATAAGTGTTGGTGAGGATGTGGAGAGATTAGAAACCTTGTGTGATATTGGTATGTGAAATGGAACAGTGCCATGAAAAATAGTATGAAGTTTCTTCAAAAATGAAAAATGGAATACAGCAGTGTCGTTTCTTGCTATGTATGATGCAGCAGTGCTGTTTCTTGCTATGTATCCAAAAGAATTGAAAGCAGGATCTCAAAGAGATTTTTGCACACACATGTTCATTGCAGCATTATTGACAATAGTCAAGAGGCAGAAGCAACCTAAATGTTTATCAATGTATGAACAAATAAAGAAAATATGGTATATACACACAAATATTGGCTTTAAAAAAGGAAATCCTGTCCCATACTACAACATGGATGAAACTGAGAACATTATACTAAGTGAAATATTGATAATTCACTGACAAAAGGACAAATACTGTATGACTTCACTTACATGAGATATATAAAGTAGTCAAACTCATGGAAACAAAAAAAGATGATTACCAGGGGCTGGGAGGAATGGAAAATGGGGAGTTGCTGTTCAATGGATATAGAGGTTTAATTTTGCAGAATGGTAAAGTTCTAGAGATCTGTGAATTTAGTTGATACTAATGAACTGTATGCATAAAAATAGTTAATATCATACATTTAAAGTTTTTTAAATCACAAATTAAAATATTTAAAGAAAAAAAACAACAGCAGCAGTAGCTTGAAAAGCACTTGTGCATTGGTACTTGTGGATTTTCTAAGCCTGGAACATTACCAGGATGTGAATGAGCTTAAGTTAGTTTACTGAAGGATACAAACCACATATCAGCAGATAGTGAATCAGCCACCAGACAGCTAGCCAGTCACCAACCAATCCATCAGCCAATTACAGACACATGCATGGGCCACAGCAAAGATTTGCTGAGCCTGACCCAGATCTGCAGAAGTTCCCATATGAAAACAGCCCAAATTGTTGGTCTGTATATTTTTGAGCTAAGAAGTGTTAGTTGCTCAGTCATATCCGATTCTTTGCAACCCCATCGACTGTAGCCCACCAAGCTCCTCTGTCCATGGAATTCTCCAGGCAAGAATACTGGAGTGGGTAGCCATTCCCTTCTCCAGGGGATCTTCCCACCCCAAGAATCGAACCCAGGTCTCCTGGATTGCAGGAGAATTCTTTACCATCTGAGCGACCAGGGAAGTCCCTTTGGGCTAAGTAAACCATAATCATTGTTATTTGAGGGAAATTTTTAAATAAAACAAATCACTCAAAATTCTTCCACTTAAGGGAACCCTTGTGAACTCATATAAGTGTGTGTATATGTTTATGCATGCAATAGTATTCTCTCAGGTGTTCATACCTTTATTTAATATCAATGCATTCAGCTTCTTTTAAACCTTGTGACATTGAAAATAACACTGAGATGAGCACTTTGTTGGATGTATTTTGTATACAACCATGGTTATTTTCTTAGGATGAATTCTAACATTGGATACCTGGATGAAAGCTATGTAAATTAAATTACTTAGGTATCTTAAAAACATTCACTAAATCCTTTAAAAATGGGAGAGTTTCTTTTTACATCTGGTGACTGTTCACTTTTTTTAAACAAAAATTATTTAGCATTATTGAACTGTAAAAATCATTTTATTAACTATTTTGGGTGAGAAGGCCAAAAAAGAAATCTATAGATAATGAAAACAGATGCTATTGCTGCTAAGTCACCTCAGTCGTGTCCGACTCTGTGTGACCCCATAGACGGCAGCCCACCAGGCTGCTCCATCCCTGGGATTCTCCAGGCAATAACACTGGAGTGGGTTGCCATTTCCTTCTCCAATGCATGAAAGTGAAAGTGAAGTCGCTCAGTCCTGTCCGACTCTTAGCGACTGACCCCATGGATTGCAGCCTAACAGGCTCCTCCGTCCATGTGATTTTCCAGGCAAGAGTACTGGAGTGGAATGCCATTGCCTTCATAAATTCTTATGACAGTTGAGAGACACACAAAGACAACCCAAATAGGAAAAAAAAAAAAAATCTTATTGCTGCTGTTCTGATGTCTGCCTGGTCTGTAAAACATAGCAGATTTCTCAGTGCCTGTGGTGAAATGCAGCGTATATTTGAGTGAGAAATCAGTCACTGAAGGCTTTTTATGTTAATAATGCTGTGAGATCCACTAAATTGCTTGCGTATTATGTCCCCAAAACACTTAGTTTTATCCACACCCTGGAAGAAATAATATTAAGGTCTATTTACTGTTCATCTTCATCAATTTTAAACGCCAACCAATCTGTGAATGGCTCATATCAGAAGGCTATTAAGCTGAAGACTATCATTAAAATGGCATAAATCAACATTCTTTTTTATTAAGTAGGCCTTCATCCTAGCTAAATATTTTAGACCTCAAGCAAAGGAAACCCTTCTCCTTTTCAACCAAGAAGTAAATAGATGTCTAGTCTCTCTTATTTCCTGCCATGTATGACCTGGTTCTTATGTATGCACATGGATGGGGAAAAGGGTAGGCTTTCCTTAGGCAGACTAGAGTGTTCAGCTTATGCTCAACATGGTGTGTAGAGACTAGAACATGTGGATAATGTTCAACAACTGGTGATTTTCTGGGTGATGTGGATGAAGAATGTAAAAAACGCCTCATAAACATTAAGCAAATCCATGACCAAGAGGAGGCACTGTGGATGAAGAATGTCACCTGTCAGATCTGTAAACAAAGAATGCTATGGCCATGAAGACCTCAGCCATTATCAGTTCAGTTCAGACGCTCAGTCCCGTCCAACTATTTGTGATTCCATGGACTGCAGCACGCCAGGCCTGCCTGTACATCACCAACTACCGGAGTTTACTCAAACTCATGTCCATTGAGTCGGTAATGCCATCCAACCATCTCATCCTCTGTTGTCCCCTTCTCCTCCTGCCTTCAATCTTTCCCAGCCTCAGGTACCTTTCCAATGAGTCAGCTTTTCTTATCAGGTGAACAAAATATTTGAGTTTCAGCTTCAGCATCAGTCCTTCCAATGAATATTCAGAACTGATTTCCTTTAGGATGGACTGGTTGGATCTCCTTGCAGTCCAAGGGACTCTCAAGGGGCTTCTACAACACCACAGTTCAAAAGCATCAATTTTTTGGCACTCAGCTTTCTTTATAGTCCAATTCTCACATCCATACATGACTACTGGAAAAACCATAGCTTTGACTAGATGAACCTTTGTTGGCGAAGTAATGTCTCTGCTTTTTAATATGCTGTCTAAGTTAGTCAGAACTTTCCTTCCAAGGAGCAAGTGACTTTTAATTTCATGGCTGCAGTCACCATCTGCAGTGATTTCAGAACCCCAAAAAATAAAGTCTGTCACTGTTTCCACTGTTTCCCCACCTATTTGCCATAAAGTGATGGGCTGGATGCCATGATCTTCGTTTTCTGAATGTTAAGTTTTAAAACAACTTTTTCACTCTCCTTTCACTTTCATGAATAGGCTCTTTAGTTCTTCAAATTTCTCCCATAAGGGTAGTGTCATCTGCGTATCTGAAGTTATTGCTATTTCTCCTGACAATCTTGATTCCAGCTTGTGCTTCATCCAGCCTGGCATTTTGCATGATGTACTCTGCATATAAGTTAAATAAGCAGGGTGACAATATACAGCCTTGACGTACTCCTTTCCCGATTTGTAACCAGTCTGTTATTCCATGTCAAGTTCTAACTGTTGCTTCTTGACCTGCATACAGGTTTCTCAAGAGGCAGGTCAGGTGGTCTGGTATTCCCATCTCTTTAAGAATTTTCCACAGTTTGTTGTGATCCACATAGTAAAAGGCTTTGGCACAGTCAAAAAGCAGAAGAAGATGTTTTTCTGGAACTCTCCTACTTTTTTGATGATCCAGTGGATGTTGGCAATTTGATCTTTGGTTCTTCTGCCTTTGCTAAATCCATTTAACATCAGGAAGTTCACAGTTCACGTACTGTTGAAGCCTGGCTTGGAGTATTTTAAGCATTACCTTGCTAGCGTGTGAGATGAGTGCAATTGTGCGGTAGTTTGAACATTCTTTGGCATTGCCTGTCATTGGGATTGGAATGAAAACTGATCTTTTCCAGTCCTGTGGCCACTGCTGAGTTTTCCAAATTTGCTGGCCTATTGAGTGCAGCAGTTTCACAGCATCATCTTTTAGAATTTAAAAGAGCTCAACTGGAATTCTATCACTTCCACTAGCTTTGTTCGTAGTGATGTTTCCTAAGGCCCACTTGACTTCACATTCCAGGATGTCTGGCTCTAGGTGAGTGATCATACCACTGTGGTTATCTGGGTCATGAAGATCTTTTTTTGTATAGTTCTTCTGTGTATTCCTGCCACCTCTTCTTAATATGCTTCTGCTAGGTCCATACCATTTCTCTCCTTTTTTGTGCCCATCTTTGCATGAAATGTTCCCTTGGTATCTCTGATTTTCTTGAAAACATCTCCAGTCTTTCCCATTCTATTGTCTATAGTCACCCCTAACTGTGTACCCAGAGGGGATTCAGAATAGAGAAAAGCAGGGACTGGCCCTAGATAAAGTGCATATGAAAAGGTTGATTTCAGTGAGTGCAGACTCTTGTATCTTCCCATACATAGAAATGGGAGCTGTTTGAGAGGCTGTCTCCAAGGCTTAAGTCCTCAGAAAATTTGCCAGATAAAACACAATTCTCAAATTTTAGGTTGTGCATTTTTTCTCAGTCAACAGTGACTAATATTTGGGGAGCATTCTTACAAGCATAGAAGGTTTAGTCACCATTAATAATGCATTTAACGAAGTTTTGATGTTACTTGGCAATTCTCTGCATATTCCTTTTAGAATTAGTAGAACTTTGAATCAGTACATAAGCAACCAATAATTAGCCAGCTTGGTTGATCTCTGAGCCCCAAATCTTACATGAGCTGCCTAGGAAGTAGCTGTTTCTATAAAGTTAGGGAAGCTTGGTAGTAAATGACACCATTCTCACACATCATCCTTCTCTTTCTAATTCCTTGAGTATGTATGTGTGTCAGAGGAGGGTTGTATGTGCGACTAGAAACAATCTCCAATATTATAATAGTTGGGATCAATAGTTCCACTGAACCCCAAGAAGAGTGTCTTCATTGCTGCTTCATGAACTTCATTCACAAAGCAAATGGTGAGAATGATTGTATAAGGTTCTAACAATGGAACGAAGTCAATGTGAAAATGAGCATTAAGAAAAACTTTTAGAAGATGCAGTATTTTGGTAGTTGTTAAAATAATTTTTCCATCCAATAATGCCATCCAACAGAAAATGAGATGGTTGGATAGCATCACTGATTCAATAGACATGAGTTTGAACAAGCTCTGGGAGTTGGTGATGGACAGGGAAGCCTGGTGTGCTGCAGTCCATGGGGTCGCAAAAAGTCAGACATAACTGAGCGACTGAACTGACTGAAAATAATGTTATTGCTTTTGGTGGTGGCCTTTGGGATCTGGGGCTTCCCTGATAGCTCAGTTGGTAAATAATCCACCTGCAATGCAGGAGACCCCGGTTTGATTCCTGGGTCAGGAAGATCCCCTAGAGAAGAGATAGGCTACCCACTCCAGTGTCCTTGGTCTTCCCTTGTGGCTCAGCTGGTAAAGAATCCACCTGCAATGTGGGAGACCTAGGTTCAATCCCTGGGTTGGGAAGATCCCCTGGAGAAGGGAAAGGCTACACACTCCAGTATTCTGGCCTGGAGAATTCCATGGACAGTCCATGGGGTCAAAAAGAATCAAACATGACTGAGAGACTTTCACTTCATTTCACTTTAGGATCTGGAATCTGTTCCCTTCCCCTACTTCCCACCTTTACATGCAAACAAATGTTTGTTGAAGTAGTACTATGAGGAGGGTTTTGATTATTGAAGAATAGGGGTGTTTATTTTCTCTTTCATTTGCAAAGCATCACATGATGCTTTTTCATACAGTGCAGATATAAGAAATGGTTCAAATACCCATTTGATCTGTCCCTGACACACACACTTACATGCACATACACACACTTTCTTACTGGCAATAAGTTCAAGTAAACATGATTTCCTCTCACATTAGAAATATAATTTATAAGAGATGTTTATCATGTTAACATTCATACCTAAAATATGGTATTTTGTTGTTTAGTTGCTAAGTTGTGTCCGACTCTTTAGCAGGACACAAAAACCTCTCTTGCTAGTGTTCTCTCTCTGTCTCTCTGTCTTTGTCTCTCTCTCTCTCTCTCTCTCTCACACACACACACACACACACACACCCACCCCTTTGGAAAGAAGAGAAACTTAAGAAGCATAAAAGTTTCCCTGGTGTGCAACCTAGAATAGTACATTTAGGATGCTTTACATCTAAGATCTATGATTGAATTCTATCTCCCCCACCCCCAAAATATGGGTTAGGTGTTTTATTTTTAACCAAAGACTCTCTTATCTTTTCTCACTTGAGGAATATAGGGCCTGAATATCCCAGAGATATTTCATTTGTAGATACAGAAAATAGAGTGAGATTGTGGGCAAGCAAATCTTTCAAGTACATAAATGGAAAATGAAAGTAAGATAGCATGGTAATTAACACAGACGAAAATAGCTTGCATTCTTCCCCAGATTTCTTGTGGGTGATAAATTGCCTTAGCTGGAAACTATATTTTCAAGTTGTAAATCTTTGTATGACTAACGACTTCCTTATATCTTGCAGTGAAATTAGAGAACAAATATTAAGATGTAGTTTTTGTCTGTAAAATTATAATACCAGAGCAACAGCATGAAGCTGTACATGAAATTATGACCACACATTATTACTTGATGGCAATTTCCCCCTATTAAATTATATGGGTAGCAATAGGTAGATAGAAACGCAAGATACATAAAGTTCATAGCCAGCATCTTGTCAAGTGCTCAAAAGATTTCCATTGAAAAGATCAATTCATGTTGGAAATATTTATTTTAATTTGAATCTCTTTTGTATTAAAAACTTAGTTGATTGAAAAGGAAGATCAGAGCTATCTTGCAAGCATCTGTGAAGAGTGTGTTTGCCACACCTTAATTGGTATGTTTATTGTAGAATGTTTTTATAAGTGCATATCTCTGGCTTCCCAGAAATGACAACCCACTCCAGTATTCTTGCCAGGCAAATCCCATGGACAGAGGGGCCTAGTGAGCTATAGTCTATGGGGTCACAAAAGAGTCAGACATGACTTAGCGATGAAGCAACAACATTATCTGGCTTCCTACATGTCACAAGTGCTTCAGCTGGCTATTAAACTGGAGAAAGTTACATCTGAAAAATAGTTGCCTTCCCTGGTTATCCAGTGTGAGTTGTTTCCTCAGTCTAAAGATTAACTGAAGGGATTTAACTAAGAACTTAGAACAACCTTCAAACATGTCCATAAATTTCTAGATGCAATTCACATTTTTAAAGCTGACTCCATAATCCATACTACATAATCAATACTTTGGGTACCTGATGCAAAAAACTGACTCATTGGAAAAGACCCTGATGCTGGGAAAGATTGAAGGCAGGAGGATAAGGGGACGACACAGGATGAGATGGTTGGATGGCATCACTGACTTGATGGACATGAGTTTGAGTAAGCTCTGGAAGTTGGTAATGGACAAGGAATCCTGGCATGCTGCAGTACATGGGGCTGCAAAGAGTTGGACATGACCAAGTGACTGAACTGAATGATAATCCATGGATGAGAATTAACCCAATTGCAACAGAGGTGGGAAAAGACTGACTTTGATACATAAGACAGCAGTTATCAAATCTTGAGCATAAATTACATAAGCCACCTCATGATGTGGATGAAAGAAGTATTTGAAATCAAAAGGCATTGATATATTCTAGAAAATATGAAAAATATAATGCTTTTTCTTGGAGTTTAAACAGTCCCAATCTGGGACATTGTGAGGGAGATTTCTATATTGGGTGTATCCTCTAAGGTCCATTACAACTTTCTGATTCTACGACTTGGAGGTAGAATTATTAAATATGAATATTTCAGGCATAGTCTTATCCTGATGAATTTAATCATTTTCTTACATAAATCTTTGTGCAAATTAGAAGATGCTCCTTTTGGTAAGGTGACAAGGAGCCCAAAACTCTATAATAAAACACCTAGGTAAATAAACTGAGTATTAATGTCCATCAATTTTCCCTTTTGATCATCATTGTATTATAATTCATATTCTATTAAAATGAGTCTGGCAAGTTCTAGTGATGGAAGAGTGACTTATATCAACTAAAATTCCCACAGATAACACTCATAAATTCTGATTTAAAAAAACATAAAAATAACTGCTATTTGAAAGAACAGAAGAGTAAACAAAGCCTTCAGAAATTGTAGGGTTCTTTGACCTTTGAAGAAAGGAAATCACAGTGTTTGAGGACCACCTTCATACATCTTTTCCTCTGAGACCAATTCCCAGCCTGAGCATCATAGAGGTAGAGGGGAATTGATAAGCAGATTTGCAAGCTCCATCCATGTATGGTTTCCTCCTTTCCAGGACTTCCCCCCTCAAATTCTGATCACTCTAACAACCACAAACTCCATTCCTTAACACAAGAGACAGGACTGTTTTTGTGTAAAGGGCCAGATAGTAAATAAATAAGACTTGACAATACTCCCTCTATTGCATATTCTTCTTTGTTTTCCTTTTTATTTTATATAAACTTTTACAAATGTAAAAACCATTCTTAGTTCCCATTTGTAGGTAGAGAGCCCTGAGAAAACAGGCCAGATTTGTCCAGGAGGCAACAGTTTGCTTATTCCTGATCTAATACCTCAAGCAAATAAGACTGCAGCATATAACATGCATGTATTTGGATTCCCAGAGGAGAGGAGAGAGAGAATGGAGTAAAAAATCATTTGAAGACATAATCCTGAAAATATTCCAAATCTGGCAAAAAGCATTAATGCATCATACTAATCAAAAAGCTTAAGAAGCTTAGTGAACCCCCAAGAAGTATAAATACATAAAACAACAAGCCCAAGGCTCTTCATAATCACATGGTCCCAAAACAAGGTACATAGAACATCTTGAAAATAATCTTTTTATATTATTAACTCTATGTAGACTGTGAAATAGTAAGGATATATGTTATAATTCCTAAAGCACGCACTAAAAATAATACAAAAAGTCAGTTAAAAAGCTGTAACAAGAAGTTACATGGAAAGCTTAAAAAAATTAATTAACCCAGAAGAAGATAGGAAAGGAGGAACAAAGAAACAAAAACTCAAATACGACCAGTAGAACACAAATTGAAAAGCAAAGTAGTAGACTTAAACCTAACCACATCAATACGCTATTTTACACGTAAGTAGACTAATCTCTTCAACTGAGAAGCAAAAATTTACACTTTTTTTAAGTGACCTTGCTTATGCCAATAGGTATTGTTTTGATATTATGACACAGATCGGTTGAAAATAAAAGTATAAGAAAAGTTATATGGTATGAACAATAAACATAAGAAAGCTTGCATGTCTATGTTATTATTAGAGTAAGGAATATAATGAGATAAAGAGGCAAATTTTATACTATGAAAGGGTTACTGTATAAGAAAGATGACAACTAAATTTGTTTTTGTAGCTAATAATATTTCATCAGCAAAAGCTGACAAAACTAAAGTGAGAAAGGAATCCACAAAGGACTGTGCATATGATCATAAAGGACCTGAGAAAGCCCTCAGCTCTCACCTCTCTCTGACTTTCAAGCTCTGTACAAACAGGAAGTGAAAGATAAGGCAGTGCTATAAACTGCCTGGCTGAGTGTTGAGGGCATATCCAGAAATATATATACACACAGCGCCCATTTGCAAAGACCAGGAGATTTTTCTTAGTTCCAGGCTTTAAAGAAGTTTCTGTATAATCACTGGTTGACCACTAACCTGAAACAGAGACTTCAATGGCTATGTACAGCAAAGAATATATACTTCACAAAATTAGCTCAGGAAAGTCTCTGACAAACAAGCAACTACTGCTGCAACATGCAGCATTAACAATCCCTAGGGAGGGGAGAATCTAATTTCCAGAGTTGCCACATTGCAATTTTCAAAATGTCCACTTTTAACAATAAAAAATCATAAGGCATGCAGAGAAACAAGAAAGTATAGGTAAAATATAGGGCAAAAGACAATCAGTAGAAAGTGTCCTTGAGGAAGCAGAAATACAGGAGTTTCTACACACATATTTTAAATATGTTTATAGAGCTAAAGGAAACCACATACAAAAAATCAAACTGTGGGAACAATATCTCATGAAATAGAAAATCTCAGTCAAAAGGTAGAAATTATAAAGAGGAAAAAGATAGAAATTCTGGGATTAAATAGTACAATAACTGAAATGAAAAATTCACTAGAGGCACTCACTAGCAGATATAACCTGACATATGAGTTCAACTGAGGTAATCTAGTCTGAGGAACCAAAAGAAAAAAAATGAAGAACAATGAAGTAAAAGAGTCTAAGACAACTGTAGGACAACACCAATCATATCAACATATGAATATATGCATAATGGGAGGTCCAGAAGGAGAGAAAGAAAGGAGCAGAAAGAATATTTGAAGAAATAATGGCTGAAAACGTCCCAATTTGATGAAAAGCATTAATCTACACATCCAAAAAAGTCAGTGAACTCCAAGTTGGATAAATTTAATGAAATCTTCAGTAAAATACATTATAATAAAACTGTCAAAAGACAAAGCCGAAGAGAATTTTGAAAGCAGCAAGAGGAGAAAAAAAAAAAAAAAAAAAAAAACCTTCACTATGTACAAGGGTCCCTGAATGAGATTAACAGCTGAATTCTCATCAGACACTATGAAGGCCAGAAACAGTGGGATGACATATTCAAAGTGCTTAAAGAAAAAACACAATTGTCAACAAGCATTCTCATCCAGTAAAACTATTTTGTAAAGATAAACCAGAAAAAACAAGAGAGTTTGTTGCTAGTAGACATGCCCTCAAAGAAACACTAAAGGGAGTTATTCAATCTAAAATAAAAAGACACTAGAGAATAACTTGAATCTACATGAAGGAATAAAGAACACTGGTAAAGCTAACTTGTTGTTCAGTCACTAAGTCATGTCTGACTCTTTGTGAATCCATGAACTGCAGCATGCCAGGCTTCCCTGTCCTTCACTGTCTCCTTGAGTTTGCTCAAACTCATGTCCATTGAATCAGTGATACCATCCAACCATCTCATCCTCTGTCTCCCCCTTCTCTTCTTGCCCTCAGTCTTTCCCACTTTTCCAATGAGTCAGCTCTTTGAATCAGGTGGCCAAAATATAGGAGCTTCAGCTTCAGCACTAGTCCTTCCAATGAATATTCAGAATTGATTTTCTAACTACACAGGTTAATATAAAAGTCTGTATTAATAATTTTTTATCCCTCTTTTTTCTTATTTAAGAGACAACTATCTAAAATAGTCTTTATAAATCTATACTGATGGGCTCAGAAGTTAAAAAATGTAACTTGTAACAATAATAAAGGGGAAAACAGAGTTATGAAGGAGTAAAGTTTTTAAATCTTATTAAAATCAAGTTCATAGTAATCCTAACTAGATTGTTATAAATTGTTCACTGTAATTCTTGGAGAAATCACCAAGAAAACAATATTCATAACAGCCAAATATGGAATTAACCCAAAGTCTATCCATTGGTGAATGAATGAACAAATTGTGGTATAGCTATACAATGGAATACTGCTCAGCAATAAAAAAAGAATAATGCATAGAACAATTTAGTGAATCTCACATTGTGTTGACCAAAAGAAGCCAGACACAAAAGAATACATGCTATAGGATTCACTTTATGAAGTTCCAGAACTGACAAAACTAATCTATAGTGATAGAAATCAAAACAACAATTTTCAAAGTGGGATAGAAATATGACTAGAAGGAGGAACAAGAGCACATTTTGAGATGATGGAAATGTTCTCTCTCTTGATTGTAGTGGTAGTTACAGGAACGTATAAATTTATCAAGAATCATTGACTTGTCCACTTAAGATTTGTGCATTTCGCTGAATGCAAAGTTCATGCCAATTAAAATAAAAGTATGGTATCTCTTGTGGTTTATGAAATCAGTCTTTTTAGTTAACTTCCTCTAAATACAACACCCCCATCTGTAATGTAGTACTAGGGAGAATACTCTTCATCATTTTGTCAGTGAAGAAACAAAATTTAAAAATACTGTCGTTTTGGATTTTTTTTTTTTTTTAATGAATCAGGTCATTTATTCTAGGAGCAAATACTGTTTCTCCTTGCAAACATCACTTCCTCCAATGTGCCAAAAAGCATAATTTGGTATGTGTATATATTTGTTTGTAAAGCTATGTGGTCTTCTCACAAAGTCCACTATTTCCTCCCCTTCCTCCCAAATAAAACCATGTGTCTTGTGTTTTGTAAAATTTTAGGTAATACTTATGAGGGCACATTCAACCAGGTCTCTATTAGGTTTACAAAGGGCTTGTATTCTTCATAGAAGTACTGCTACTTAGTATATGGCTTCTTTTAAGGTAGAAATACCAGTCACGATACCTTGGCTTCAGTAGCTGCTAAAAGTTTCAGAAGTCTCTGACAATGTGAACTTCTGTCCAAGGGACAGGAAAGGAATTTGGGCTGGTATGTGGGCTTCCTTGTCTCTAGTTTACACAGAGTTGGGTTATTTGGTGGAAAAATGCAATTTGCTCAACAGGGAATATCTCTTTACTTTCTCCAGGAGAGTCTTCATTATATTACCTAGAAGTGATAAGTGCATATTTTGTTGATATTTTTTGTAAAATCTTTTACAAAATATCTTTTCAATAAAGAGGCCATCAAAAGGGTCAAAAATTGTCAAACACCCTTACTTAAATTCATTTCACCAACATCTCCTTAAGTGAAAGGTCTTACTTTAATTTGAGACATCTTAATAAGTAGATATCATTCATTCCATAAATACTTCTGAGCACCAACTGTATGCAGGACCTGAGGCGTGGAGAAGACCTGCCATGCCTGCCTTCAAAATCTCACATTCCAGTAATGAGATTTCATTTTAGTTCATAAGTATTAGTTTGGACTGTACAATATTACCATTTTTGTAGATCAAAAATAATAGATTAACAGTGATTTCACAGGATCAGCTTAATGTAATCTGAAGGGAAAACTGCTCAGTCTGATGCAGTCCAGAACAAAGGAGTGGTCACTTTCAGATGAGGTTCTCACGGGGTGGGAGAAAGAGAAATAAGGGAAATTGCTGCCTTTTTTGTTACTCATTTCTTTGCTCCTTTTGAGGTCATCATGAAAATCCATTGCCTGCCAATCCAGATTAAATAAATACTTCATTTGTACTTCAAGGAGGAAGAAGAAGTATAAAAATAAGAGGGATGATATATAAAGAGAACACTGGTGTGGAGTCACTCACAATCTGAGCCTGTGAGTAAGGCATTGTGTGATACTGAAATGTCTCTAGTTAGAGTGCTTATTGGGCTTCCAAGGTGTCTCAATAGGTAAAGAATTCATCTGCAATAGAGGAGACATAAGATATGCGAGTTCGATCCCTAGGTCGGGAAGATCCCCTGGAGAAGGGCATGGCAACCCACTCTAGTATTCTTGTCTGGAGAATCCCATGGACAGAGGAGCCTGGCAGGCTATAGTTCATAAGGGCACAAAGAGTCAGAAGCAACTAAGTATGCAGGCACTCAGAGTGCTTATTACCTGGGGTGGGGTGTAGGGTGCTCTGCACATGAAAACTGGGGGATTTTTGTCAGGGGCCATGCATAGAGCTCTTGGAATTGAAAACAAATGTATTTGTGTGTTTGGATTGGGATATTACATGCATTTTTCTGGAGGGAGTAGGTGACATGGGAAGTAAGTCTATAATGTTCATCAGATTCTCAAAAGGTCTATAACTCAAAATAGGTTAAGTACCATAAAGATATGTACACACAGACTTTGAATGTGAATTACTATATTTGGAGGGAGACTGTGATCAGCACCATGATGTTCAGAGGAGTAAAAAGGTCACTTTCAGTGAGAGATATCAGTGAAAGATCTGGAAAGGAAGTTTGGCATCCAAGGTTAGATTTTTCCACAGTGGATTTGGTGACACATAATGAAGTGTAGGACTTTTTCAGTGTCAGGGACAATGGAGAGGTGCGAGTTAGTGCAAGAGCTGCAGAGATAGAATTAGCAAGATTTGGCAGTTGATTACCTGAGGAGCCAAGAGAGATGAGGAATTTGAAGTTGATGCTAAACTTTTGTCTGGGCAAATAGGAGGATTAATTTCCCACGTAAAGAGGTCTTGAAGTGTCACATAGTCTTTATGAAAACCATGCCTCTATTTCCTTCTCTTAAAAAAAAAAAAAACTGGATTGACATTTAGCATTTTAACTATAAGGGGGAAATTCAAACATATACAAAAGTAGAGATATTGAACTCCCTTGTCCCTATTATCCATCTTCAATAATTATCAATATCTAAAGCCAGGTTTCTGATTTAGCAAGAGCATATTCTAAAATTAAATTCTCTAATAGCTCAATTATCCATGGATAGGGTTTGTTCTCTGATCCCCTAGAAGTGTATATAAAGTTGTATGTGTCTATATGCACTTGAAGATCCACACAGAGAGAAGATCCATAGCTTCTGATGGGTACTAAGACAAGCCCCTATCCCTTGCTTTAGCACCACCCTTCATTTCATGGGAAGTCCTGCTGATATAAAAAGAGAGCTTAACTAAGACATGATTTCTGGAAGCTTAGATACAGGTTAAGTGTTACTCTGGGAGAGTTATTCTGATAATTCTTTTCCCTCATAGCTCAATTGGTAAAGAATCTGCCTATAATGCAGGAGACCTGGGTTCGATCCCTGGGTCAGGAAGATCGCCTGGAGAAGGAAATGGCAACCCACTCCAGTATTCTTACCTGGAGAATCCAATGGACAAAGGAGCCTGGTGGGCTACAGTTCATGGGGTCACAAGAGTAGGACACGACTTAGCAACTAAACCACCTAAGTATTAAGAAGCTGCTGCTGCTGCTAAGTCGCTTCAGTCGTGTCCGACTCTGTGCGACCCCATAGACGGCAGCCCACCAGGCTCCCCCGTCCCTGAGATTCTCCAGGCAAGAACACTGGAGTGGGTTGCCATTTCCTTCTCCAATGCATGAAAGTGAAAAGTGAAAGGGAAGTCGCTCAGTCGTGTCTGACTCTAGCGACCCCATGGACTGCAGCCCACCAGGCTCCTCCGTCCATGGGATTTTCCAGGCAAAAGTACTGGAGTGGGGTGCCATTGACTTCTCCGAGTATTAAGAAGATAAGACACCAAATGAGTAAATTCTCATTTGAGGTCAGGGATGTCTGGAAGATGGAATTATGCCCACAGAGGATCTGTCCAGATGGGTGTGGCCTATGGACTTCCCTGCAAGCACTGGTTGCTTAGGTATATCTTGAAGTGGTAGCAAGTTGGGGTAGGAAACTTAAAGGAAATGGGTGTTGATTATATACTGAGTCTTAATTTATTCATTTACCAATTATTTATGGGCTGTATATTTTGTACCAGGCATTGTGCTAGGTCTCAGAGGTACAGAAACAAACACTCTCTACTTATGTGAAACTTACATTCTAGTTGGGAATACAGATGTCATCCAAATTCTCATGAAAATAAGCACATGACAATACAATATGGTAGCTGCTACAAATGAAAGAAGGAATAGCATGTGCAAATGTCTGGTGTTAGAAATGAGCATGAAACTGCATCTACAGCCTAAATCATGGCTTCAATTAGCAGGAACTATTAAAATCTTAAAAGTAACTGATGCTCAGATTGTTAGGAAAATCAGAGTGCAGGAGGAAATTTGAGGGAGAGATAGGCAGAGGACGCCATGTGGGATATTGAAGGCCACAATAAGGAGCTTTGTCTTTGAAAACCATAGGAAGCTTTTAAAGTTTTTTGCACAGATCTGGAAGGAGGAAAAGTAAGTTGACAATAATCAGCTCTACATTTAGAAAAGATGACTCTGCCTGGTATTTGACTATTAGATTTTGAGAGGGGACACAAGTGCACAGTGAATGACCAGTTTAATCATTATTGTAGTTTAAGTAAGAGATGATGAGAAATGATGGGTTTTGTTAGGGTGGTGGTGATGAAGATGGAGCAAACCAAATGGTGTGTGGTATATTAGTCCATCAAACAATTTTGATACAACCCATTGCAATGGAAAGTATGAGTCCTCACTCTGAATGTAAGTAAAATAGAGTTTCATGGTAGCTCAGCTGTTCAACTAGAGTTAAAGCTCTGGTACATACCAAAAATCACAGTAAATAGCCTAGTCAGGCTTTGAGCACTGATACAGGCTCAGGTTATGTATAGCACAAGACAATAATCACTGATTAATTCTCTAAAACCAGGTGATCAAGTGGCCCTGTGTAGCCTTACTCTCAATTAACACAAGATATTGACTACAAGTGATGTAGAAAACAGGACTATCACACAAAAGTAGCCTCTAGTGTACAAAGAAATAAGCACCACCACAATATGTATGAACCACTCAATGAATACATTCTAAATATTGACTACATACTATTGAACCTAGCACTTGGCTCTGCAATATTGCCAAGGGCAATGCTCACTAGATTTACAGAGAAATCTGTTTGATAGGGTGATTTCTAACTATCAGGATGGGGATATGAGGGAAAGTCAATTGTCTTACATGTAAGTAAAAGAAGCTTAATGATTTTTTCCTCCTAAACCAAAAGGGTAGCAAGTCTGTTGATTTCTCTCTTGATTCATCTTCTGCAGTGGTATGGGTTTATTCCCCCCTCCCTTTTAGGACCTATATACAACTGCCATTAATAAAAGGGTAGAGGCCCTTTAGTGGGCCTCCCGGGTGGTTCAGTGGTAACGAATCCTCCTGCCAAGCAGGAGACCTGGGTTTGATTCCTGGGTTGGGAAGATCAACTGGAGAAGGGAATGGCAACCCACTCCAGTATTCTTGGCTGGAGAAGCCCATGGACAGAGGAGTCTGGCATCTTACATGGGGTTGCAAAGAGTTGGACATGACTTAGTGACTAAATAACAACAATAAAAGGCCCTTGAAGACTAGGCTAGCTGAGTAAGAGAATCCAAAAATGGAACCTTCTAAAGGTCTTTAGTTTCCAGAGGAAGTTGTTGTAATTTATCTGATGAGAATTAGTTTAAAGTAGTCCTTTGATCGGTCTGGCTGATCCTGCACTGCCAGCTTTCCAGAATCTCTGGCACCTTGAATGGACTAGCCGACAGATGGTGCTTACTTCTCAGATCACCACCCAGCTAACTGTCTTCCATCTCCATCCTTTCCTGAATCTTGCCAGCCTCCCATTGACTGTCTGCCATCTTTTACCACTGTCCACTTCTGGGTTTACATCAAGTTTCTTAAAATGGCCTATTGTCCTCAAGTGACATAGTTGGAAATCCCTGGAAGAACATTCTCAACCAGTGGTTCTCAGTCCTTAGCTATGCGTCAAAATCACTTAGCAGCTCTTACAGTTGGAGATTCCTTGGTCTGCTTTTGTGTTAGACTTGCTGGATGGTGATTCCCAGAGGTATGCATTTTTAGAAAGCTGTTTTGGAAGCAGTGGACCAGTTTTTGGAATCCCTGCAAACTTTTTGACTTCTGTTCTACTTAGTGGCTTCAGATTCCCAGAGGAGGAAAGGTGGGTAAGCATATTGTCTTTTATACTCCTCTTAAGAAAGAATTTACAATTTTCTCAAGCATGATACTAGATTAGAATAATAGTACTAACCCTAGTTAATACAGAAAATACAGCATTTTCATTCATGATAACAACTACTACTTATTGAGTTCCTAGGATATATTCACCATCATGCTAAGTTTTTCACAATTTTTAAAACTTAATCTTTTCTTTAAAATCCCATGAAAGTGAAAGTGTTAGTTGCACAGTTGTGTGCGACTCTTTGTGATTCCCTGGACTGCAGCCCACCAGGATCCTCTGTCCATGGAATTTTCCAGACAAGAATACTGGAGTGGGTTGCAATTCCTTTCTCCAAGGGATCTTCCCTACCCAGGGATTGAGCCTGAAGTCTCCCATATAGCAGGACAATTCTTTACTGTCTGAGCCACCAAAAATCCCATGAGTATTTACATGAATCAGATGAGAAAAATGCTACTCCTAAGAGTTAAGCAACTTTCCAGGAGGAATTGGCCAAGTTAGGATGTGAATTCAGGGTTCTCTGAAACCAACATTCACAGCCATCATCCCATAATAAGCAGGTGGCAGAACTGAGAACCAACCAAAGGTCTCCCTTCTCTTCTGCTTCTCTGGATCTCATATAAGGTATTCCTTGGTGTAGGCCAGACACCCCCCCTGTGGTTGTTGAGGAGTTAGGGCAGCTAAGACCTGTAGTAGCTGCCCATAAAGAAGGATTTGATCTCACTGATGAGTCTTATGAAATGGTTTTGATAACAAACCTGAGGCAAAATCATAAGAGTCTTGTACCTCCTGGCTGTTTTTAGGTTATTTCAGCCACGATTCCAGTTAAAGTCTCTGCCACTTCCTCTGTTTGCTGCAATGTTGTATATTCACCCTCAGCCGACCGGAGATTGCCAATACTTGAGGCAAAGCTGCTGGTAGCAGCTGTGGCCCCTTGATGCGACTTGTCTTCCTGACCACTATAAAGTCCTCGGTCTCCTCCCTCTTGGTAGGCAGGACTCTGTGCTCACTAGCACAGCCAGCTGCTTTTGTTCAGACCCAGGAGGGGAAAAAAAATACAAAAAGATACCCTATTATTCATTGCTGTTAAACTATTGTAATCAAGGCAAAGTGCTCTGCTAGTCACAGAAGTTGATGGGATCTGTGGCAGAATTCTAAGGAGTGGACAGGAAACAAAAGGATTTTGTAACACATGGGATTCCTGTTGGATTATTAACATTTGTATCACAGGTTCTATTTCTGCTACATTCACCAGGGACAAATAACACACTAGCTTTGATCCTATTCAAAAGGAAGGAAGCTGTAAGGTGACGTAGTATAAAGGCTGCCCAATATGAAACTCCCATTGGAAAGCAGTACACTATTACTTGTTCTAAAATTCCTCATAATTAGGATAAACTTATTTTTAAATGCAAAACTGTATTTTAAAAATAACTCGTACAAAGAAAAAAAAAAAACTCGTACATAACAAATTGGCACCAAATACTTACAATAAAATTTGTTTTTTTGCATTTCCTTTCCCATGGTGCATATACTATGTTTCATCTTAAATTGTGTTACACAATATTATAAACCCAGTAAAGCATATGATGAATATTTACCAGTCAACAAAGAGGATTTAACCATTTCTGATTATGTACGGAAATCAGGTTATAGTATGGCACTTCCTGAACAATCATATCTTAATGTAAGCGGTAAAAGTTACAACACATACAAAAATGGAGATGGTGCACTCAGATGACCATTCAGCCATAGAATGGAACCGTGCAAGGACCAGAGTCCTCTCCTTTGCCACCTTCTAAAATCCCTCCTTCATCCAGTTTGCCCAAGTAGAGAGATACTGAAATAATAGACACTGGCAAAGTGTCTGTCAACTGTCTGAGGTGACAAATGAGGCATAAGTGAGTTTTTTTTGTCATACCTCAAGACACAAAAGTGGGAAGGGCAATTTTGAGTTAATCTTTCAGGACAGCCCAGGTACAGAGGCTGATACATTCCAAGCTGCTTCTGTTCGCAGGGCAGCAGGTGGGAAAGGTGAGACTATATCTAGCTGCCCTTCTCCAGAAACACAGGTCTCTGATTATCCTCTTCCTGCCATCTGAGTATGCGTGTGTGTGTGTGTGCTAAGTCACTTCAGTCACGTCTGACTCTTTGTGACACTGTGGACTGTAGCCCGCCAGTTTCCTCTGTCCATCGGAGTCTCCAAGGAAGAATATTGGAGTGGGTTACCATGCTCTCCTCCAAGGGATCTTCTTGACCCAGGAATCGAACCCACGTCTCCTGTGTCTCCTGCATTGGCAGGTGGGATCTTTACCACTGTGCCACTTGGAAAGACCTCACCATCTGAGTATACAGGTGGACATTACTTTGCAAACTGAGTCAGGCTTAAAAAAAGTTCTAGAAAGGCAACACCCCGCAACCTTGCCTTTTATTTTCTCTGAATCTTAAAAATAGTTGTCTCAAAAATTTTTCTCATTGTTTTTGGAGTTAACCATGATTCTTCTCATGACCATATCAGGAAAGCTTCTGGAAATGCTACCTAACCAACCAGAAGTTTCTTCCCTGAGCTCCACTGTATACCCACAAGAAAAATAAGCATTTGGATTTTGGTGGAGGGATCCACTCACTAAACTTGACTGCAGGCTAAATCCAAACTTCTGACAACTTCTGTTAAAGGAAGACATGAATTCTCAGCACGTTATTCAATTTGAAAAATCTGTATTTTGACTCTTTAGGCTTTTTTTTTTCTTTTTTCGATTCAGAGTCATCACAGAATCCGAGGACTTTAGAGGTAGAAATGATCTCAGTGTAATACCCATAGAGTAACATTTCAAGGCCACTTTTTATCCTAAGTAGAAGCTAGCAACAGGCATGCCAGCCCCCTAGCATAGGGTAGATTGTCTACATGTACTTTGGTCTGTATTTAAAACAGAGTCCTCCTGAAACAAGTCAGTGTTTTCTAGAAGCATTTGCCTAATTAGCTCTTTTAACTTATTCTTCACTGAAGAAAACACCAGATACTTAACAAAACTTATGCTTTGTCAAGTATTAGCATAGGTACCATTTACAGAATTCTATGACAGTTAGTTTCTATTGTTGGTTGCCCAACTGTCTGGTCAGACACCAATTCTTTCACCGTCTGTTTGGAAATTTCTGAACAGGAGAAACTAAAGCTGGCAAGGCAAACATTTCCAGCCTGTCTTTGGACAAAAGGATAGGTGGTTTCCTCTTCTTTTTCTCCCCAGGTTTGCACACAACACAGTGCTGGTTTGGAGGGTGGAATCCACCAAAATATTAGCAACTGGGCTAAAGAAGCAGGATTTAGGATCCTGCACATATTCCACAAGACAGAGCTTTAATCAAAGCAAAATATTACATTATCAGTAGTGATGAAATTTGCTCACAAATCTGACCTCATCAGTGTTTCCACTCCCAAATATGTTTTTCTTCCCACCTCTCTTATTTTTTCTCCCTTCTGTTAGCTCCTTAGAGCTGAAGTAAATCATGTTATGAAATAAGATGAGTTTGAATAGCAAAAGCATTAAGATTTCACAGTCTGCAGCATAACAATGAACTGCCTTATGTTGGAATTCAAGTTTGTTAGTAAAGCTCACAAATAGTATCATTTCCTGCGGTGGCAATTTCCTATCCATCCAGGAAAGTGCTTTTTGTTACCAGAGCCAACATCAACCACACCTTGTGAGCTGCAGATGGGGTCTCTCCGCCACAGTTCCGCATTGTGTGCTGCAGCACGCCCAATTCGAACTGGTCTGTTCGGGTGTCAGCATCTGTGATGAATTGTATGGTGGTGTCATATTGATCACATGATGGGAAAGTAGCTCGGAAGTATTTTTTTTCCTGCTTTTTTTTTTTGTTGTTTTTGTTGGAGAGGCAAAGACTGTTCCAAAGAAGAGGGCTAGTGCCTAGGCACAAGCCTGCTGGGCCTGTGGGCTATGTGGAAAGCAGCAAGTCAATGTCCAGGTCTGAAAGGGAGGCAGGCAGGAGGCCTTTCCAGCTTATCATGACTCTTTCCAACAGCCTGCCTATTCAGTAGACTGGTAGGTGCTACTTACTTCCAATAGTTATGCTCCAGTTCAGCCCTGGGAGTTTGGGGAGAGTGGAGTTGGAGCATGCATGGTCAATTTCATGGCTAGGAAACACATGGAAGATGACAGAAAATTCATTTTGAGACTACTGAACAAAGAGATTGCTGTCTTGGAGTGCCATCAATCTCTCCCTTCCTCATCTCCCCTCGTCTTTACCTAGAGGGGCTTAGAGTCTTTGAAAACGCCAGAGAAGAAATATATTATCCCACTTCCTAACGAATAGGGAGGAGGAGGCCAGAGGAGAAATTTTTTAGGGGTAAACTGTCCCTGCCTGGAGTGAAATGGGAAACAATTTTTGTTTCTTTTTTTGATATTAAAGTTCCTAAGACAAAATAGTCAATAATTCATGGAAAAGGTTAACACTAAACAAGTAGATTTTTTTTCAGTTGATTATCAGAATTAAACCCTAAACTGCTGAAAGCCTGGAATTTGGCACATTTCAAATCTTCATTGAGGGCTAATTGCTATGCCTAGTTAGGAAATAGATGAAGAAAAATGTCTTAAAATTGACAGAGAGATTTGAAAAGAGATAATATGCTAATGTGAAACATGTTTGCTTTCTCCTAACTCAAAAATAGTTTTCTAATCGGGGTTTTGACAGGGAAAGTTTACCTCTGTGGCACTCTGGAATGGAAACACTTTATTTTCTAATCATCAAGTCTGACCATGAATGTAGGTTGACTATGAATTCCTGCTGTTGGAGGAATGAAGCCTAGAGAAAGACAGGAATGAAAGGAAACATGTGCTTTCATTTTCCAAAAAAAACTTCAATACTAACAATAGGAACAATGCTTTTCAATGGTTTATCCTCCCAAAAGGAAAAAGGAGATTGCTAGGAATAGGTCTTAAGGAGTAGTGCAGCAAGAGTCTTGTTGAAGACTCATTTATTTACTCAATGTGGAATTCTGAGATGGTAAGGAATATCACTAAAATTGCATCCCTTGGTCCCATGGGAGAGATGACAAAGGCATCAGGAGTGAGTGGCTTCTGGAAAATTAAGGACAAAGACTCTTGAATTTGAAAATGTGCTCCAGTCTCTTCTTCCTGTGTTGCCCTAGGATTCATTTCCCCAAGAGAAAGACTTTGTAGCCAATCTAAATTCCATGCCCTAGTCAGTGAGTAAAAATTCAAATATTTACTTCAACTCCAGGGGTACTCAGCAGCAACAACAGCAAAACCTTTCTCTGTAGTCTGCTCATTCTCGATATCATTTCACTGTTCTCCCTTCTCAGCCAAGTTCCTCAAAAGAGTGATCTTGTCGAGATTCACTGTCTCCATTGGCCTGCCTCCTAGATACTTCTCAACCCACTGCCTTCTAGTTTTCCTTCCAGCCCCTATAACATCACCCCAATAAGAAGTGGAAGTGAAAGTGTTAGTTGCTCATTCATGTCCGACTCTTTGTGACCCTATAGACTGTAACCCACCAGGCCCCTCTGTCCATGGAATTCTCCACGCAAGAATACTGGAGTAGGTTGACATTCCCTTCTCCAAGGTATCTTCCTGACTCAGGGATTGAACCCTGTTCTCCTGAATTGCAGGCAGATTCTTTACCATCTGAGCCACCAGGGAAGCCCCTCACCCCCATTCAGTTCAGTTTAGTTCAGTCACTCAGTCGTGTCTGACTCTTTGTGACCCCATGAATCACAGCATGCCAGGCCTCCCTGTCCATCACCAACTCCCAGAGTTCACTCAAACTCATGTCCATTGAGTCGGTGATGCCATCCTGCCATCTCATCCTCTGTCATCCCCTTCTCCTCCTGCTCCCAATCCCTCCCAGCATCAGGGTCTTTTCCAATGAGTCAACTCTTCACATGAGGTGGCCAAAGTATTGGAGTTTCAGCTTCAGCATCAGTCCTTCCAATGAACACCCAGGACTGATCTCCTTACTGCCACCTAATTACCATGACTCCCTTGAGGATGTCCTAAGCATGGTAACCTACTGCCAGCATGTAACAAAATCCCAAGTGCTCTTTTTGGTCTTGTTCTATTGATGTCTTGTTTGACCTCCTATCTGCATTTGACATTTGACCTCCCTCCTTCAATTTCCTTTTTCTATTGGTTTTTGTTACCCTGACATCTACTTGTTTTATTTCTACTTTTCGGACCACTCCTTCTCAGACTTTGTGTAAACTTCTCTTCTTCTGCCAAGTCTTTAAGACAGGTGTTCCTAAAAGCTATCTTCTAGGTCTTATGCTTTTTTAGTTTACATGTTTCTTCTGGCCTAGCTCCTATACTCAAATGCCCTCATAAATATAACTTTGCTCCTGACTTCCCTTTTGTGCTTTAGTTCCCTGTTTCTGATTATCTAATTGGCATTCCACTTGGATGTCTTAAAGATACCTCAAGCTCCCAACTCTAACACTAAAATCACCTCCCTCCCCAAACCAACTACTTTGTCTTATATTTTCTACCATGATAAACAATACTTTCACTGACCCCAGTAAGCTACCCAATCCAGAAACTGGGTGCCATCCTTGATTCTTTCCTTTCCTTGTTTTCCCATATCTAATTTGAATATATTCTATGTCTCAAATCTGCCGACTCTGTGCTATCTCCATGCTAGGACTTCAGCTCAGGTCACCAACACCTGTAGTGTGTCCACTACAACAATAGCCTCTTAACTCTTTTCCCCTCGCCCCTTCCTGCCCCCTTTCAATTAGCTCTGCCACACTACAGTCAGGTGGTCTTTCCCAAGTGTTCCCTTGTCTCTGTCCCATACATGGCTTCCCATGTTAGTGCATGATAAAGTTTAAAGTTTTTAGAATGCATTACAAGGTTCCCCATCATATAGACTTTTCCTACCTACCCAATCCTCTTAGCTCACTTCTCTTTGTATTCTACATTCTGGCTATGCTTAAGTTTTTTTTCAGTTTTCTTCAAAATTGCCAGGTTCTTTTTTTTCCCTAGACTCTCATACCTGCCATTTTCTGAGAATAGTCTCCACCCTATCCTACCTCATTTCCTCCTAGCAAATGCCTTCCTGATTCATCTGAAGTGCCATTTCTCCAAAGGGCTTGTTAAGTTCTAGTGCAAAATCTGCTTTCCCCTTGATAACACTTATTACACTTGTATATAATTACTTGCTTGGTCTCCTGCTAGACTGTAACCTCTGTGAGGGTAAGAACCTTGTATGCCTCATTCATCACTTTATCCCGTACTTAGCACAAGTGTGCAACAGATATTTGGTGAATCACTGATACTATGTGAGGGAGTTATGGGAAAGCAGGAAGAAGACAACTCCTTACCTGGCCTTACCTTGGGAGAGTAGCTAAGAGTCAATGAGAAATGCCAAGTGTTACTCAAATACTTTGTGATACTTTCTGGAGGAAATTACTCTAATACTTCAAGAATTATAAACCTGAAGGGGTAAGTCTACTTCAGATTGAAGATACAAAGCCATTGTAATGATCACTCAGGACATTTAAAAATGCTGTGTCCACTTGGAAGAAAGACTCCAGAATCAAGGACAGCAGAACAAGGGTGCAGGGGGTTGAAATAGATTCAGAGTCAGAGAATAAGGGCCCTGATGAATGTCCAAGGAAGGCCACCAGCCATAACAGTGTCAGAGAAATCAATGATGAGCACAACCATCATCAAAACAAGCATTGCAGATGATAATGTCACTGCAGTAAGCCCCTAGGAGCCTTTGGGAAAGGACTGCTAATTTGGGGGACTATTTGCATTTCCTTGGAATGAAAATTTTTTGTGTTTGACAGGGACACAGTAGGAAACTCTCTGCAGTTAGGATTCTTAATTCCATTTGCCATACAAAAATAAAGTGACTACTTCGTCTGAGGAAGATGGGCAAGCCCCCCTTGCTTACCTATTCTCTTTTTCTCATTTAGCTCTTGTGTATCTACCAACAACTATCATCACTCCTTTCCCATCCTAGGTTTCTGTCTACAGCTAATACAAAGAGAAAAAATGTCTCTTTTCAAAGAGAAATCACCCAGTCCCTTTCCCCAGATACAGTGATTCCTCAACTGCTGTTTATTTTCTAAACTCCAAATGGAAAAGAAAATATGAAAAAAAAAAAAAAAAAAAAACCTCCTGGTTGCAAAATAGATACAGAAAATGGTAAAGATACAGAAGAGAAGTCAGACCTGGCACCTGCACATTTCTGACTGAGCAACATACTTTCCCTTTATCTGAAGATATTTGATTTTGGAGCAACAAAGTTCTAGAGAATTCAAAACGGCATGTTGAACATGTGTAATGCCATATTGTCTTCTGTACCTTCACAAAGACATGCTGAGATGTGTTCCTTTCAATGCTCACACATGTGGTTATTTGAATGTATGATTCAAAAGGAAGAGGAAAAGGAAATAGAAGGCAAAAGACCTTGAGGTGATATTAAGCACCATGAAGCAAAATTTATTTCCCTTAACCGCTTTTCTTCCAGGAAGCTGGTGTGCTCAACAGCATTGCCCAGAGCACAAGCCAAATCACTTATACCTAATGGTTGGGCTCATCAGCTGCAAAGGGCTTTCCAAAAGCTTCATTAAAATAAGACAATGCATTCAAATAAAAACAAACATTTGGAAGGGGGACACATCTTAGTCCTGGAAAATTGTGGTAGCAGACATTTGAGATTCTTCTACTTTTAGATCCAGTTCAGGAAAAAAGGCTGCCTTACTTTTCAATACTGTATTGGGTGGCACAGTGGTAAAAAAATCCGCCTGCCAATTCAAGAGACATGAGTTTGATCCCTGGGCCTGAAAGATCCCCTGGGGAAGGAAACAGCAATCCACTCCAGTATTCTTGCTTGGGAAATCCCGTAGACAGTGAGGCCTGGTGGGCTATGTCCATGGGGCCAAAAAGAGTTGAACATGACTGAGCATGCATACATTATTATGATTCTACCATTAATTATTAAATATACTAATGATGTATCTGCCTATTTTAGAATTATCATCAATATCTTCTCTGAAAATAGCCATTTTTAATAACATGTCATCTAAAATGAGCAAATGCAGTGACGTTTGTTTCCTATACTTTCAGATTCCCCACAGCCATGAGCTAAGCTTCTGAGAAAATAATGTGTGTGTATATATGTGTATGTATGTGCGTGTATGTGTGTATATATAGAAAGAGTGTGTTTTCTTTCCCTATGATGCCATGTTAAAACAGCACTGGAAATCCAGGTCTCTCTTTGTTAGTGTAAATGTGTGTGTGTATGCCTTTTTTACTTTCTTCTCCTTATACGTGTCTATTTTTGTCTTATTCTGAAACTTTCCCCTGGACTCAAACTGTTTGCCTTAGCCTTTCTCTGCCTCTATCACGCTCTCATTTTCTAGCCTCTATGCATTTCTACTCTCCCAGTGAAGACTGAAGGGTATCTCATTTTCTCTGTAAACCTTTTCATGACCCATCCTCCTTACTCGCTTCTGACCTCCTATTCCCTTTAGTTGTCTCTCTTGTAGACCTTTCACTTTGGACTATAATCTGCAGTGAAAGGACAGTATGTTTGATCAAGTTTGCCCTCAGAGCCAGTGGCACACTCTATCTAATGTGGTTAAAGTGTTCTAGGAGGGAAATGACTCCTATTCCAGCTGTTCAATACTCATCATTTCACTGTTGCATCCTAGGTCTATTGCTACCAAAATGAGAAGGAAGGTGTGCTTTTCTCTATCCATGAGCTTAAACAGTGGTTCTAAACCAATGGTCCATGCAATGGCATAATAGTTTCTCAGGTCACTTGTTGCGTAGAGGCATATACCTTTCCCTGAGAACACCCATTTCCTGCTCCCTGACACTTATGGGTTAGAATGATGTGCCTTAAACTTTGCTGTGCATCAGAATTCCCTGGGGAAGTTTGTTAAAAATACAAATGCCAAGATCCTACCCCAGAATCAAACTTGGGGCGGGGGATAACTGGGTATTTGTATCTTTAACAATCTCCCTGGGGATACACAGTCAACATAGAAAATCAATCATTAGAGAATTTCTGTAGGTTAAACATTAACCCCCTTCTGGCCCTCATTTAAAGTAAAAATACTTCTTGAAGAGCAATACAGTAAAAAACCAAAGCCTTGTTATGAATAAGTTTACCATGAGGGTCTTCGAGGCATGAAGGAAAGCAATAACGTGTACTTAGCACACACTGTGTTCCATACTATATGATTGCCAGGAGAACCCTCCATTTCTATGGCCTTATGGCCTTCTACTAGAGCAACACTCCTAAATTTTCTTCTCACACTTGCTTACTTTCAAGGGTTGCCAGATAAAATACAGGATGCCCCATTACATTTGAATTTCAGAAAAACAAATTTGAATCTCAGATCATGTTGGAGGAGTAACTATTCCCTAAACACTGCATGGGACATACTTATACTAAAAGTTATTAATTGTGTATCTGAAATTCAAATTTAACTCTGTGTTCTATGTTTTCACATGCTAAACCTGACAGTCCCACCCATGGGAGGAGGAGTGAATTATCTAAATATATCCATTGGCCCCTGTTTTGCAATTGGGTAGAACTAAGAGAACATGCTGGGTAAGTTTGTCTGCTCTGCAGACCCACTCTTCTTCAGGTGAACCATCTGAAAGATCAGAGGTGGAGAGAAGAAAACTACTAAGACCATTTGACTGCATGCCAAAGTTATATCCTGAAGTTCAGCATTATCAGTAATAAAGATGATATTTTTTATCTTCATTTGCCCTAAGCCCATGTCTTATTTCTCAATTGGCTTTGAAATCAGATATTAATTATTCCTTCCCCTAACAGCTGCAATGGTTACCTTATTTACTTTAATCTTAACAGTCCCTCTGGGAGGTAGGTGCTATAATCCCCATTTTACAGTTAAAAAAATGCTGGGGCATTGAACTAGGCAATGGAAGAAACAAAATTCAGATTTCTCAACATACGGTTTGGCCTCAGGCATTTGACTGGAGTAGTTATTTTCATCCCATTAAAGTGAAACTTAGTCTGAATCTCTGTTTGGTTTGGCTATTTATAATATACAAGCCTTAAATCATGAGAAAAGAAAAAACCCATCAGTGCTAATAGTGCCTTTATCCAGTTTGACAAAAGAAAAAGTGAAGTATTATCCTTTAACTCTCATCCTATGCTTTATGAATGCACAAATAACTTTGTTTTTATAATCAGCAAGGCCACTGACCAAGATAAAAAGCAATATGCCTAAGTGAAAAAATTCCCTCTCCTCAAACATCAATTAAAAACATTAGTGGTATTCGATTGACAGTTCATGTTTATTTCCAAGAAAAGAGGATGAATCCTCTTTAGGCTAGAACGCTTAAAAGGCTGCAGGTAGGATGTAGCACTTCAGAGTAATTGCTAAAGACAAGTGACCTTTGGAATCTAGCATTAGTCAGTTTCGGGAAGAGAAAGAGAACATAGGCAAAAGAACTGCTCAAAACTCATCTTTAGATTTATTAAATGGCCTTTTATTTTAAGCCATAAATATATGCATAAGTATTAGCTTTCTAAATAAATTAAGGGAAAGTAGGAATAAGCAGTCACTTGAAAAATGATTGCATGTTGACTCTTAAATGTGGGTCTGAGTATGAATCTGTGGATCTACATCTGGATCTTTGAGTGAGAACACTGTTGTGTGGGACATAGCAAGCACATATATGGGCTTCCCTAGCGGCTCAGATGGTAAAGAATCCACCTGCAATGCAGGAGACCCAGGTTTGATCCCTGGGTCAGGAAGATCCCCTGGAGAAGGGAATGACAACCCACTCTAGTATTCTTGCCTGGAGAATTCCATGGACAGAGGAGCCTGGCCGGCTGCAGTCAGCCTATGGGATTGCAGAGTCAGACACGACTGAGTGACTACATTTTGATTTTCCATGCTTGACCTTGTAGCTTGTGAGCACTCTCTCTCTCTCCCCTCATCTATCATGGTACAAATAAAACAAAGACTTCCGAAGCTGGAGTCACTAATGCAAGGGTTCTGCGTGTTTAGCCTGGCCAAGTTATTAAGCTAGCTCTGACCAGGGCAGAAAATATAAAACATTAAACAATAGTAGAAAGTTTTAGCCGTGCTCTTTGGTGAGAGCTAAAGTTAGTGTTGTTACCTTGGAACCATGTATCTCTTGTACCAACTTCAACTCTTGGATATCTGGGTGCTGCTTCCCAATACCACCCTTCAGATCAGACCACTGTGCTATCAATTCCTGCTAAACCAGGCCCAGGGTCGTTATTCATTCCTGGATATCCTACATTGGATTTTCAATTATTGCTTTCAGAGGTAAGCTCTATATGCTTCTCCTCCATTATCATTTATTTCTTAATCATCGTGTAGCTATTCTTTATTTTCTGTGTATTGAATTCTTCTAGCTCCTACCAGAGGATCAGTTCTCAGTACCAGGCTTGTTGATACTCGTAGAAGAAAATTCTTACCGTCTCTGCCCACAGTTGTGCACAAATGTTAGTCCTTGAAGAACATGAGTTTGTTGCCTCAAATCCAGTAAGCTCACTCATTACTTCTGTTTCTCTAGCTATTCTACAAATCCATGTGACGTAGATGTTCTGGCTTGCCTGAAAACTTACAGTTTGCTGCTATAAAAGGGCTTCTTTTGGTCTGCTATGGTGTTAAGCAGAAATAAGAATATCTTCTTGACTGGGGAAAATTTTTCTCCATTCTTCAAATAGCCTTTTTGTGGGTTGTTTCTAGCCTTTCTATAGACTTGGGAGACCCAAGCCACACTTTTTCTTTACCACTGTATATATAGCATGAGTCTTAGGCAAAATGTGAAATATCTTTTTGTGGTGCCATCCACCCTCCTTCCTAGGTAATAACAGACATAAAGATAATTAATGTCTATGATGTTTTCCAGGTGCTACCAACATCCTCAATTCTCCATGTGCATTATCCTGTTTAAGCCTCAGCACAATCTTAACATGTGGAATTTAAGTTTGGAGGAGCAGAGTTCCTATCTGGCTCATTACCTGTGGTATCCCTGTTAGCAAATGCAAGTTCATGTGCCTGATGCAGAGTGAGGCCAAACAAAGTGAAACACTGGTATTTGGAGAAGATAAGAGTTTATTGCAAGGCCATGCAAGGAGAACAAGTAGCTTGTGCTCAGAAACCCCCAAACTCCTAGAAGTGTTTCAGCAAAGCATTTTTAAAGGCCAGGTGAGGGAGGAGCATCCCAGGTTATGTGATCAGCTCATGCAAAATTCTCTGGTTGATTTTGAGGTAATAGGGTGGTTGGTTAATATGATCAATCTAGGGATACTCATGATCATCAGTTACAGTAGTTAATGGCTTCCATTTGGTGGTGGTTTTTAGCATCTGAAAAACTCAGGAAATATGCATGAAATACTATCTTCTAGGTATTTCAGTATGTGTGTGTGCTCAGTCACTTCAGTTGTATCTGACTCTGTGTGACCCTATACACAGTAGGCTACCAGGCTCCTCTGTCCATGGGATTTTTCAGGCAAGAAGACTGGAGTGGATTGCCATTTCCTTCTCCAGGGGATCTTCCCAACCCAGGGATTGAACCTTTATCTCTTATGTCTCCTGTATTGTAGGCAGATCCTTTACCCAGTGAGCCACCTGGGAAGTCCCAAGTACTTCAGAGAGGAGTTAAAACAGGACATAGGGGAGGGGGTCTGTCCTGGGAGGGTCCCACAGGATCCTACTTGGTTGTATCCCCAGGGCCAGCACAGAACCTAGCATATAGAAGGCCTGCATAACGGTTGAATGAACAGATAAAATAGATTCTATTATAAACCTGTTTTACAAATAAAGGAAATGAGGCTCAGGGAAGTTAAGTGTCTGTTCCAATGTTACACAACCAGTAAATGGTAGAGCCAGGACTGTGATAGATCCATCTTACAACAAAACCTGCATTCTTAGCCACTGTTTTGTACTGTGTCCCCTTTCTACCCATTGAGTCCTCAACAGCCTCATGACCTCCACTTTTCCAGGCAAGAATACTGGAATGGGTTGCCATTTCCTTCTCCAGGGGATCTTTCCAACCCAGGGATTGAACCCAGGTCTCCCACATTGTAGGCAGATGCTTTACCATCTGAGCTACCAGGGAAGTCCCATGACCTCCACTAGAGAATCCCAATTGGGCTATTCAGCTGAAGCAATGCCCATGCTCCCTTTATGACCCTGAAAGGATCTTCATCATGAATGCCATCATCCCTATCAACTCACTAATACTAAGGAGCTCCTGGATTACATTCCCATTTGAGTTTTAGGGTTTTAATCTAGCCACTTAAAGAGGTAAATGGGAGTCGTAATTTCTGTCAATATGGAAAGCCACTGAAGAAATATTTCTAGCCCAGGACATCTCAATAGGACATTTTGAATCAGTGCATGGGTGTCCTGGTATTTAGGCACATTGTGAGGCACAGTTACTCTTTCACTACATTTAGCACATTAGTATAAAAATGTGGTGAATGAACCCCTTAGTAGTGTGAATAAGGTAAGAGGTAATTATTACATGTGACAGGACACCAAGCAGGGTTCTGTCAGGGGTGGGGAGAATAATGATACAAAGCTGGATCAGGCAAGGTTCCTACCCTTCATAAGCTTACAATTTAGTTTTAGAGTTAAGGCAATGTAAGAGTGAAATCAATTCCATAATACATTAGCTGTCACAAGGCTGTCTGTGATTAACTTCCAAATGTGTGGTCCAGTCAATGAAGGTTGAGCTCAAAGGCATAAGACTTCAGTGTAGACCGGGAAAGCTTAGCTGACATCTCAGAAAGTTGTTTACTTACCTCCTAGTATCTGGCCCATTATTTTCAAAGCACTTACCATGCAAGTATTATCTTTTCAGAAAGGGCTTCAGAATATATTTTTATTTAAAAAAATATGACTAAGACACTGCTGTGTCACTGGGACAGAGCAATGGAGTACTCTTCTGCTAATGACATCCCCAGTCTAGATTCTACCTCTTTCTCTGTTACAATAAGAATCAAAACAGGCTGCTACAATATTTGTGGATCAGTTTCACCTATTAAAAATACATATTCCTAGGACCAGTTCTAAACCCACTGAATCAGAATCCCAGTAATTAATATTTGAAAAAAATATATTTCCATTTTGAAATATTTATGGATGAAGTGTGCTTCAAAATAAGCCAGGGATTGGCTGGAAGAGATATAA
The DNA here is from genome assembly GCF_029407905.1 of Bubalus kerabau. Lineage (NCBI taxonomy): Eukaryota > Metazoa > Chordata > Mammalia > Artiodactyla > Bovidae > Bubalus > Bubalus kerabau. The sequence goes on along the minus strand of NC_073647.1, from coordinate 58,058,324 downwards.
ATGAAGCAAGATTAACTATGGCTGGTTAATTGTGGAAGCTTGATGATGATCATCTGGGAGGATTTTTCTTTTTTTGTATTCTCTCTTATTTTATGTGGTTGAAGTCTTCATAATGAAAACTCTAATAAAACTAAAAGCAAAAATAGTCTATATTTGTCAAAGGCCTCCCAGGTAATTCAGATGCAGTTGGCTTGCAGACTGGTATTTGGGAGTCTTTAGACCAGATTATTTCTCAAAGCTCTTACGGCTAATATATAATGTTTTTGTACAAGAAAGATGACCTGAAATAGGACAAATCAAGACTTGCCTTCTTGGTTAGAAATATTTGTAAGTTTTTCTGGGGATAAATTTAGATGGAATCATCTAACTTAGAGGCAGACACATTAAAAAAAAAAATACTGGCTATTATTCTGCATAGAGCTAAAGCCCAGGACAGAGAGGGTTTTTTTTTTGGGGGGGGGGGGCGGGTAGTGAAAAATAAGAATCTTTCCAGTGAAGACAACCAATAAGTAAACAGTCAAGAGGTCTTTTGGAATAGTCAGTAATGGCATCATTAAAATAAGAAACAAAGGATAATGATGCTAATAGTTTGGAGCATCTTTCTGAATATATCTACATTGGCTATTTGAAGCTCAGACCTCACTTATGAGCTAAGAGGGAGGCTGGATGAGATAATTTGGGAGGGCATTTCAAAATTTAGATTCTAGGATTCAGGGGATTATGTTGACATGGCAGGTTTTATCATTTTCATTTCATAAGTGTGGTTACAAAGGCTCAAAGAAATTGAGGCATTAAGCTTTTGAATCTTTAGTTGAACATACCCGGTATTTGCAAAGCCTTACGACAGGTTTCACCAGTCTGGACACTTCATAGTATACAACACTTTTGCTGGCATAGAGGGTTGAGAGCTTGAAAAATCAGCATCAGTCCTTAGATTTCTTTGATTAACCAAGGTACAGCTTTCCTTGTCTTGGAATAATAACTGTTAGAAGGTTGAGTATTGGGTTCTTTCTGAAGAAGAAAGGAAAACGTTGGCACTCTCCCCAAACTTTGGACTTATCTACCAAAGAGGCAGATTCATCTAGAAACAGTACATTTAATAAGATATGAACATACAATTGATGGTTAAGATCTTCTTTTGAAACATTTGAGCAAAAGTGTTTCCTGTTTGAAGGATTATGAGTTAAGTGTTTTCTAGGATGTGGGTTTCCCTCACCAGAGTGACTACATGGAGCTATTTAAATGACTACATGGAGCTATTCTTCAACTAATTCCTAGGAGTGTCATTTAGTCAATCAAATATACATATCTACCTGGAAATTTGCCCCTCATCTCACGGAATAATTACCAACCTTTTCTACACATAAGCCAACATCATAGAGTTAATGCAGTTGATAGCAGCAAGTCTGAAGAAGTACATCTCAGCTATGACTTTTCAATTAATTGAGGACTGAAGCTCTTCTGATAAGGAAGTAAAGTTGATCTTGCAAATACCACTACACAAGGAATGAGGAGACCTGTGTTCTTATCTTAGTTCAGCTTCTATTTGATCCACATTGACAACCAGACTTCAAAAAAATTTAAAGGTGATCCATGAGTTAGACACAGTCAAGTTACAAAGAAAAGGGACATCCTCAGCGTATTTCAGTTAATGAATGTTTATTGTAAATAAATGAGTCACACATACCTTCTAAAGAGCTTGACCTCGTTCCTCATATAACAGTAAGCCCTCTTCTCACAAGAAGTATTCTATTACCCCATCTCCTAGTGCTCTGTTGTGAGGTTAGCTCAGCTATTCTGTCTCTGCTTCTACTTATCCCACTACTGACCAATGGACAGTGTCTGAGGCTGAAACTGAGATTCCCCATAAGTAAGGATCTGGTTAGTACTCTTAAGCCATCCACCTCAGAGGTCACTGGTCACGGCATAAATACTGCCTTTGGGTCTAGCACTGCTCCACAGCCCAGTTACCTATAGTAAAGTGGTTAGGTCATGTTGCAACTCATTATCTGATATCAGTTATTAGCTCATTTTTGGAAATTTTTCATGCATGCTTTTGGTGGAAAAAAGAGAAAAGAGAGTAGGGAAAAAAAAGAGTAGGCGGGGAATAGTTATATCTAGTGGCCACTTTCCAAACATTTTGCAAATGAATTTTTAGTAAACAGGGAGATTATTTTGTACAGCAGATGGCTTTATTGAGATACTTAAAATTAAATATTGAACAAAAACTTTGAGTATCACGAAGGAAGGAAATTTTCCAATAGGCATCCTAATCATAGAGACTAATGGAAATATGTTTAGAGGATGGATCAAATAGAAGCTGAAGATTACCTGAAAACCAAAGCACTTTGACAGACTATTTCCTTTTAAAATTTTCTAATTAACTCTTCTTTGGTTGGTTTTTATTTCATTTGCCCATTTGCTTGTTGAAACTAAAAAGAAAAAGTTGTAACACACACACAGAGCACACTCATTTGAAAAATCATTATACTAAAAATGGCTTTGTAAACTCTGCAGAAAGCTACCCAAATTACTTGGGATCCACAGCACCTGCCAGCAGCATTTCAGATGTTGAAGAATATCCCTTATTGCATCAGTTGAAAGGACAGTTAAAATAGTCACAATTGCAAAAAATAAATCCAAATAACAGAATATTTGAGCAGATAGAGGCATTGTGAGACCAGTTACTTTTATGATCTTCCTGTGGCATGCCTCTTCTCAGATGGACTACAGGGACAGCATGTAATATTAGAATATTTGGAGAATTATGACCAGTTAGAAAATCATTCAAACTGTCCAGTTGTTCTGTAGTCAAGGTTCTCACAGACAGAAGCATTAGCATGTCATGCCTCCAGTCAGAGTCATAGGAGTCACAGAGAGTTTCCCTATGCTGGACGCTAAGGCAACCTACAGATTCAATCTGAGCTTAAAAAAATTTAGGTCTTCAATTATCCTCCAGCACAGGGGTCCTGCATCTTTTTGTGTCCCTGATTTTACTGGTTGAGTCATAAGCTTACAGAAAAGGAGTTAATATATTTCAACTCTTGAACCTAGATTTCAGCCGAACCTTTCCAAATTGTTAAGGTAGCTCTTTTGTCCAATGCTGGCTCCACTGTTGTGTAAAATTCGAATGGCATCTGGTGCTAAGAAATGACACATAACACACTGTCAGCCATCCATTCTCCACCACCATCATCAGCAGTTTCCTGTTGCTGCTCCCACCTAATTTCACTTCAATTATAACTACATGCATACCAGAAAGAGTGGGGTAGATAAATATATTGAAGTACCATTGTTAAGTGTTTAGTGTAGAGGGCATTTGCTGGCTAAGGTGATAGCTAACAAGATTGGAACATGCTGAACTGCAACTAAACAACTTGAACAGGTATTCCATCATTACCTTCCAATGCCCAGGTGGCTTCTGGGACCACCCTGTTTAGTGTAGAAGCCAATAGGCAGGGATATTCAATGCTATGCTTGTCTGGTCTCTTGGCAGAGGGGACTGGTCTAAAGCTTTAGGATTAAGTGGGTAAGTTTGGAATCCTATTTCTTGATTGGGGTCTTCCCTCTAGGGGAAGTCTGAACTCTTGTCACTCACACACTCATACACACAGAGTCAGGATAATGTTGGATTTGGGAAGAAAGTAAAGAAATTTGGATTGTTGTAGTCTGCTTTGAAAGAAACTGAAGGGATTTATCCTGCCCATTGACTTAATTGTTTATTGCTTCCTCTATCTGCTTGTCACTCTGTTAGATACTGAGGATAGAGTGAAAGGCTTTGGGCCCCCTCAGGGAGCTTACGGTCTAGAAGATGAGTTGGGCTTTAATTAAACAATTCTACAAACAGTAATGATTGTATCTGGGTCGAGAAGATCCCTGGAGAAGGAAATGGCAACCCACTCCAGTATTCTTGCCTGGAACATCCCATGGGGAGAGAAGCCTGGTGGGCTACAGTACATGGGGTCTCAAGAGTTGTACACCACTGAGCGGCTCAGACACACACACACACACACACACACACTGTATAATTACAACATGAGACAAATTTTCTGAGGAAAAGAAACATGAGTCTCTGAAAGGATCTAGGAAAGGAAACTGACCTACAGTAGCAGTTCAGGAGGTTCCCCTGTGGTAGAAACATTTGATCTCAGATCCAAAAGATAAGTAGGGCTTCCCAGGTGGCTCAGCGGTAAAGAATCCACCTGCTGATGCAGGAGATGTTGGTTCAGTCCCTGGGTTAGGAAGATTCCCTGGAGGAGGAAATGGCAACTCACTCCAGTATTCTTGCCTGGAATATCCCCTGGACAGAGGAGACTGGTAGGCTACAGTCAGTGGAGTTGCAAAGAGCTGGACATGACTGAGCATGAGCACAAGTGAGCAAGCTAAAAGATGAGTAGAGATTAACCAAGCATATGTTTGTATGGGTGTGTGGGGTGAGGAGGGTATGATGTGAAGAACATTTCAGAGCCATGGATGAGCATATGCACAGGTAATGTAGCGGAAGGAGATGGGGTCTAGTCAATGAACTGAAAGGAAGCTAGCATGTTGGAAGCAGAGCCAGGGGAGAGGGAACCAAGATGAGTCTGAAGAAGTAGGCAGGGCCAAACTATGCAGTGCCTTGTGGACTCTGCTAAAGAGTATGGTCTCTATCCTAAGAGCAGCAGAAAACCATTGAAAGGTTTTATTCAGGCAAGCAATACAACCAGAGGTTTTTTCTTTTCTTTTTTTTTTTTTTTTTAAAGATCACAAAAGTATCTAGGTGGAGAATGGACTATGGGGCATCAAGGGTGGATGTGGGGAGACCAGGTAAGAGGCTGGGCAATAATGAAAGTGAGAGAAAATAGTAGATGTGGTCCTGAATGGCCTAATCAAAGAACTTGCAGTCAGTGAATAAATCAGCAAGGAATTACTCGGCATGAATCACCAAAATATGCATGGCTAGCTCTACTCATCATCTTGAAGGGAGATTCATCTTCAGCCTCCCACCTCTCTTTTTGGCAGCCCAGCTTCTGTCCAATGATCAAGAATTCCAATTTAATGGAGCTGAGTTAATAAGGTGTTACTTTATTAGAAGTATTAGCATTTAAGGATATCTGGAGAAAGAATTGATTCAAGTGCTGTTAACTAGTGTTTTCATATTGAACATTATTTCTCAATCTGTGATCCAAAAAAACAGTTAATGCCACAGAGTATCCTGGGGGGAATGGGGAAGGGGGAGGCTTTATGAAAAATTAAATTCCTGGGCCCTACTTCAGATCCACAAAGCCAGAATGTTGTTGTGGGGCTCAGGAAAGGACATCCATGAACATTAAAGTTTGAGAACAGCAGTAGCATATGGAGGCCAATTTGGAGATTGAGTTTGAACAAGGAAAATACCTGTGACAGAGGAAAGGAGAGGGCATTGCAGGTTGAAGGTGGTCCTAAGAAAATGTCAAGAAGTAGAATCAGCCAGCTGGACGCAAGGAAAAAAAGTAGTGAGTAGACTGACTTTGCTAGGATGCAGAATCTTTGATGGGAGCAATGAGAAATCACCTTTAGTAGAAGAAGGGAGAAGAGAAGGATTGCAACAGCAGCAGCATAGTCCTCTAAATAAGTTAGAACTAATGTGAGTAACAAGACTTGGATTTGAATTCTGGTTTAACCACTTATCAGCTATGTGATCATAAGCAAGTTATAACATAGTCCCAAATAAGGGTGCCTTCCTTTTTTGGGACATGATAATCACTATGTATGATGGGGGCTTGGCCCTGGAGGTCCAAAGACAATTGAGACCATAAGCAGGCTTGGCTAAGGCCTGGATAAGCACACCATCTCAGGAAGAGCCCTTCACATCTTGCTTCATAGATTGATGATGGTCCATAAAGAAGTAAATGTAGCTGTTGAGAATGAGCCTTTAGAGACCGTATAGCAGTTTTACAGAGTACTGTTATGTCTGTTGATGTTCACCAAAAAACTGAGGGCTTTTATTTTTTTTCATTATATTTTTTCTAGAAATTGTTATTATATTTTATAAAAGTATCTATAGACTGAAAATTTAAAACAAATCAAAACAAAATCACGGTTCTTCAATCCAGATGGTTTGTGGTGTGTTGGTCCAGTGGATATAAGAGAACTGTAAGCAACTCACAATACTGAGGTATTCTCAAGCTCCGATGTGGATAGGAGGCTGACTGGTGGAGCTGATCTGAACCTTTATTTTGACATGGCAGCCTCTTCTACTTTACAGAATGAACCACCTTGAGGATTATTATGACAGATTACAATGTGAAACAAGCCCTTTTTTTTAGTAGACATGTTCTTAGAGGTTATGCATCCAATTCTGGGCAATTACTGTCAGTTTAAACATTCAAGATGAAAGAAGGCAGTGTATAATTAATCAAGCAGAGGTACATAGATTCTAAGCAGTAAAGATTCAATGGGATAGCAGATAGAATAGAGGGAAGAGGGAAGGAACCCTTGTCATTTTCATTGATACTATCCCAGGTGCTTAGTCGTTCAGTCGTGTCCGATTCTTTGTGACGCCATGGACTGTAGCTCGCCAAGGCTTCTCTGTTCGTGGGGGCCCTCCAGGCAAGAATTACTGGAGTGGGTTGCCATTCCCTCCTCCAGGGATTATCCCTAGAGTCGTATGTTAAAGAATCTTAAACACTTCCAATTTTGCACTTTTGCTAAAAACAGAGCAAGACAGGGAAGAAAATGATGCGGCAGCATTAAATAAGTCCTCTTCTGGCACTGTTTATTCCCTCATTCATTCACCAAATATTTAATGTGTACTTATTACCTCCCTGCTTGGTACTTGTGGATACAAAGGTTACATCCCTGTCTTCAAGGGGGTCACAGTTCAGTAGGACAAACATGGAAGCAGTTATAAAAACCTTGATAAGTCATAAAAGATCAATAATTCTCAAGGAGCTATATGTTTCAGAATTGAGGTGGGAGAGAAATAATTTGAAAGGTCATATCAATATTCTATCACCTTATACATAACAGAGATAAAATAAGTATATTGGCTGGGAAAAACTGAGAACAGGAGAAGGGGGTGACAGAGGATGAGATGGTTGGATGCAATCATCGATTCAACGGACATGAGTTTGAGCAAAGTCTGGGAGACAGTGAAGGACAGGGAGGCCTGGCATGCTGCCGTCCATGGGGTCTCAGAGAGTCAGACATGACTGAGAGAGTGAATAACAGCAACAAAAGATCTAAAATAAAGATCAGTAAAAGTTTGGCTGATGGGAGGGATAAGATGATGGTTATCCAAATTAGCAATCTGGATTCTCACTTGGGTGTGAATGTGTATTCCAGTGTCTTTGCAAGGAGCAGGGGAAAGGGGAGGAATGTCAGGACAGGCAAGACGTTTACCCAAAAGGAGCATACTTTTTAAAAGTCAAGGGACTTCCCTGGTGGTACAGTGGTTAAGACGCCAAACTCCTAATGCAGTAGGCATGGGTTTGATCCCTAGTTGGGGAACTAAAATCCCATATGCCTTAGGCACATGAGATGGTTGGATGGCATCACTGGACTCAATGGACATGAGTTTGAGCAAGCTCTGGGAGATGGTGAAGGACAGGGAGGCCTGGCGTGCTGCAGTCGATGGGGTCGCAAAGAGTCGGACACGACTGAGTGACTAAACAACAACACCACCACCACCTTAGGCTCAGCAAAAAAAAAATAAAATAAAATAAAATTAAATTAAATGCTTTTGAGTTTAGGTATAAAGAGAGATTGTGGAAACTATGGAGGCTAAAACACTACCTGGGGTTGGAGGGAAGGAGACATACAGAAATGATGCATGTTGAGTCCTGAACATTCAGTAAGCAGTCAGAGTGTAAGAAATTAGCGAGTAAGGCAGGGGAAGGCCCCCTTCTGCAGTGCATGGCTATCCCCCTACCTCCTTGGCAGTTAAAAGACAGCATGTGCAACCTAGAGCAACAACAGTGCTGAAAGTCACTACCTTTGAGGAATCTGGCGTGTAGGACCATTGGCACTAGGAGCTCTGGCTTTCAAAGTCTGTGTGTGTGTGTGTGTGTGTGTGTGTGTTAGTCACTCAGTCGTGTCTGATTATTTGCGAGCCCATGGACTGTCCCCCACCAGACTCCTCTGTCCATGGAATTCTCCAGGCAGGAATACTAGAGTAGGTAGCTATTCCCTTATGCAGGGGATCTTCCCGACCCAGGGATCGAACCTGGGTCACCTGCATTGCAGGCAGATTCTCTACCATCTGAGCCACCAGGGAAGCCCTTTCATAAACAGGGCATGATAACCTGCATAGACCTCACAGATCTGTTGTGAGGCTCTAAGAAGATGCCAGAGTATTCTGTTAAATCTTAGGGAGTATGTGCTTGTGTGTTGACTCCCCTGGTACCCCTAAACCCCAGTGAGGTTATCCAAAGCCCCCAAGGATAAGCAAGATCACTGATGTAGAAGGCACTAAGCCTCTCAGAAAGTCAGTATTTGGAAATATTAATAATAATGATATACATCTGCTTCAGTGCAAAGAAATAGAAGAAAACAATAGAATGGGGAAGACTACAGATCTCTTCAAGAAAATTAGAGATAACAAGGGACCATTTCATGCAAAGATGGGCTCAATAAAGGACAAAAAATGATATAACAGAAGCAGAAAATATTAAGAAGAGGTGGCAAGAATACACAGAAGAACTGTAGAAAAAAGATCTTCACAACCCAGATAATCATGATGGTGTGATCACTCACACTCACCTAGAGCCAGACATCCTGGAATGTGAAGTCAAGTGGGCCTTAGAAAGCATCACTACGAACAAAGCTAGTGGAGGTGATGGAATTCCAGTTGAGTTATTTCAAATCCTAAAAAATGATGCTGCAAAAGTGCTGCACTCAATATGTCAACAAATTTGGAAAACTCAGCAATGGCCACGGGACTGGAAAAGGTCAGTTTTCATTACAATCCCAAAGAAAGGCAATATCAAAGAATGCTCAAACTACCACACAATTGCACTTATCTCACACGCTAGCAAAGTAATGCTTAAAATTCTCCAAGCTAGGCTTCAGCAATACGCAAACAGTGGACTTCCAGATGTTCAAGCTCATTTTAGAAAAGGCAAAGGAACAAGAGATCAAATTGCCAACATCCACTGGATCATCAAAAAAGCAAGAGAGCTCCAGAAAAACATCTATTTCTGCTTTATTGACTATGTCAAAGCCTTTGACTGTGTGGATCACAATAAACTGTGGAAAATTCTGAAAGAGATGGGAATACCAGACCAACTGACCTGCCTCTTGAGAAACCTATATTCACGTCAGGAAGCAACAGTTAGAACTGGACATGGAACAACAGACTGGTTCCGAATAGGAAAAGGAGTACGTCAAGGCTATATATTGTTACCCTGCTTATTTAACTTATATGCAGAGTACATCATGAGAACGCTGGGCTGGAAGAAACACAAACTGGAATCAGGATTGCCGGGAGAAATACCATAACCTCAGATATGCAGATGACACCACCCTTATGGCAGAAAGTGAAGAGGAACTAAAAAGTCTCTTGATGAAAGAAAGAGGAGAGTGAAAAAGTTGGCTTAAAGCTCAACATTCAGAAAACTAAGATCATGGCATCTGGTCCCATCAGTTCATGGGAAATAGATGGGGAAACAGTGGAAACAGTGTCAGACTTTATTTTTTGGGGTTCCAAAATCACTGCAGATGGTGATTGCAGCCATGAAATTAAAAGACGCTTACTCCTTGGAAGGAAAGTTAGGCCAACCTAGAGAGCATATTGAAAAGCAGAGACATTACTTTGCCAACAAAGGTCCATCTAGTCAAGGCTATGGTTTTTCCAGTAGTCATGTATGGATGTGAGAGTTGGACTGTGAAGAAAACTGAGCGCTGAAGAACTGATGCTTTTGCACTGTGGTGTTGGAGAAGACTCTTGAGAGTCCCTTGGACTGCAAGGAGATCCAACCAGTCCATTCTAAAGGAGATCAGTCCTGGATATTCTTTGGAAGGACTGATGCTGAAGCTGAAACTCCAATACTTTGGCCACCTCATGCAAAGAGTTGACTCATTGGAAAAGACTCTGATGCTGGGAGGGATTGGGGGCAGGAGGAAAAGGGGACAACAGAGGATGAGATGGCTGGATGGCATCACCGACTTGATGCACACGAGTTTGGGCGAACTCCGGGAGTTGGTGATGGACAGGGAAGCCTGGCGTGCTGCAATTCATGGGGTCACAAAAGAGTCGGACACGACTGAGCGACTGAACTGAACTGAACATCTGCTTCTTTCTGATAATTCCTTTTTTCAAGGCTTGAAGCCAAGAAAGCCCACACACCATGCCCTCTATTTTTGAAATTGGGCTGTACTGCCATGTGCATAGCTGTCAGGCATTCTGTTTCCAATTCAAAAGCAGTGAGATGTGTGTTTGTTGTTTTGTTAACTTCAATGAAAAAAAAAAAAAACTTGCTGCCAAAATCTGGAGGCAGAGACTTACATAAATATCACATAGATACCATGCTCATCATCTCCTGTTGTTTGAGACCATGTATCCAATATCAGATCACGATGAGGTATTGGTCACATCTGGCAGAACCCTTAGGAGACTTTGAGATTAGAATCTCTGGTGGAGCAGATCTGACTGAAGGCACAAGACAAAGAGTGTAGTTTTTCTAAAAAATAAAAAAAAAATAAAAGTGAAATAATGGGATGAAAAGTCTCAGCCAAATGTCTTCGAGTGCTCATGGTCCTTTACAACACAATTCCATTTTGTTGGCTTGAAAAGGCTGTAACTGTCACTAGGGTGTCCTCTCGATCAGTGGGCTCAGACCTGAATCAGATAAAAAGCCAAACCAGGCTTGACCCAACCAGTCCCATCAAGGAGAGAAGTGGGCAAGCCCGAGGCAGGGAGGGGTGGACAAAGGTACCAAGGAGCAAGAAGAAATGTTACACATCACCTTACATACCACTGCTCTTCCCATGTAGGCCTGGTACTTCCTGGAGTGGTATACGGATGAATTCATAGCAATTGTTAGCAATGGTAGCCAGCAGGTTTGTTCTGAACCATAACCAGGAATTAAGTAAAGGTAAAGAATCTGCCTTCAATGCAGGAGACCTGGGTTCAGGAAAGATCCCCTGGAGAAAGGAACGGCCATCCACTCCAGTATTCTGGCCTGGAGAATTCCATGGACCATATAGTCCATGGGGTCACAAAGAGTCAGATATGAATGAGCTAACTTTCACATCAAATAAAGGTACCTCTGTGTAACTCAACTACGCTTTCCCCATCACAAGCCCTGTCGTGGCCTTCCCAGCTGCCCAGGCTTCAACCCATTCCCCCCTCTCCTTCATATTCTCTTGTCCTGTTCCTGAGTGCCTTGCCCAATTAAGTTCTTGTCTAGTAAATTTATTAGAGCTAAAACATGAATACTTGCTAAAGGCTTTACTTCTGAACATGGGCTTTCTATCTTCAAAGAAAGAATAGAGCATCAATTAGGTGTTGCAGGTAAAGTGATGATCTACTTCTGGATCCCTCCTTGTATATTGATGGTTAATATGGGCAATAGGGTGGCGTTATAGGGTGGAATTTTCCACTGTGGTTCAGAAGTACAATATAGACCATGGTGATATATTTTGCCTTATCTCAGACCAAGAGAACTGAGAGAGTTAGACTCTACAATTTAATATAACAAGATTAAAGCAATTATTGTAAATTAGCTTAATCATTCCTCCATATGCCTTCAGAAGCAGGGTTTTCTTTTTTATATTCTATTGTCACTACCAAAGAAATGGAGGCTTGTAAATACAGATACACTTAATTTTTAAAGGGTTTTCTGTGCTCAAAGTTTCTGATGCTTTTAATTAAAAATTTCCTCATTATATATAGAAAAGTGTGTTGAGGCAATGTGAGACACCAGGAGAGCAGGAATGAAATATGGGAAGCAAATGATGGTGAACATGTAGCTGTCTTTTCATTTCATCCACATATATTTTATTCTAAAGACAGCAAGATCTACTCTTAGCATGGCCTCTAACTGACTCTGGAGCTCCTCAGGGCCGAAGAAGAGGGAGCAGCTTAAATGATATCCTCCTTCTTAAACCATAGATTTTAGACTTGCGTTTCTGGAACACTCCAGCAAGAAATCACTAAGGGAGTACTCCAGAAGATGGAAAGCAGTGCTTTTCAAGCTTTAATGTACACACGAATCACCTGAGAATATGTTAAAATGCAGATTCTGATTCAGCAGTCTGGAGTGATGCCCAGGGTACTTTACTTCTAACAAGTTCCCTTGTGATACCGATGCTGCTTGTCCATAAAACATATTTTGAGTTGCAAGGAACATTCTAGATACAGAGTCTAGATACCAAGCCCTCTTTGGCTTGGAGCAGTGCATGTGTGATGAGGCAGTGGAAAAGTAGTACAGTTCTCTCTGGACCAAGTAGAGGGCAGAGGAAACACAAGGGAGGCAGATATGAGAGTGATGATACTCATGTTCCCCAGGGGTTCAAATAGATGAGTTTCAAGCATTGCATACAAGAAGGGCAGTTGCTTTCTCAGGCTAAAACAGGAACTATGCCTAGTGGTGAAGAGCCTGTGTTCTGAAGTCATATTCCCTGGGTTTAGTTTTCACCCCTGTCACTTCCTAATGGAGATCTTGATCATGCCACCTTACCTCCCTGAGCTTGAGTTTACTTGTCTATAGAATTTGAGTAATAGAACCTATCTCAGGATGGATGTGAGGATTAGATGAAATAAAGAACATAAAGCTGGAGAACAGCACCTGCTATAGAGAGCTTAATAAGTGGTAGCTATTGTCATGCTCTTCATCTTTGAGCTGATTGCATTTAAGTGCCCCTGGGCTTTATTGAAGTGCTAGTCAGCCATAGTAGTGTCCTAGCTGCTTTTGATGTGACTCTCAAAGCAGCTTCAATTGTTTGAGACTTAAGAAAAGTTGGTGATTTCAGATTTAAATAAATGGGATTCTAGACAAAAGCATGAAAATGGGAAGGAAAACTCCCTGGCAGGAACTATGCTTATTTTGTTCTTTGACCCTTGTCGCTTCTTCTGCCTACAACTTCTCTGGCTTGAGAATAACTTGAATAAAGAAAGAATGATTTAAAAATAAAATAGATTTGAGAAACAAACTCTTCTGTTTCTGCAAAAAAAAAAAAAAAAAAAAAAAGGAAATGTAGAATTGGGGCAGCTATCATGCAGCCTGGGCCAGGCCAGGCCCAAGGGAAGGGAAGGGAGGAAAGAAGGCCTGAAGAAAGAGGTTCCCAAGTCCATCAACTATACACAGAGCATCAATGAGTTGTAGTTACTTTCCTGGGGGTAAATAAGGGCATTAGACAGAATTCCTGGGTTATGGTCTAGTTGGGAAGATATTGGAGTAAAATACACACGCCCATGCAAGCACACACAGATGGATAAACGTACATGTCAACCTGTAGCAAAGCTTCAGTGAGGACACCTGTTGGTTAATATAAAGCCCGTGTTTCTGGGGAGTAGAGATTAGTCTGGAAGGGAAGATTGGGTCTGACTGTGAAGGTGCTTGAATATAAAAGATACCCTGTGGGCAATTAGAAGTCAATGGTATTTTGATGGGGGTGGGATACCATATGCAAAAGAGCATTTTAGAAAGATTAATCTGGCTAATGGTTTGTCAATTAAAAAAAAAAGAAAGATTAATCTGGTAACAGTTTGAGCAATTCATTAATATTATGTATATTATTGAATATTGTTGAATAATATTGAATATTATGTATAGCCCCTGATGTGAAGAGCCAACTCATTAGTAAAGACCTTGATGCTGGGAAAGATTGAAAGCAGAAGGAGAAGGGTGTGACAGAGGATGAGATGGTTGGATGGCATCATCGACTCAATGGACATGAGTTTGAGCAAGCTCTGGGATATAGAGAAGGACAGGGAAGCCTGGCATGCTATAGTCCATGGGGTCACAAAGAATCGGATACAACTGAGAGACTGAACAATGACAAAAATGTATAGCATCAGGGTCCAAAGTGCAGAGCTACACGAGAATACAGAAAAAAAATTCCATATCCTCTGAGAATTAAAAGTCTTGTCAGTGAAACAGATATACTTTATATATTAGTATGGAATGATTTCCAAAATAGAGTATTACATACAAAGAGGTAATGTATAGGACAGTATGTTTAAAACATGCTACCATTTGTTAAGTAAGAATGGAGGGAAGTCATGTATGTTTACATATATGTCTGTACATATTTATACAAGATGTATATGTATAAGATTTGTGCAAGGATACACAAAACTCTAATTACATTGATTGCTTCTAGGGGAGAGAATTAGGGTGGCTAGTTGGTAGGGGTGTCAATTGTATGCATATCCTTTGGCACCCTTTGAGTTTTAGAAATAAATGAATGTATTACCTACTGCATTAATTTTTTTTTTAATAAAATAGTATGTATGGGAGTATGGGAAGGAAAAGATGAATTCCAGCTGGAAAATCTGAGACTTCTGAGAGCATGTGGGCTATGAAGCTGTGTCTTTGGAAAGTATCATTTCTACAAGTGATTTGAGGTTTGAGTGGAAGGTATTTCAAGCAGAGGACGGAGCTTGCCTTGAGCCATGAGGTAGGGGATAGATTTTCACTGGTCCGTACGGTAGCCACCAACCACATGTGACTACTGAACACTTGAAATATGGCTAGCGTATGTGAGATGTGTTATAAGTGTAAAATACTCAAGGGTTTTTTAAGACATAGTAAGGAAAAAGAATGTAAAGTTTTTCATTACTAATTTTTTGATTACATATTAAAAGGATAGTATTTTGGATATATTAGGTTAAGGTAAATATATTAAAAAGGATGTCACTTGTTTCTATTTATTTTTTATAAGTGTTATCTACTAGATTGTGTAAGATTACATCTGTGAGTTACATTAGATGTTTGCTAAACAGTGCTGATCTAGATAATGGAGATTTTTAGAGAGTGTTGAATTAGGTTAGTATGGCTACAGCAGAGGGTATACAGGTAAGAATGAGTGGGAAGTTTGGAAGAAGTGCCCCAGGCCAAATTGTGGAGGGCATTGGCTGCTCAGCTAAAGAGATTGGACTTTAATTTTTTTTTTTTTTAATACTGCTGTGTTGCTTAGTTGCAGTTTGCAGATCTTCGTTCCATCATGTGGGATCTTTTTTTGTGGCATGCGGGCTCTCCAGTTGTGGCACACAGGTTCTGGAACATGTGAGCTTCAGAAGTTGCGTCATGGAAGCTTAGTTGCTCTGGGGGCATGTGGGATCCTAGTTCCCCACCCAGAGATCAAACTCGTGTCTCTTGCATTGCAAGGTGGATTCTTAACCACTGGACCACCAGGGAAGTCCTCCTGGACTTTAATTTTGTATTCACTGGTGGGCCTCTGAAGGGCTTGGAGTGGAAAACTTTGATGATCAAATGACTGCTTCAGACAAGGGTGTAAGTATGGGCAGGAAGAATATGACAGTAACAAGGAGTGAGGTACTAGGGTCTGGGCTTAGATGGTAGCATTGAAACCAGAAAGAGAGCCACATAAACTATATTACAAAGGGAGAATTGATAGAACTGAGTGGAGGTGTAGATGTCAGAGACAACATAAAGTTTTGCATCCCTGGTGATTAGAAGCATGTCAGTGCATGTAATAAACATAATGAAGCCTGGAATGGGAGCTGAATGGGAGTTGCCTGAGAGAGAAGATAATTTTTGACATAGTGAGCTTGAGGTGAATGGTTGAAATGTAGCAGTGAGGGTATGAGAGAAACAGATTTTGGGGTCTTAGTATAGGTGATCAAAGCAATCAGATAATTATAATAATGATTAGTATTTGTACAGCATTATGATACACACAATGCTCTCGCATGAATTATTTTACATAATCCTTAAAATAGTCAGAGGCTCAAAGAATTTAAGTTTCTTGGCCAGGATCACACAACTAGTGACCAAGGTAGCATGCTGAAACTTGCTTTCTATCACTGTGCTTGAAATAAATTGCCAGGGGAAAATGCGGAGAGAACCCTGGACTCTAGATTATATAATTTCAGTTCCCTCAAGCTGCTGCCTAAATTGAGGGGTAGACCCAACTCTGGGAAAACTGTCTTAGGTTCCCTTCAGTTGTTTTAAACATTCTTTTTAGAAATGAGGAAGCTGAGACCCTGGAAGTTAAGTAAAATGTCAAAAATCTCTGTTAGTAAAGAGGAGAGGTGGAACTCAGACAAGCACTATGGTACACAGCGTGATCGCTTCCAGGTGTTAATATTTCCTCCCTATTAGAGAGAGTGTGTCTGTCTCCTGTCATGAGCCTTGCCAAACTAATGCGGGCTTGGTCATAGAACTTGCTTTGGCCCATGTTCCATTATAGGTGACCTCTGTCACCTATAATCAGAAGCTTTAACAGTCATGAAATGGTTCAGTCTTTTGTGCTGTCTTCCCTCTATAGTAAGAATGGTATGTCCCAAAGAAGGGCTCCTCCTTCAGTTGAGATCCTGGAATAAGGAAGGTGTATGAAGGAAACAGAGAAGGCAATGGCACCCCACTCCAGTACTCTTGCCTGGAAAATCCCATGGACAGAGGACCCTGGTGGGCTGCAATCCATGGGGTCGCTAAGAGTCAGACACAACTTCACTTTCATGCATTGGAGAAGGAAATGGCAACCCACTCCAGTGTTCTTGCTTGGAGAATCCCAGGGACGGGGGAGCCTGGTGGGCTGCCATCTATGGGGTTGCACAGAGCCGGACACGCCTGAAGTGACTTAGCAGCATGAAGGAAACAGAGCCACAGATGACCTGTAGCCGCTGCAGGGCCCTTTGCTATGGTGATTGAGCTTGAGGGATTGTTTGTAACTGTAGTACAAACTAGCCTAAGCTGACTTTGTGCTTTGTTTCCATTACACTGATTCTGCACAAATGCTTACTTTTCAACTGGTTAACTTGTCATCCTTTCAGCCTTCAATTAAATGTCACTTTTTCAAAGACTTTTCTTGACCACACAGTCTAATTTAAGCTCCCCTCTGAAGCATAAATCATTATTTTCTTTTATAGTATCCGCATTCTTTCCTTAGGCATTTAATGCAATTGTCATAGGCATCATAGATTTGCTTATCATTGTCATGTTCCATTTGACTGTAAGCTCATGAAGACCTGAATCCCATCTATTTTTGCTCACTATTACAAAGCACCTGTCACACAGTAGTTGCTCAATGGATATTTGTGGAATAAGTGACGAACTAATGAATAGCTTATTGTTATCCTGGTTGTTGGATCATAAACTGAAAAGGTAGGGGGATGCTGTGATTAGCGGAGATAAAGCTCCTAAAAACACTCCTGGGTGCAAAGATCAGCAACTCTTTTTTTACCCTTCTCTTTTAAGGAAACTTTGAAAGCAGTGGCATGTTTCAAAACCCTTAAAAACAGATTCACTTGCCAATAGACCTGTGGCCTGGCAGGCTTCCTGCCTAAGACCAGGGAAGCCTGTGGAAGCCCACAGAAAAACTAGAGGGGCTCCTTTGAAAGAAAAGAGGACTGTTGCCATAGAATGCTTAGTCATAGAGAGTAAAAAAGTCACGTGCCCTTCTCCTTCTTAGTGGTTGTTGCAATTTAGTGAGAAGTGGAAAAGAGGGGGAGAGAAAGAGAGTGGGAAATAGAAATTATGGGCTGGGTATAGTGGATGCTTTTCTGGTCCAAAGCAAAGGAAAAAATAAGACCTACTTCCCTTCACTTTCATCTGCCAGGAGAAGACTTAAGAGGTGGCTCTGGAGTGTATCCCACCAAGCTGGCAATCAAGAGTTTGAAGACTGTGTAAAACTTCCAGCCTTTTCATGACAGGGACATACATACATGCTTAGGTGGTAGGAGGGAGGAGGAAGCAACAGTTCTGTATTTCACCTCATGAAAGCTCTTGTGTTGAGAAACTCATAAGGTCCCACAGCTTGAGTTATGGATACATGCAGTGAAGGCTGAGGTTGAGGCTATAGTTTCAGTGGGTGGAGTCAATGACCCTTTCCTCCCAGGATGCTCATTAATCCTCTGATCCTAAGGGTCCTGCCTTCTGTGACTCCAGAACACACAGCCAGGGTAGGTTCCTTAGGCAGCACAGGAGAAGGAAAGCTTATGGGGATATACTGCACTTTTAAAAAGTAAAATAAATGTAATAAAAAGCATGCAGCATAATTGCCATGACTTATACCCCATGACATTTGATAACAACAAGGTTGGTACATTACAAATAAGTTCCATGTTTACAACTCTGCCTTGATATTTACACTTATTAAATTGTTTAGGGAGGTGGCTCCTGGCTGCTGGAAGCCCATATATAAAACATATTAGCATAATTGGAGTACAGCCAAATCCCCCAGTGTACATTGCAGATACTTGTTACAAGCTTGACCTTGGAGGGAAAGCCATCCTCCTTGTCTTCAATCAGTCATCAGCTCCTGAAAGTGTTCCTCTGAAATCTACTTCCAGTCATCCACATTTGGAGGAACTTGTCCTTGATGCTGACCTTAGGCAGGCTCTCAGTTCCCAGGACAATGATGAAGGCTGAGTTCTCACCTGGATGAGGAAATTAGCTATGGTAGTTTCTATGATTTTCCATTACCTGTACCAAACATTCCTTTTCATTTGTTTAATTTCCTGAGAGTTGACACTATACATTAATTCATTGAGAAATTGCTTTGTGTAAAGGCCCAGAGATGAATGAGACAGTCATGGCCATCAAGAAACTTACACTTTAGTCAAGGACACAGACAACTAACTCTAGTAGAAGGAAGAATGAAATAAAGGCCATAATAGGAGTATGAGCAAATTGCTGTGGGAGCATAGATAACACAATTTATTTTAATGAGGAAGGGAAGAAGGCTTCAGAAAGGCAGCACTGGTCCTTGAAGGATTAATAGAAAAAGTGTGAGGTTGGGCAGTGAGGTCATACCAGTCAGAGTAAACTTCATGTACATAAAATGGCATGAATGAAAATACACATTTGGGGATGTGTATTTGTGTATATGTTGGTTTGTTTATCATTGGCAAGCTCCAATGATAAATCCAGTGTAGCATGGATGGAGGGATGGTGAAAGGGCTTGAAAATTACATTTGAGTCTTTTCCTGGAAACTCTGACACCTATAATAGTTTTGTTAATTAAAGGGAACAATCGAATTTTTTGAAGTGGATCAAGAATGGCATTTTAGGAAGCAAGCTCTAGCAATGTGAAGGATGAGTTGAAGAGGTAAGACCAAAAACAGACAGACCAACATCTATGCCTGACTAGATATTATGGGAGTGAGAATAACACAAAGATGTTTCTGGTGTTTCTAGCCTTAGAGACTGGGAGAAGTGTATCACCCATAATGAGATGGGCAACCTGGAGAAAAGGATCACATTTCTGGAGGAGAACATATTTGGTTGGGAATATACTGAGCTTTGGGGCTTCTCCAGTGACTCAGTGATAAAGAATCCACCTGTCAATACAGGAGACACAGGTTCAAAGATCCCCTGGAGGAGGAAATGGCAACCCACTCCAGTATTCTTCCTGGAGAAGAATGGACATTCTTCTGGAGATTCTAATGGATATAGGAGCCTGGTGGGCTACAGTCCATGGGTTTGCAAAGAGTTGGACATGACTGAGCATGCACATACCACATATGAGTTTAGTGTGTGAGCTGTCTTTTAAAGAGGGAAGGTGATTCTGGGGTTCTGACGAGATCTCAGTCATCTGCTCATGGGAAATTGTCAAAGCCGTGGATATGGCTACCACAACCCTGATTGTGGGAGAATACAAATGAACACTGGGGCTACTGCCTATATTTAGCATTCATGTGAAGATAACCACTAATAAATAGGAGTGAAGGATTTTCTTGGTGGGAGAAGATAAGCCTACGTGGACCTTGTGCCAAACTGAGGAAAAGTAAGCAGGATGAGGATAAAGGGAAATTCATAGGATTTGGCAATGAGGTGATCATGGTAGCCTTGAAGGAGAGAGATTCATGGGAAGGTTGCTGTTGTGGTTTAATCAGATAGAGGAGACTTCAGGATGCTCATAGACTAAGAGGAAATGAGGTGGGATAATGGATATGAAAAGTGAAAGTCCTTTCAAAAGTACAAGGCACCACACAATACAAGGTCACAGCTTTTTATCCCAGATGCTCTGGAGTTGAAAGGTCATTGATATCTAACAGATGCTTTGATTTTTATCATTATACTGAGTTCTGCTAAGGGGGCCTTATTCCTGACCCCTTTCATCTGTTTTCTCCCCTGCTCCCGCCCCCCAGCACCACCATAGCTGGGTAAATAGCTCATTACTTGATTTTAGTCAGCAGGGCTAGGTGACAGCTATTATATGTCATAGGTTATATGTCATTATATACATATTATATATATATATAATTATGTGTCATAGATATGTCACTCAGCTATTATAGGTCATAGGTTATATGTCATTATATACATATTATATATATATATATAATTATGTGTCATAGATATGTCACTCAGCTATTATATGTCATAGGTTACATGTCATTATACACATATTATATATATATATAATTATGTGTCATAGATATGTCACTCAGCTATTATAGGTCATAGATTTCCAAAAAGTGTTTAAAGAAGAAATTCATAGTATTTAGTTATTTTCGATGTAATTCCCATTGTGATATTCAGGTTCCTGGAGGAAAACAAAGGGACAGTAACACAAGATGTTTGTGGGGTGAAGGTGAGATGGAGCAGATTCAAAAACCAGGTCCCCTTCTAGGATAAAACAAAAATTAGCTAAAATAAAGCCATTCAGTGTCACATGTACCTAGCAGTTGAATGTACTCAGGAGGGAAGTCATGATTCTTGGAGTAGATAGGTAAATTTTGCATAAAGGGAATAGACCTGAGTAGAGTTTAAAAGACTGAGAGATTTCTGAGAAAACAGTAGAATTTGCTGTCCTTTAAGCAAGTAATCGTTGTTCAAGAAATTCTTAAATGTATGACTTAAAATATTAACCAGACACTTAAGAAGTCCTAGCTATGAACTAATTAAAGCTTTTCCCATAAATTATACTTCATTCAAATGCCTTTCTTTCCTGTAAGAGACCAAAGCTGAATGAGGATATTTTAATATTCACTCGATTTTTGTCAGTTTTTCCTTTCTTTGAACAGTCATTCAGTGTTTTTACTTTCAGTATTATTGAGAAGAAAAGAGAAGGGGTTGGAAAAGGGGAAAAGAAAGGGGAAAAGAAGGAAAGAAAAGAACATAGCCTAGAGACCTTACCCTGGCCCTTATTACCATAATCACTATAAGGTCACTAAATATGTCCTTGTGTGGAATTGTTTTTTTCCTTTCTGCCCTCTGTCTTCATGACTTGATGCTACTTGTATGTGAGGTTTGTATGAGCCATTCAACACCACCAATAATGGGGTCATATCAAGTGTCCGAGCTGTAGCTGTGCATATCCATGGTATCACTGCAAAGATGAGCCTTTCTTCTTGTGTTCATTTTTTGTTGTTGTTCTTGAAAGTAGCCCATCAGTCACTCGGGCCTGAAATCTTGGTGTCAGATTTGGTATTTCTTCTCCTCATACCCTCAACATCTAATTGATTGCCAGTTATTGAGATGCTACTTGGGTCTGTCCCACTGATGCTATCCTAGTGCAGGCCCTCATTAATTATCAAAAGTATTATTGCAAAAAGTGTTTTTCCAATTGCCTTCAACAAAGGTGGGCTTATGTGACCTCTTCCTGCTGTCTTACACACAGCTTCCAGTACCATCTTCCTGAAGTGCTCCATGTTATTTCTTTCCTCAAAGAAGTGAAGTGTTAGTTGCTCAGTTGTGTCTGATTCTCAGCGACCCCATGGACTGTAGCCTGCCAGGCTTCTCTGTTCATGGAATTCTCCAAGCAAGAATACTGGAGTGGGTTACCATTCCCTTCTCCAGGGGATCGTCCCAATCTCTCAGTATTTCCTGACATTTATAAAATCAAGCACAAATCACACAACCGCTGCTGCCTTTCATGGACCTTACGCTCTATCCAACCTGAATTGTTTCACATTCTTTACATTTGCACATCAAAGCTTGTACTTCTGCTCAAGCCTTCTCTCCTTCCTCACAAAAAAAAAAAAAAAATTAAGTTCCTTTAGCAAAGTAGAGAAGTTGAAGGTTTATTTTTAATATTTCTAATAATATGATAAGAGCTCTTGTGCTTTGCTCATACACATGAGAATAGATAGGGCCTGTATCTGTCCAGTTCACTGTTATGGTCTCAGAGCCTAGCACTGTGGTTTGCACACAGGAGGTGCTCATTAAATTTTGACTGAATGAATACAAAGTTGACATGTCCAAATCTACTTACCTTTTAAATTTCATTTCAAATGCCACCAGTGCCCAAAAGTCTATGCTGATACCTGGTTTCCACCTCAATACCCACCTCATCTCATCTCTCTATAACACTGTTTTTTTCTGAATTTCCCTAGGCCTTATCTGTACCACTCTTATGACACTGATCGCTTTTTTTCCATCTTGAATTCCAGTTGTTTTTGTAATGTCCCATCTCCCATTAGACTGTGAGATCCCTGAAGGCAGAGCTGTGGGTTTAACTCATAATTGTGTCCTGAAAAGCAGTGTCCATTGAATGGGCACTCGATGATTAGAATAGCCACACTGGAGCCTTTAGCGAAGTAGAGAAGTTGAAGATTTATTATTAATATTTCTAATAATATGATAAGAGCTCTTGTGCTTTACTCATACACATCAAAAGGTAAAAATATTGTTTGCACCTAAGCCAAAATATAGGTAAGAATACTGGCTGAACTATTAGCCAAGATATAAGGTCATCATGGCTAAAATCTGAATTCTGGGTAATCTCCAAGAACTAGGAACAAAGTCATAATTTGTACATTTCATGAATTTGTAAGTTGTTTTTTCCTGAAATGGATACTAACTATAATAATATTTTATTTGTGGCTATTGGGACTCTAGACATCTAAATAAATTCAGTCTGTAAATGGGCTCTTTGGCTATTGCTTTCTTTTTACTATAAATCAAAATTATATACCGTGTTACATGCATTGCATATATATCAATTTCCAGATTTTCATTTTCCTTTGAGCTCAAATTCCCCTAGTTGTGGATACTCAGGTTTTCAGACTCCCTACAAAGGAGTTTGCCTACTTGGGTCAATGTGGGAGAAAAAACTAATATATTTGAGTCCTGGAGGAAACCATTCCAAGGGAAACAATGGTCTTGCCAGGTACTTTGGACCATATCATTTATAGACCTGGTTATTACCTTGTCCAACCATTCATCTTCAAGTCAGCCCACCTATGATGAGAGATTCTTTTGAAAGCCCTCCAGAGAATAATTATCTACAATCCTTTATTTCTAATTCCAGATTTTTACCCCTCTGAGCATTTGAAGCCCATTTACTTTCATTGTATAATAAAGGTTAAAAACCCTCCTCTGTAGAAACAGTTTCTCTGGAGGATGTAAATCACCCTTCTGACTTTTCTGCACTTTTAAGGTGTGCAAACATCTCTCCACTACTCTGACAAGAAGTGCTCAAGAATACTTAGAGAAAATCTTATGATTCCCATAGGTATGTATGTCTTTGAATATATCCCATGATTTCTACCTGACCAGGTCCGTATAGAAATACTTTGGTACTTTTGTTAAGTTGAAGCTTCTCCTTCTGGAGTATTCTTACATCCTGCCTTTATACTTCAGTTGGTACCTTTTCACCCATCCTTGATATTAATTATCATAGGCAGTAAAACATTTGTGTAATCTTAGCTTTATTGAATAAGTAAGTATGCATTACAGATAGATTGCAAGTCATTCTTGGTCCTGCAAAGAGACAGGCATTTATTGTGAGGCAAAATGAGAACATGAATCCATAGTTCTGCTACTGAAATACTTCTACTGAGTGTCTTGGTATGGGCACAGTCTCCCTCAGTATCCATTCAAATAGGCTTTGCTGTCACCTCTCCTTTCAGTTAAGGGATTCACAATATCTAAAATAAACTTATAAAGAACACTTCTGTATCAGAGGTAGCTTTATACCTACATTATTAATCATAGAAAATATTTGGTCAAAGACTCCATAAAAGGGGCAGAAAAGATACACCAGAGCTCATAGTTGGAACTAATTATTTTTTCAAGCTCGTTTGCTGTAGTAAGAAAAGTATCAACTGAATTTTAGAATAGACTGTTCAGCCATTTAACATCAAAGCATGCAGTAGCCTGTGCATACAATGGCTTTTAGAGACAACACTGAATTTGACTTGAGCACCAAGGATGCATTTTAAAAAGTGAAAAGTACATTTATGTGCAATAACTAGTGTTGTGAGCTGAATGGTGACTCCCCAAAGATACGTCCACGTCCCAATTCTTAAAACCTTTGATGTTAACTTATTTGGGAAAAGGGTCTTCACAGATGTAATTAAGTGAAGGATCTTGAGATGAGGAGATTATGTATAAGCTGATGGGCCTTAAATGCCTTCACAAGTATCTTTATAAGAAAGTGGTAGAGGTAGATTAGATATACAGAGGGAAAGGTGATATGAAGATAGAGAAGAGAGAGGCTTGGTCACAAGTCAAGGAATGTGCTTGTCACAAGTCAGATGACAGTCACAAACTGAGAGAAGCAAGGAAGGTTTCTCCTAGAAGCTCCAGAGGGAGTACAGCCCTTGCCAAGACCTCAATTTAGGACTTCTGGCCTCCCAAACAGTAAGAGAATAAATGCCTTGTTTTAAGTGATCACATTTGGAATACTCTGTTGCAGCAACCACAGCAACAAAATACAGATTTGGGTACCAGGAAGTCAGGGACTGCTATAACAAATACTTAAAAATGTAGAAGTGGCTTTGGAATTACATCATGTGTAGAGGTGGGAAGAATATTGATGTATATGATAGAAAAAGCATAGGTTGCTTTAAACAGACTGTTGGGAAGAATATGAATGTTAAAGGTGCTTCTCATGAGGGCTCAGAAGGAACTGAAGAACATTTTATTGAAAACTAGAGGAAAGGTGATCTTTATTATATACTGGCAAAAAAGCTTATCCAGATTGTCTCCAACCGTCTTGTGGAAAGTAGATCTGTAAGTGACAAATTTGGGTATTTAGCTGAGGAAACGTGAGAGCAAAGCATGGGAGGTATGGTCTAGATTTTTCTTGAGCTTATAGTAAAATATAAGAGAAAGGGATAAATCGAAGAAAGAACTGGTGAGCAGAAAGGAACCAGCACTTGATAATTCAGGAAATTCTCTACCTATTCAGATTGCAAAAGATGCTAAAATGAAGAGATTCACTGTTAGGATAGTGGGCTCTGGGGATAAAGCCAAGACTAGGCAACCTTTGGCTAGTGCTGTAGAGATTAGGCATTGACTCACTGATCCACTCATTCATCTGGATAAAAGCCAGGAATAGAGGCGGCATTATCTGGCAAAGATCTGTGAGGACTCTCTTGCCTCTCTATTAAATCAATATGATATTCATAAGGAGCCCACAAAGTTTTTTTAAAAAGTTATACCAGTAGAAACAGTTCCATCTTGGCCTGAAAGGGACAGAGACAGGACAAAATGAGAGAAGGCTGTCAGACGACCAAAACTTTACAGGCAAGAAACAGGCTGATTAAGCTGTAACAGATATTACCCTTTGATAGAAAAGATCAACTCTAGGGCAGAGCTGCAGACCTAAAGGGTGCAACCCTGAGACAAGGAGGATTATTGTCAAGCCTTGAAACCTAAAGGGATTCTGAGAACAGAACTGAAGCTCAGGCACTTGGCTGAGGTCACAAGACATGGTGCTCAGACCTGTGTCCTGTGCTGTGCTTAGTTGCTCAGTCGTGTCTCACTCTTGGCGACCCCATGAACTGTAGCCCTGCAGGCTCCTCTGTCCATGGGATTCTCCAGGCAAGAATACTGGAGTGGGTTGCCATGCCCTCCTCCAGAAGATCTTCCCAACTAGGGAGCAAGTTTTCCAACCCAGGTGTCCTGCATTTACCATCTGAGTCACCAGGGAAAGGGAGTCTGCCGGGCCAAATTCTGAAACTCATCAGGACAACGAACTCATTTCTATGTTTGTTCCTTTTTTTCCTTTTGGAATAGGAATGTCTATAACTATTATCATATGCCTATCCTATTGCTGCATTTTGGAAGCAGGAGCCTTGTTGAGGTCATGTTTCACTGATTCACAAATGCAAAGGAATTTTGCCCTAGGGTTTTGACCTGTTGCTGATTTAGATGATCTAGATGAGATTTGGGACTTTTGAAATGATGATGTTTGGATGAGAGTTTAAACTTTAGGTTTGAGACTTTGGGGAATATTAGGGTAGGGTGAATATATTTTGCACAGGGGACAGACATAAATTTGGGGGTCCAGAAGGCAGACTGTAGTGGGCTAAAGGTCATCTCCAAAAAGATATGTCCATATTTTAATCCCCAGAACCTTTGAAGGTTACCTTATTTGGAATTAAATTTAGGCTCTTCATATGAAATTATCCTGGATTATCTCAGTGGGCTTGAAATTACAACAAAAGTGTCCTTATAAGAGAGCCATAGGGAGATTAAGTACACAGACCAGAAGGTAATGTGAAGACAGAGCAGACAGAGAGATGTGGCCATAACCCAAGGAATGCCAATAGCCACCCAAAGTTGGAAGAGACAAGGGAAAATTTTCCTCTAGAGCCTCTGGAGGGAGCATGGCCCTTGATTTTGGACATCTGGCCACAACAACCATGAGAGAATAAATTTTTGATATGTTAGGTCACCTAGTTTGTGGTAATTTATTATAGCAGCCAAAGGAAACTAATACAACTAGTAAACATTTTAAAGGGTTTTGCACTATTAAAAAACACTCTGAAGAAAATCTGCATAAATTGTGTGTGTATGTGCTTAGTCGCTCAGTCATGTCTGACTCTTTGCGACCCCCATGGACTGTAGCCCACCAGGCTCCTATGTCCATGGGATTTTCCAGGCAAGAACACTGGAGTGGGAAGCCATTGCCTTCTCCAGGGGAGCAGGAGAAATTGAACCCAGGTCTCCTGTACTGCAGGCGCATTCTTTACCATCAGAGCCACCTGGGAAGCTCAAAGAGTGGTTTTGCTCTCAACCCCATGGACTGTAGCCCACCAGACTCCTCTGTCCATGGAATTCTCCAGGCAAGATTACTGGGATGCACAGCCATTCCCTTCTCCAGGAGATCTTTCTGACCCAGAGATGGAACCCATGTCTCTTGCACTGCAGGCAGATTCTTTATCATCTTAGCCACCAGGGAAGGCGCTTCTCAATTATGGCAGTAATAAACCCAATAAAAGATTTAGTATAATTTGGCTCTATACACTCTGTACTAAAAATGTCATTATGTATTTTTTTCTGGTGATTGATAATTTTCAACCCAAAACAAACTACAAATGGCTAGGGCAGGATCATTATAAATCTGGGAAGCAAACCCTTTAATTGAGTTATCAGAACTTCATGAAAGACCTTGAAAGGTCTCAATGTTTGTGAAAAGTGTGTAGGATTACTCTAAATACAAATATATAATTTATCAATAACTGTACTTTTTTTTCCCCACAAACTAAAAAATAAGGCAAGTTCACATCTGGAAAAGGTGATATGCAACAGTATTTCTACCTTGACTAGCTTGATAATATAGCATGGGAAATGTCCCCAAATATTAGTCAGGGTGAATATTTCAAAATATCATTTTCCTACAGTCTGAAAAACTATCAAAAGACTCAAAGAAGCCATACAATGAAGATTTCAGAAAAGACTTTGTGAAGTTAAAAATATGTTAAGTATTTACATAAATTAGTAGAACCTAAGTGTTTGTTGTTGTTATTGTTACAAAACAGCATGTGAAATTGATATATCCCTTAAACTTCTTTGTGTGTGTGCATATGTGTGTGTCTTAAGACAGGATAAAATTGTAAAATCTCAGATTCTGTTATTGTTTTTGATTTCTCTATTGTAGCATCTTCAGAGCTTTGCAAAGGATAAGACCTAAGTAAGAATGAACTGGAGGAAAAGGCAGCAGTTTGAATGACTATACATCTGTATAAAAGAAACTGTGAGCTATTGGTCACTTGTTTTCATTATCTCAGGTAGTGATTTGCCAAGCCAGTCATTTGTTCTTTCTGAATATCTATAATGTGCTTTAGAGGAAGTAGAAATAGGACTTTCTATATAAGAAATATACCTATAAGAAAACTTTTACAATAATCATAATCATCTGCATGGATTAGTCTTAAAATTATACTCCAGAGAAGTTATACTACATTCTTTCAATGCATTTTAAAAAGTAATAGACAAGTTAAGTATGACTTTTCCTCTCTCATCTATTTAAGAAAAATGTAGAGCCTGGTTTTTCCTCCTAGAGTTGTTTTGGCAGCATTTAAATGATTTGTTAATATAATAAGGTAAGTTAAGTATGATGATGATTGAGAAGTTCAGTTAGTCACTGGGATGTGGAATTATTGTAGCAGGATTATAAATATCTACACATATATAAAGTATATCATTTTTCTTCTTCAGATCACCATGGCAGAATGGGAAAGGGGGAGGAAAGAGGCAGATAAGACAATTGACGTATCAGAGAGTTTTATGCTGCCTCCTGCAGAGAGAAATCTTTTTCCTCTCAGGTCTCTTAGAACTCTATTCCCTGCCTTCAAGGGGGTCGTGGGAATAAGAAGCAATAGAGAGAAGAAAGAAACCATGGAGAACAGGGATCAATATTTACCTTTAAAAATCTAAATAAAGGTAACAGAATTTGCAGGTTCAACTCTAGCATAAACATTAAAATGTGAGGTTTTTCTCAAAAATAGCCATACAAAGTATTTGTATAAAGTAGATATATGTGTATATTTATAAAATACCTCTTTAAATAAAGTTTAAATTACTTTCTCTAACCACTTCTGTTAAACTTTGGTTTATTTTTAGCAATGATAAGTGCCTGCAATATCATGCTGAAACTCTAGATTAATGTGAAGTTTAATTTCAGCCAAAGCAGATGAATCCAACTTTCACTTGAGATTAGATTCTAAATAACTTGAAGGGGATGAAGTAGTACATTTTCTGAGATTCCAAGATGGCTTCTTTTACAGAGTGTGCAATATCAGTGCCTTTCCAAACCATTAACACACACACTTTTCACTGGTCTTTTACTTTTCTATTTAACAGCAATCAGTAGACATTGATGAATTCTTTCTTTTCTCTTTTCTTCCTTTTTTTTTGGGGGGGTGGTGTGTGACAAAATTTGAGTAACATTATACATTTTTGACAGACTGAATGGTTTTGAATGCCTTTAGAACTCTTCAATTTCTTACATTTTTCATCATCACCGTCAGGTCACACACAATAACAAATAATACACATCTTCACACTAAAATGAAATGCATGTTTTAAAATCCTGGCAATTGTGTTTGTGTTAGTATAACTGTGGGAGGAGTCTTGCAATAGCTTTATATATGCACATTATTTCATCCAGCTTAGCTTGATCTTTGCAGAAATGTACTTATTTCCTCTCCATCCCTTGAGAGTAGGTTTTGTTCTTCTCAAACTGTATGATTTTGTTTACTTAAATATTTTCTTATTCTTTGGCATCAGGAATCACTTAGATGAGATACCTCCATTGTGGCGAGACCGTGACCTTTCCAAAGGTACTCGTCTGTTGTCTGTAAGACAAAGAGAAAAGAGAACCAAAAACATGGTGAGCTTTAGATCTCAGCTATTGAATGATGTCAGGTTGAGAGAGGTTTTCAAACAGTCCTAAAAAATTAATTCAAATGAATATGTAAATAAGTAACATGAAGCCCAGATCTGAGGAGTTCATGCTGTAGCTCCCAGGCTGACTTCAAGAGTCTGAAATAGCATTAAATGACTTTTCTTGGTAAGTGAAGTCAGAGTGATAAAAGCAATGGAGGAATTCTCTCAAGCACAGTCCCTTTGGAAATAGCAGGTGACAACAAAATTCCTTGGTAAAGATGTTAAATTGAAAGGATCTATGTACAGTGCCTTTTGTTGGAAAGCACTTCAATTCCCCAAGAGTTTTCAACCTGTATGTTGGCTACCTCTAGAGGATACCAGTGTGGGCAGAGCTGAAAAAGAGGTTTTTTTTTTTGTTTTTTGTTTTTTTTTTACAATGATTGCAATATGTGGCAATCAAATCAGCTACCAAGTCTTTGCTTGATTGTGTGATGTAAACAAATTCAATACATTATATAGTCATTATGGGAATGAATAATGAATAGGTCCCATTCCCCTCACCCATCACAGGAAAAATAATCACTGTAGAGAGAACTGTTGGCACAAAGCTTGGAAAGCAAAGTTTAAAAGCATTGAAAGTTGCTGAAAATAGTTTTAGCTTTAATAGGAAAAAGGTTTATAGCTCTGCATTGTGGTGATCACTACTATGTTATTATCACCTCTGTTTTATGCTCAGCTTAAATGCAATTGATGTGGGTGAAAATCCCCTTCTGACAGAAGCATAATATACTTAGATTCTCTATTTAGAATGAGACTAGGTTCCTAGAAATAATCACAACCACCAGCACTTACATAAATGCTAACACTTTACACTCGTTAATTTGCTAATTCATACAACATCCCCGGGAGGTAAACCCATTTCATTCTATCCTATTATCTCTGCTTTAGTGATGAAGGTTACACAGCAAATCAATGGTATGATGGGGGATTATAATGCAAAGTTAATGCCTAAATGTCAAGGCTGCTTTATTCAGAGGTAGATGTTGGGGCCTCCCAAGCTCCTACTCATTTCCTCCCTAAGATGATGATCTCAGTCTCAGTTCAGTCTTTCAGTCTTGTCTGACTCTTTGTAACCCCATGGACTGCAGCACTCCAGGCCTCCCTGTCCATCACCCTAACTCCAGGAGTATACTCAAACTCATGTCCATTGAGTCATTGATGCCATCCAACTAACTCATCCTCTGTTATCCCCTTCTCCTCCCACCTTCAATCTTTCCCACCATCAGGGTCCTTTCCAATGAGTCAGTTCTTCACATCAGGTGACCAAAGTATTGGAGTTTCAGCTTCAGCATCAGTCCTTCCAATGAATATTCAGGACTGATTTCCTTTAGGATGGACTGGTTGGATCTCCTTGCAGTCCAAGGGACTCTCAAGAGTCTTCTCCAACACCACAGTTCAAAAGCATCAATTCTTCGGCGCTCAGCTTTCTTTATAATCCAACTCTCACATCCATACATGACCACTGGAAAAACCATAGCTTTGACTAGATGGACCTCTGTTGGCAAAGTGATGTCTCTGCTTTTTAATATGCTGTCTAGGTTGGTCATAGCTTCTCTTGCAGGGAGCAAGCGTCTTTTAATTTCATGGCTGTAGTTACCATCTGCAGTGATTTTGGAGCCCCAAAAAATAAAGTCTCTCACTGTTTCCCCATCTATTTGTGATGAAGTGATGGAACCAGATGCCATGATCTTAGTTTTCTGAATGTTGAGTTTTAAGCCAACTTTTTCACTTTCCTCTTTCACTTTCATCAAGAGGTTCTGTAGTTCTTTGCTTTCTGCTGTAAGGGTGGTGTCATCTGCATATCTGACGTTATTGATATTTCTCCCAGCAATCTTGATTCCAGCTTGTGCTTCTTCCAGCCCAGTATTTCTCATGATGCACTCTGCATATGAGTTTAATAAGCAGGGTGACAATATATAGCCTTGATGCACTCCTTTCCAGATTTGGAACCAGTCTGTTGTTCCATGTCTAGTTCTAACTGTTGCTTCCTGATCTGCCTACAGATTTCTCAAGAGGCAGGTCAGGTGGTCTGGTATTCCCATCTCTTGAAGAATTTTCCACAGTTTGTTGTGATCCACACATAGGCTTTGGCATAGTCAATAAAACAGAAGTAGATGTTTTTTCTGGAACTCTGTTGTTTTTTTGATGATCCAACGGATGTTGGCAATTTGAGAGAGAAGACGATGACACCCTGGAATATATCCTGCCTCTCCTATGGGGAGGATGGACTGTGAGAAATGTTGAGATCTTGCCATGGAACTTTTTTCATCTGTGTTTCTTGATCAGAAACACATCATCAGTGTTTCTGGAGTGATTCCGGGTAGTCTGTGGTCAGTACATAGAGTAAAGCTAACTGGCCGCCATGACCTTGGCCTCATTAATACCATGGTATGAGTGTACTGAGCCAAACAGCCATACGCTTAAAATGCCTTATAATGCATTATTATCACTGAGAGGTGAGAAAGAAAGAGATGTTTTTTCTATTCAGAGATATATCTGAGTGATGGATTATTTGGGTATCCTTTTAAAGATACCATTAAAAATTCCATTATTTAATTTGTGATACCAATCACAATCCACTAAAATTGTAAAGATAACATTCTGAGATAAAGGGCTTATTACTTAGATGTCACTGATTCACATACAGGTTGGTTTGGGGCTTTTTAGAAGACATTTACAAATGAGATTGTAATATGATGGTTACCATTGCATTGCTAGCATTTAAGTGCTCAGTGTTACAGCTATCAGATATGAGAATGATGGTGGCATTCACAGAGGATTGCCCCAGCTGGAAAAAAGGCTTGTGCCTTGGTAATCCCACACACGAAGGTCAACTGGCATTCACGTTCACTCCAGGAATGCTATTGGTACCCCATACCACCGTTCACTGCCCACTGGATTCAAGAAAAGCACCACATACAAAAACCTAGCCTTGCAGAAGTAAATGATGTCAGGATTCACATCAAACTGCAGCTTTATTGGTAGCATCTGATGTGAGAAAATAAACTTTCAAGTCAAAATGAACTGAGAAAAGGACATTAAAGCTTTTGGAAGGCAGGATAAACACTGGTTCACAGCCCAAATCCAGCTCTTGGCATACACACAAGAGAATTATTCTACAGTTCTTCCCTTCCTTTCTCTTTATCTCTCTCTCTCCCTTCCTTCTCTGTCTCTGTCTCTCTTTAAATATTTTTGGTACTTAATGGGTCCCTATGTTTATGAGATAATTATAAGTAGAAGCAATTCTGTAAAGGTCATTACTTGTATTTTTGAAATGTCAACCTCCAACATTGTTTATGAAAAAATGACTCTAGAAATAATGGCAGCAATGACTGATCTGGGTTTCTGTGATTTATTTACAATTCTCTGTGTTTATGTTAAAACTATTTTAGGTACAAAATATATGTTTATACTCTAGACTTGTATGGATCAGCACAGAAGTGCAATTTAGAGGATAATGTTATATATATATATATATAATATGAATATATATCAATATAAATATTCATCTCTTTTCACATTCTAATAGCTTACAATCTAATGATAGCAAATTTTCATACCTAGATTCATGTTTTCTTTGAGACAAAGATTGAGAATCATCAAATTTTTATTTATTTAAAAAATTATTTATTTATTTGGCTGCATGGGATCTTCAGAGACCTATTTCCCTGACCAGGGATTGAACCTGGGTCTCCTGCATTGGGAGCATGGAGTCTTGGCCATTGGACCACCAAGGAAGTTCCAAGAATCATTGAATTTTTAAAAATACAACTAAATACTAATGAGTAATAGTGTTCTGATCCTTATGAGGTCAAGACACATACTTGGCATCAAATTTATGAGAAAAGAGCAAATGCTAGTTATTATTGCTGTCAGAGGTGATGGAGTTATTTGGGTGATTGTGAGAGTGACTGAATTTCCTATTTAGAAACATAGGTGCAGGAGGCAGGTGCCCGTGTGATATGATTAGAGAACTCCAGGAGACCCAGACTGAACCAAATTCACTTTTCTACCCAATCTTATTCTCCCAACACTACTAATACTAGAACTGTTTAGATGGAAAAAAAAAAATAGGAGTCGCTCCTTCAATCAATAGTTTAGAAAATACGTATTTACCTGAGGTGATGGGGAGGGCTTTGTTAATCAGTAGTGGTTTCCCTTTCCAATTTGCCTTGTTGTATTTTTGGAAATCAAAGAAAGGAAGATGGGGGGAAGCATCAATCTATGTGTGTTTACTTGTTGGGCATACTGTGCAATGAGATACAGGAAAACATTATATCAGAGGCTGAGGGAACATGATTTGTCATAATCTTCCTCTGTTTCCATTTTCTGAATGTACGAGGTAACATATGAATAAGCAAGCCTAGAGAATCTAATGTATCCTCATGGTCTAAGAATTCATTAAGGGATTCTATTGTTTATAAACACAAAGATTAATGCTATATAGAACCTGAGATGTCAGTCCCAAGATGTACCCTCTAAATCCACCTGAGTTGGGCATGCATACCCTATCAGATCCTTTTTGGTCACCAAAGGCTTGATGCCCCATGTGAAAGTGAAAAGATTCTATTTCTACAGAGAGTAACATAGTCATAGTGTGAAACTGAGGAGAGGGACATAGTTATACGAAAATGTGCAGTCCATGGAGGAGAGGTGACCAAAGCCAAAACAATATGCCAATCTGTCACAGAAAAGAAAATGTAAATACATGGCCCAGCTAAAACATGCTTCTGTACACTGTGAATATCAGGTTAACCAGCTCAAACCACTGTCAAGGCTCTCCCCACTGTTGTAAGAGTAAGAAGCTTTATGCTTTTTCTAAGCATAAATTGATTTGGCATTCATCTCAAAACCTTCCCAATGGAGTCCTGAGTGAATAGATTAAACCTGTTATTGTATTGCTCTAAAATTCATTCATGCAATCATTTATTAAACAACTATGTACAAAGCACATCATTCATGAAATACCTGAATGTCACAAAATTTCAGATCCATATCCACATCTACACTGCTAATTTCCTTCCTACTGAAAACTTTGTCAGGTGAAATAACTGAGGAATAACCTTATCATAAATCTTTAAAAAAAAAAAAATGTGGTGTGAGACAGACCAAAGGACTCAAGCTTGTAGTATGTAACCGAGAAACGTTTAATCACTCCTCTACCAAAGTGAGTGTATGCCAAAGGTAGAGGGCTGTGTGTTGTATATTGCATGAGCAGGTCCACTTGAGATTAAAAACCTGTGATAAAGACTTGTCCATTATTCATTCCCCCCCAGGTTAGGTATCCACCTGTTGTCTATGGAAGAACTGGTGCTTCATAGACATGTTAGATGTATTGACGTGACTTACTCAAACACAATGCAACTATACCCTCCCAATAGGGTAACATAAAATAAGTGTGCCTGGCATACACTGCACATTGTCACATTGTACAGCAAAACATCCCATTTTAATGCTAATTAGCTGCCTAGAAAACAAAGTAAAAGAAAGCCTCTGCACTTTATTGTCAGCTTTCTTTTCTCCAAAACTCTTCAAAAATGATGGTGAGGCAGATTTATCATCAATGGATAGGCATTGTTTCCAGCAAAAAAAAAAAAAAAAAAAAAAGGCAAACAGAGGATGGGTTTTTTGCAGCTCAGGTTAAGAAAACCAAGAAAACTTTAGGTTGCCTTGTGTGTGTGTTATTCTCTCAGTCGTGTCTGACTCTTTATGACCCCATGGACTGTAGCCCCACCAGGCTTCTCTATCCATGGAATTCTCCAGGCAATAATACTGGAGTGGGTTGCACTCCCTTCTCCAGGGTTAGGTCACCTTAGGAAATGTCTATTGAAGTAGCTATTCACATGCCAAATACTGATGAAAGGTTATTTTAGACTGTTATACTGAAATCATCTCATACGAATTTACATCTTTTTTTCCCCTCTGTACCATGATTTCAAAACTGTTGCTTTTTTCTCCCGCTATGTTTTTGAGGATCCTGACTTGATACAGTTTCTCACTCACTACAAACAACTGGAAGGAAGGTGGCACCTGAATTAGGTTTGGGCCTAATCTCCTGGTGGACAGCCAGTTTCTCCACTCATTGACCAGATTCGTTCTCTTCACTTACCAGAATAGTGTCTTTTAAAAAAACATGTTGAGCTTAAACTATATATGCAATTTGGTGTTCTACTTTTTTCATTTAACATTTTATTGTATAATAGAAATTTTGTATGTCATTAAACTTCTGAAACATGATACTGAAAATAAAATTTTTAATGGCTACATACTCTTCTTTTTATATAAATATGCCACAGTTTGGTTAACCATTTCTCTACTGTTGGACATTTAGGTTGCTTCCATTTTTTTTCTTTCTATTATAAAAAGCCTTGCAATGAACATCCTTATAGTTTATATTTTATTTTATACACATCATGTATAGAAGTAGCATTGTTAAGTATGCAAAATTAAGTCCAAATTGTATTCCAGAATAGTTGTATTAATTTAAATCCAATTGGCAATAAGTAAATTAATTTGTCTTATCTCATTGTTAGGCATTAATCTCTTGACAATGTGCTAATGTGAAAAGCATATGATTGCCTCTTTTTGCTCTTCTTCAAATTCTAGCAAAGTAGAAATTTTCAAATGCTATTATCCATTTATATTTCTTCCTTTAAATGCTGATCATATCCCTTACCCAATAATTTATTAGGGTCTTAGTTTTGCTTTGTTTTTATTTTGAACTCTACATTTTAAAGATAGATAGTAACCAATTGAAATATTTTCCTTAGTTTGTTGATTGCCTGTTATTTGGTTCATGTTGTTGGCTTTCAAGAACATATGGTTTCATTTTTATTATTTTTATGTAGTTAAATCAGTCTTTTACATTATGATCCATTCTTTTATTGTTAAGCTGAGAAAGTCTTTCTCTAGGCAGAGACATTTGATAAACATTCAACTGTATCTTTTATTGTTCTTTAAGGTTTGATTTTTTAAAAAACATTTATTTAAATGATCTAGAATTTTTGTTGTACAATGTCAGGTAAGCGTCCACATTGCTTGCTTGCTTTTTTCCTTGCAAAGAGGAAGTGGGTTGTTCCAGCACCATTTGTTGAATAATCATGAATTTCTAAACTGATTCATGATATATCTCTTTATCATATGTTAAATTACCTATGCTGTGCTGCTGTGCTTAGTCGCTCAGTCATGTCTGACTCATTGTGACCCCATGGACTGTAGCCTGCCAGGCTCCTCTATCCATGGGGATTCTCCAAGCAAGAATACTGGAGTGGATTGCCATGCCCTCCTCCAGGGGATCTTCCCAAACCAGGGATTGAACTCAGATCTCCCCCACTGCAGGTGGATTCTTTCCCATCTGAGCCACCACCAAATTACCTATACTAGGGTACATTTCTTTTCCATCGACTTAAGTATTTTTCCAACTATTTTTATGCCAATGACTTCTGATTTTATTATTTTAGTCTCATAATATGTTTTAATATCTGGTGGAAATAATCCTCTGTAATGTATATTTTCCTTTCAAACGTATTTTTTGAGCACATTTTAGAACTCTACATCATGCTATAATCACAAAACATCTTGAAAACAATACAGCTTGACAAACAAACTCAATATGTAGTAACTAGCCTATCCTACTAAGGCTAGGCAGATGTCTATCTGTTGAGTGCCAATGAGTCAAGTGACTCTAAAGTTCCTAGTGATGTTTTTAAGAGTTCTTCTCAGATTCTTCATTTTCTTAAAAACTTAACAAGCCTCTTTCCTTGTCTTCTTTTTTTTTTTTTAATTTTATTTTATTTTTAGACTTTACATAACTGTATTAGTTTTGCCAAATATCAAAATGAATCCACCACAGGTATACACGTGTTCCCCATCCTGAACCCTCCTCCCTCCTCCCTCCCCATTCCATCCCTCTGGGTCGTCCCAGTGCACCAGCCCCAAGCATCCAGTATCGTGCATCGAACCTGGACTGGCAACTCATTTCATACATGATATTTTACATGTTTTTTCCCCTGGAAATACAGTACAGGCCAGCACTAAGGAAAATAGCATCACCAATTCTACTTAGTTTATAAGGCACTTGTCTTTATTACTTTTGCCTCATCAAAATTTTGAATAATTGGAATTAAATGTATAGATTTGTTGTTGATAGTACTTCTATTTTGTAAACTTTTTTCATGTTTTATAGTATGTTTTACAAATTTACTGTCTACTAGATACCATAGGTGTTAAAGTATATCAAATTATTTTATTCCAACAGAATTGTATACATGTGGTGCTCTTCCAAAATGCAAGTCTAGAAGCCAATCAATTACTTCTACTGAAGTGGCTTCCCTGGTGGCTCAGACAGTAAAGAACCTGCCTGCAGTGCGGAAGACCGAGGTTTAATCCCTGGGTTGGGAAGATACCCTGGAGAAGGAAATGGTAACCCACTGCACTATTCTTGCCTGGAAAATCCCACAGATGGAGGAGCCCGGTGGGCTACAGTCCATGTGGTCACAAAGAGTCAGACATGACTGAGCAACTTCACTTTCTTCTAAACAGTTCTAACCCTATTCTAATCTCAGTGACATTGTAATGTTTTCAAAACTAGAAACAGGCCATGTTATGTAATTTATATCCTTTGTTACATGCAAATAAATCCATGGAAAGAAAACAGAACTCCAGATTACCATGGTAGTTCAGTTTAGTAGAAGAGATGAAAGTTATTCTAATGAGGATGGTAATGGAAAGCAATAATGTTAAGTAGTTCAGAGGCTACTGTGACTATAGACACACAACTCCCATTAACTGTAATTGGAGTTAAGCACATGTAATGATAAAAAAATAGACCTTTAAATATCTTTCCAATTGGAAAATAAGCTAATGTGTTCCAGGAAACAGTGTGATTTTATGTGGAAAATACTGTATTCTAATTGAGATGCACAAATTATTTTCACATTGATATTGCTCAGTGTATGATGGCATTTTTCCTAAGGTTAGGGATGTAGATCTGGTAGAAGTAATATCTGTACAAAGAATGCCTTTCCTTTTCTTAATGCTCAGCATTCGTCATGTTATTAAAGGAAAAGTCTCAATAGTTGCAATGGATTTATTAATTCAGTAGCTTGTTATCAGCATGAAACTCTGCTGTGCTAGGGGAAAAGCAAATTATATTTTACAAAACTGCAGTAGTGAGATTAAATCACTTTTCTATATTTCACTTTCTTCTTATCCTCCCTGCCAGGTAGTAAGTCGGCTCTCTGTCTCTATTATGAACCTCACATTTTGCAAACTATCAAGTCTCATAGTAATATAAAGGTATATTATCAAACAAACTCAATTATAGCAACTTTAGGAAGATTGAAATACGTGATAAAAGTAAAATCACATAGTATAATAATATTACCTCAAGGCATTAAAAACTTAATCCATATTAAGCTATAAATGTAGAAAATATGCAATGCTTACTTTTATCTATCATAAACATGGTATTTTCATAACATGTACAATTAACCTCTTGGGATTTTAAATGACTAGTATTTACCTAATTTATATCTTGAGTATTTCAAGGGATTTTGGAAAAGTATGGCACAGAAAAAAATAAAGTCAGTATATTCAATATTTCAACTGCCACAGAACTTGCTACCAATTATCTCTGGACTCAATGTTAAAGCTAAGGAATAAAATTTTAAAAAATGTTCTTGGTTTTGTTTATTAGCCATGCATTTCCTTCTTCACTAGGAAATATAGTCAGGGCCTAAGACAAATTTTATATGAGGTTGAAAGTCTGATGACAATGCCTGCCTATCTGGAAAATATGGAAGAGTGACAAAATAAAACTGAATAATATTAGAAAATAGTTGGGAAAGCTCCCAAGTATATTATATATGTGAAACTTACACTGAAGAGCAAACTAACAGAATTCACACAAACTGTAACAGATATGCTCAAGTGTCTACCACAGTGGATTACATCCAGAGATTTCTCAAAAACTCTGTTGATTAATCATCTAATCATTAGCAATGAATCAAAAGCTGCTCATGCAATTCACCTTCTACTATACTGCTTATACACAGAGAATATTATTTGCTAATAATATAGGCAAAGAAAAGAAAACCCTCCCTCCCTCTCTTCCTTCCTTTCATCTACCCATAAATTTTTACTGAATAAAATATCTGCAGAGTACCATAAAAGGCACCTTTATAAGTTTTTAGGAAGGAAAGGATAAATGTATAAACAACTCTAACATGAAA
Organism: Bubalus kerabau; assembly: GCF_029407905.1. Lineage (NCBI taxonomy): Eukaryota > Metazoa > Chordata > Mammalia > Artiodactyla > Bovidae > Bubalus > Bubalus kerabau. The sequence goes on along the minus strand of NC_073647.1, from coordinate 58,018,375 downwards.
CTAACTATATGTCTCTTATAGCATCTCTTAGAGTCTGATGCTGAGGCTGAAGCTCCAATCCTTTGGCCACCTGATACGAAGAACTGACTCATTGGAAAAGACCCTGATGCTGGGAAAGATTGAAATCGGGAGGAGAAGGGGACAACAGAGGATGAAATGGCTGGATGGCATCACTGATTCAATGGACATGAGTTTGAGTAAACTCCGGGAGTTGGTGATGGACAGGGAGGCCTGGCGTGCTGCAGTCCATGGGGTTGCAAAGAGTCGGACACGACTGAGCAACTGAACTGAACACTAGAAGTGCCAGGATGTACCTGAGAACTGCTTACTAGCTGTAAGGAGTCAGAGTGCCCTAGGCTTCAGTGAACACCTTACATCCAGTGAAGTGTGAGCACTGATTTTTCAGGCAACACAATTGAGCAACTGAACAACAGTACATGCATCGGAGGTTCAAAGAGAAAAACCATATCCCTTGAGTGCTGGAGTTGGGGGATCAGGGAAAACGTCATCTCAATTAGCCCTTAGCAGATAGGTGGGTTTTTCAACAAAAAGAAATAGATACGTTGCAATTAATTTTTGATTAGAGAAAGTGACCTCTAGTTCCTTATGTTGCTATTTTAATCATCAAATTTTTCCTATTTGGGGGCATGTAAAGCAATGGAGATATAAAAGGAGAATCAGAACTCTACATATATTTAACAACTATTTTCTAGGACACGGAGGAAAATAATGAAAGGGAATGCACCAAACAGATTCCTAGTGTTTCCATAATCAGATGATAGCTGTTTCCATAAACATGTGATTTTAATTTGTAATGGTATTCTTAAAAACCAAAAAAAATTCCCGAATGATTTTCAGAGAAGACAGCAGTTCAAAACAAAGACAGCAGTTTGTTCAAAACAAACAGGCAACCTAGGAAAAAAACCCCACAACAAAACCACCCAGGAGAAATGAGGTCCTCTGGCATCATCTGGTTAGGGTCTACTGCTGAAGCCTAGCTAGCACAATTAAGAGTGGCAGCAGAAAAGCTGATCAAGGCAAACACAGATTGTAGTGACCTGGGCCAAGAGTACTTGGCAAGATGAGAACCTGTGCAACCATTTTGGTTGATGCAGATAAACTAGCTGTTAAATGACAATGTGGATACAGGGTCAAATCATTCCTACCACCTGTCATCTCATGCCTTTCTATTCCACGTGTGACAGAAATCCCTATGACTAAGAATGTTAGGCATCAGCCATTTCTCTAACTTTGATCATATGATGGACAATCCTCTGTCATTTTCTGTGGCAGTTGTTTGTGATCTGCCTGAGCTTTGTTGCTGATATGCTGACCTAGAATATATTTACTTGTCATCTGTTTTTGTTTCTAAATCACTCTAAGACTACATATATACTCTTGTTGTTTTTAACATGTGCAATCTATCTTGTGGGTCTGGGCTACCTGCTTTTTGCTGATGATGGAAGTTTGAGAGGAGTCAGCCCAATTCCCCAGCTTCAGTAGCCCCGGGTTCTCTGGGGTTACGTAAGCTCGGTGGCTTCTGTAGTAAGGCAGAAATGGCAGACTTTCCCCTGCATGATGCTTCCATTTCCCAAACGACAGGATCACAGAACTATCCCACATGCTATGATTTTGAGGCGGGAAGATATTAAGCTACAGCTTACAATGTGTGCGACTATAAACAGGTGCTTCCCATTAGCAGTGTTCCCCATGCTAGCCTGTGCTTAATTACTTAACCAGTTGTATGGACAAAGGCAACCTGAATGGTTAATATCACAGACACTTTAGCAGCTGCCAGTGCCATTGTTTTAGAATATAAACTGTCCCTTAAGGTAGAAGCCAGTCAGCAATTGTTATAAATATGAGCAATTAGGACAGTTAAAACACGGCTTCTCAATGTCATATTCATAACTGACAGAGGTGCCTTTGTAGTTGTAGTTTCTAAGGCAATCTATGCACAACCCAAGTGCAGGCTGGGCTTTTAGATGATAAACAATGGCTACTAACTAGCAACTTATTCCTCATACAAGAAATCTGAAAGAACCTTTCCTGACATTTAAGTCTACTGGAATAAAGCCAGTCCTCATATTCTCAGACAGATGTATAAATATGGATGGCTGCACATCCATGTTCTTTGCAACATTGTTTCTACTAGTGAAAACTGTAAAAAGCCTATCTGTTCATCACAGGATTGGATAAATAAAGGATGAGACCCACATACATTAGGATACAATGCAGCTATTTCTAAATTATCATATAGATCTATATGTGCTTGACAGAGGTCCATATTATAGTCTCATTTCATAACCCTGTGTACGAGACAGCAAAAGAGACACTGATGTATAGAACAGTCTTATGGACTCTGTGGGAGAGGGAAAGGGTGGGAAGATTTGGGAGAATGGCATTGAAACATGTAAAATATTATGTATGAAACGAGTTGCCAGTCCAGGTTCAATGCACGATACTGGATGCTTGGGGCTGGTGCACTGGGACGACCCAGAGGGAGGGTATGGGGAGGGAGGAGGGAGGAGGGTTCAGGATGGGGAACACATGTATACCTGTGGCGGATTCATTTTGATATTTGGCAAAACTAATACAATTATGTAAAGTTTAAAAATAAAATAAAAAAAAAGAATTTGGAAGGCTATATATGAATAAAAATAGTGGCTATCTCTAAATGTTGAGATCATGTTTTCTTTTTTATATTTTTCCATGTCTGAATTTTTGGAACTGAGCATGATTAACTTGGTAAATTCGGGAAGCAACCTAGGTAGGATGTAAAAATTTCAGCCTTCAGAGCAAAAGCACATACTGTTCTCAACTTAAAGAGCAGTTTAGGATTCAATATGTAATCTGCATGAATTTACCATCACTAAGTACAGCATAATGAAAAGAAAAAAAAAAAAAAAAGACAAATCAGGTATCATTTTCTGCCCTGCTTAAAAAAGGGCCACAGAATGTTCCCTAGTCAGGAAGTAATGGCTTACAAGTAGGCTGGTTTTATGGCAGAGATAAATTTGTCTTCATATATTGTTGTCACTTATAAAGGATTTCATGTATCTTAGATTCTAAATTCTAAAAGTTCTAGTCTTAAGACATGAACCTAAATATTGCCTCTCCAAAAAGATATGTATAATTCAGAAGGATGAGGTATGTTGAACTTTGTTGACATCATCTGGAGAGTTTGACTTCAATGGTAAAATCAAATGAGACTTAAAAATTGCTTTGTGGCAACATGTTACCAATAAACCATAAATTAAAAATAGTCTGTCTTTCTATGGTGGACAATGCTGACCCATTTTCAAAAAGATACATACCCTGGGTTATTATTCCTGGTTAAAGCAGGCGGTGTGGGTTTGGAGAGGTGAATCTTGGCACAAAGCATTACTTTACTCTTTCTTACTACCATTTGTACTAGTCCAACAAATGATGATGGGATAAAGTAAAGCTAGCTGGAATTTGTAGTCTTTGAACTTATTAATGTTACTAGACACAGGTTTCCTAAAGAAATGGGCCACCCTTATATTCCTGTATTTGCAAAAATGATTCTTCATGTTTCCTTATCTGCAAATAATAGTACATCCATTGTAGGGTGTTATTAACAGAACTAAATGAGATAGTCTAGCACTTGACCCATATTAACCTTTTGATAGATGTGAAACACACACACATACACACACAAGAATCAATCAAGGTGGGATGATTTGAGAGAATAGCACTGAAACATGTATATTACCATATGTAAAATAGATTGCCAGTCCAGGTTCAATGCATGAGACGGGGTGCTCAGGGCCGGTGCACTGGGATGACCCTGAGGGACGGGATGGGGAGGGAGGTAGGAGGGGTGTTCAGGATGGGGAACACATGTACACTCATGGCTGATTCATGTCAGTGTATGGCAAAAACCACTACAATACTATAAAATAATTAGCCTCCAATTAAAATAAATTAATTTTTAAAAAAATCAACCAACCAACTAAAAAAAAAGAATTCTCAAGCAAAAAGTGCTTTCTACCTCTAACGGTTATTCATAATTTTGTATCAAAGTTCTCAGTGTATGACCATATGGGTGCAAATCTCTTTTCCACTGCTTAATAGCAATATTTTCCTAAACTTATTTTCCTCTTTGTGAACATGAAAATAATATTTAAAGATCTACCTAATAGGATAGTTACAAGAACTAAATGAGGCAATAACACAGAAGTACCAGAATGGTACCTGACAGAGTAAAAACTTAAACATTTTTAATGTTTGGTAGTATAAGAGTCACATTCCAAAGGTTTCGGCATCATGATACTATTACACTTTTAAAAGTCTAGATAGCCTCATTGTGGAGACTGTGACATGTTTTAGTCACTTTGGGGACCTTGGATAAGATACAAACAGATGTTTAAAAAGTCTTTTTCCGATTAGCCTATAAAAACAAAGACTAATAAAGATTAGTTAGGAAATCCAAATTTATCAAGGTTCTGACTTTTCATCTATTTCACAAGTCGTCATGAGTGGGGGTATTTTTTTATGCCCTTGGGAAGCAATGAAAATCTTTTATAGCAATTTATTTATCTTATTGCCATCCCATGAGTAGAAAAATGTTGCCAGGCTGCTTTCTATTACTTCTCTGCTTTAGGACTCCAGTTGTCTGGACAGATTTGTTCCCTGGGGAAGGAAGAGATTATTTCTAGAGATTCTAGCTTGGCTTGAATGATGCATCTAGTAAAACCAGCCACTCATTTTTTCCCCCTATGACAGCAGATTTACCAGGCAACTGGCTGACCTTTAATTTGGTTTCCTGAGTAGACCTATTTACTGGAAAGAGGGAGCCTTGCCTTCATAACCAGGGTCTATTCCCACATCAGGTATATTTCCTTCTGTCCAAAAACTGGCCTGCGATTTACTTTGGTATTCCTTTCTCGAACACTGACAATGTGCCTGTCACAGTATCAGAGAAAAATGAACCAGCCTCTTTTTTCAAGTCAGGTACTAGGTAGTGATTGTGGCCTTTTAGTTTAAAAATTAGTCTGATGAGATGTGTTAGAGCTTCTTCTGTAATCTGCTACACAATTCTCAGTGAGTCAGTTTTAGAACCTGAATTATATTATATCCCCTGACACAAAATGTAAAGTCTCAGAGCTATCCCTCAAGATATTCTCACAGAAATGAAGGTAGCATATAATAAGAATACAGTTATACTGAACATTATGATTACGGATATCCTCTTCAGGAGCACAGAAAGCAGAGCCTTAGGGAAAGCATCTCTGGGAAGGCTTTCTAGAGAAGGTGATGTTCTAGCTGATTCTTAAACAATCAGACTGACTTAGCCCGGAGAAAAATTATACTCCAGGCTTCCCCCATGGCTCGGTGGTAAAGAATTTGCCTGCAATGCAGGAGAGACAGGTTTGATCTCTGGATCGGGAATATCCCCTGTAGGAGGACATGGCAACCCACTCCAGTATTCTTGCCTGGGAAATCCCATGGACAGAGGAGCCTGGCTGGCTATAGCCCATGGGGTTGCAAAAGAGTTAGACACAATTTAGAGATTAAACAACAACAAAAGTATACTCCCAAGTAAAGGTGACACTGTGAGGAAAGGGAGAAGAGAGATGGGAAAAAATGTGAGTGACTACAAGTAAATCTGTGTTGATTAAAAGCAGGGGACTATGGGCTCTGAGGGTAGAGAAGTATTAATAACATCCATATTAAAGGCTCTTGGACTTCAGATGTACAATGGGGAGTGGAATTGTTAAGATCGATCAATTTCATTATCGTGTAGTGGAGAGGCTTAAAGGGGACCAGACAAAAACTAGGGAGTATTTGGACATGGAGGATAGAAAAACAGTTAAAGATAACTCTACAATTTCTAGCTTATTTATTTGGAAGAATGGTGGTTCCACCAACTAAAATAGGGTATATTAAGAAGAGAAGTTGCATTCAAGGAGAAGATTATGAGTTATGTTTAGGATTTTTCAAGTTGGAGATGCCTTTGAGATATCCATGTGGAGCTTTCCAGCAGGCAGTTAAATATTACAAAAGTGAGGTTCAGGGGAGAGGTCTGGAAACAGTATGAAAGACTCAGGAGACTTATCATAGATGATAATTGAAACCATCACCCAGGAAAGTATGTAGAGTGAGAAAAGCAGTTGGCTGATGATCAATTGCTGTGAAACAGTGATATTCAAGGGATGAGCATAGGAAGAGGAGTCCTTGAAGAAAATAGCAAATAATCAGAGAGCTACAGAATAAAACATTAGAGCACATATTATGGAATCCAAAGGAGTAGGTATTTTGAAAAAAATGGAATAAGCAATAATATCAAATGCTGTAGACAGATGCAGTAAAATAAAGACAGAACACTATCAGCTTTAGAAATATGAATGTCATTAGAGACCTTAATGAGAACAATTTCAGTACAATAAGGGGAACAGAAGCCATATTGCAGAAGGTTGAGGAGTAAGTGGAGGCAATGAATATAACTTATACTCGCATTTCCCATGACCCTGAAAGAAGTGCTATTTTCATAGAGTAAAACATTATCTCAGGTCATTTGCCTGACATGCCCAGCACCTCTTGTAGCTGAAACTGTCATGATTGTAGTTTTTTGCTTAGGGAAGCAGTGCTGAATAGGCTCACCTGCTCCAACAAAGGCCAATGAATGGATCACAATGGACACTTGGCCCCCCTCAAGGGCAACCAATTCATAGGGTGGCTAGTAACAGATGGCATACCTTATGATGAAATGTACTACTCAGTAGGGCAAAAAAAAACAGTCCAAAGAGAAATTTAAATAAAGAAACAGACACACAGAAGGAAGGGAAACTCATTTTGTTTCTTAAGATGTCCTAGGTTTCTGTTCTGAAAGAGCCCAATGTAACAGATATTGATTACATAATGCAATTCCTAATGGTGGGGCCAAGTGCATTAAAAACCAGTCAGTGAAGCTCAGTAGGCCGAAAGGAAGTTATATTCAAAGTTCTTTTTCATTTTTATATAAAAAATATTGACGTAAGCATATTCTGTATCACCTTATAGGAAACTAGCGTACTCCTGGATATATACATTTGTTGCTCATGGATATATGCATTTGTTTATTTGCTCATGGATATATACATTTGTTTATTTCTGTATTATATAAAATCCAAGCAACATATGATGTACGGAACTAATGAAAGTTTCATAATAATATGAATAAAGACAATTTTTCAGAGAGTTGTCATTCCAGAAGGAGATACTATTAAACCCCGTAGTATAGGTAAGTTGGACATATAAGGTCCTGTGACAGTACCATCCTCACAATGTGAAAAGAGGTACACGAAAAATGAAGTCTTTGTGAACCAACTTATAGCTCTTAATTAGCTATAAACAGAGGGGCAAATGTGCACTGAATAGTTTTTTCTGTTTCTGATTCCAGCAATAAGTGGATTAGATATCCATATTATGAAGATTTCAATCTTAGCCTTTTGTAAAGACAACTTTACAAAATGATCGAGTTGACACCCTATTAAAACTTGTATTTGAGAGTTGCCCAATACCAGAGTTTTCACTCTGTGTAATCTGATGATCCCAAGTTAGATTACAAAGCTTGATTAATACCATTTTATTCAGTCTATGTACACAACGGAGATTCTCTGCATTTGTATGAATGAGGTCAAAATATTTAACAGGATTCAAAGCTGTATCTTTCAACTATTAAAACTAGCATCAATAGACACATTAGTGTTAATAGACATATTAGTGTTATTTATCTGCTTTATAGTTTTATTCAAATTGTTAAAACATAAGGACTTCATGCCTATTTTTCTATTTGTTGATATTTAAGTTAATGACACATTAAAAAGTGTTTTAAGTCGATTACCAGAGACCCAAAAGAATTAGATTCCCATTAAAATGAATCTACAGATCCATTTTACTACAACTAATATCTGAGAAACAAGGTACTAGCTAAACTAATCACTATACCCAGATTGTCTTCCATTCAAGTCATCTTCCAACCTGCCTCTCTGAGCAGTCTTGCAAAAGACACCTTACTCCACAGCTTATAAAGCTGCTGTGGATTTGAAACAAGACTAACCCAGCTCAACTCTAATTTGAAGTGGTAGAAAAAAAGGCAAAACAGCAATAAAAACTTGAACAAGTTAATTTCTAAAAGGACTTTGGAGGGCTGATAGATTCAAATTATAATTATAATTCACTGCATATAATTATAATATTCAAATTATAATCCACTGCATTATGAGGCAATCTGAAGGTAAAAGTGAACAATAGCTCAGGGATCTTAGACTATATGTGTTATAAATTTGGCTCTAAAATTTGTGGCAGCTAAAAAGGTAAAGGAGAAGTTTATGGATTACATACTTGGTTTTTGTTTTTGTTACACAGACCCCACTCAATCTAATCAGATTTCCTCCTCTTCTCTGTTAAGTTCAGTTGACTTCATGACTATACTGTGAACAAACCTACGTATATTCCAAATTTTTGCTTGTGTGCCCGCCTTCACCTTCTCCTTTCCCCCTTTTAAAGCCTTCAGAGCCTAATTCAAGTTCAACCTCTGACCTCTTTGGTCTTCCTTGATCTTTCCTCTTGACTCCAAGAGTACAGATTTTATACTGCACAATTCAGCTTTTAATTTTAGCCAGTCTCACAGTTATCACTATCATTTTATGTACTGCCTTTCCAAGATGATAGTTCCATAACAGTTAAGAATGCATCTCTTTGACGTCTTTTATCAGCCTTCTCCATACTAAATAGCCATTTAATACATATCTGTTCTTTCTCTGGTCAGAACTTTTATGCTGTTAGTTCCCATATACCCATATCTGTAAGGGATGAGAAATAGTTTACAAACTCTACCTTTTCAATACTTTCATTTACTCTGGGTCTAATTGTGAATGTTTGAAATTGGTTCTGAAGAGGGCTTTGTGTTTTTAGGGAAAGTGGAGGAAAAGGATAATATGTATAGTTTGATTGTGAAATAGTACATAAAAAGACATTAATGGCTCTGAGAGCTCCAATGCTGACCACATACAAACAGACAACAACTTGTGGGGAAGGGTATTTCCTTATTCTTCTAACCAATCACACTACAGTCTCATTCTGAAAGGCTCTATTTTATCCTATTCTGATCACTAGTCACAAAATACAATAACCATAAATACCAGAATTTCAAGACCAAGGCAGATTTGTATGTATTGCTTCTAAGAGTCTCATCTGTCAGGATGATTTAACTACCTTTTGAAAGATACTTCAATATTGAAAACTTTCTTATAGATTAACTAGATCATGTAGGAAAAAATACAATTTCTATAAGTATAAAATGTTATATTGTGTGAATAAATTAATTTTCTCTAGTAATGCAAATATGATGACCATATTTATGAATAGGCCTATTCCAAATAGATATCACATTCCTGTCTTAAGGCTTAGAATTTTTCTTTCAGTTTTTATTTTCCTCGACCTCTCTGTAGCACTTGACACTGTTGACAAATATTCCTTCCATAAAATTTTCTCCTTTCTTGGCTTTTATATTACCATTCTTTCTTAATTTTCAAATTACCTCTTTGCCTGATACTTCTCTGTGTCTTCTCTGTGTCTTTTATAAGCTACCATTCTTTTCCTTGTCCCTTATATGTTACTAATTTTCAGGGTTTTATTCTTTGCCCTTTCCCATACTACTCTATATATGTTCCATGAGCTACCCTTGATGGGTATTCATCCACTTGCAAAACTTCAACTACTCTACCTTCTTTATGATAATGGATCTCAATTTTACATTTCCTATACTGTGTTTTGTGCTGTGCTCAGTCACTCAGTTGTGTCCGACTCTTTGCAACCCCATGGACTGTAGCTCATCAGGCTCCTCTGTCCATGAGGATTCTCCAGGCAAGAATTTTGGAGTGGGTTGCCATGCCCTCTTCCAGGGGATCTTCCCAACCCAGGGATCGAACCCAGGTCTCCCACATGCAGGTGGATTCTTTATTGTCTGAGCAACCAGGGAAGGCCTTACATTTCCTAGGCTCCAGCTTCGATCACCTTCCAAACATTTCTCCTGATTGTTCCCAAGCAACCTCACACTCAATATACAAATTGGACTGATTTCCCTTCCTTTGATCCTATTCTCTCCTTTCATGTTTCTTTATTTTGGTGAATGGGGCCATGATACAGGTTGAAATGGGTCCCCCTTCAAATTCTTAGGCTGAGGTCCTAACTCCTGTTACCTCAGAACGTGGCCTTATTTGGATATAGGAAAGACCTTTACAGAGGTAGTCAAAATAAAGTCATTAGGATGGGTTCTAATTCAATTTGACTCATGTCCTTATTAAAAAAGAGAAATTTAGAGATAGACACAAATGGAAAAAGCCACATGTAGATGAAGGTAGCGATCAGAATGATGCTTCTACAAGCCAAAGAATGCCAAAGATTGTCAGAAAACCATCAGGAGCTAAGAGAGAGGTCAAGAACAGATCCCTCCCTAGCACCTTCAGAGGGAGCATGGCCCTGCTGACACCTTGACTTCCAGCCTCCATACCTATGAGACAATAAATCTCTTTTGTTTAAGCCACTCAGTCTGCGATATTTCATTATAGAAGGCCTAGAAAACTAATATGCGTGCATGTGTTCTAGGTTGCTTCAGTTGTATGTGACCCTTTGCAACCCTATAGACTAGTCCAACAGGCTCCTCTGTCCACAGGACTCACCAGACAAGAATACTGGAGTGGGTTGCCATGTCCTCCTCCAGGGGATCTTCCATACCCAGGAATCGAACCTGGTAAAGAATCTGCCTGCAATGCAGGAGACATGGGTTCAATCCCTGAGTTGGGAAGATCCCCTGGAGGGGGACATGGCAACCCACTCCAGTATTCTTGCCTGAAGAATCTTGTGGACGAGGAGCCTGAGGGGGCTACAGTCCATGGGGGTCACAGAGAGTCAGACACGACTGAACAACTAACACTCTCACTTTTCACACTTTATTTACCATTAGCGACACTTAGGGAGCCCTAGAAAACTAATACAACCACCATATATTATGTTATAAAACCATTAAAAACCAACAATTGTCCTAGGCTCCTTCCCTTTCTTCACTTTCATATCCAACTGCCTGAAAAGTTCAGTCACTTCTACCTCCTGAATCATTCTTCCATCTATTTCTTCTTTATCATCATCTCCACTGCCACTGCTCTAGTGTAGACTAGGCTCTTTTAATAGACTCCCATTGACTCTCTCCTGCCTCTAGCATCACCCCATCTCAATCAGCCTTCCACAATGCTAGGAGATTCTAGAAAAGAATCTGCAAGTGGCTCCTGTCACCCATGCAATAAAACAATCAAACTCCTTAGTATTCATGGCCTCTCAGGACAATTCCTTTTCCCAATTTCTCATACTATACTTTAGCAATGTTGAACTTCCTGCTCTTCTCTGAGTATATCATGCTCTCCTATTGCATCTGCAAATGCTGTTCCCTTTCTTGAAACACGCTTCTCTTTCTTCTTTTCCTGCCTAAGAAACTCCTACTCTATTGTTAAGATTCAGCTCAAGCTTTCTACTGTGACTGTCCCTGTACCATCCCCCACTTTACTGGGAGCTCTGGAAAGTCAGGAACTGCTATTTGCATCTGTTTCCTTGGTGCCTGGAAAACAACAGGCACTCAAGAAATGATTTTTTGGAATATATACACAAATAAATATGTTTTTTGTTTATCCACAAAGAACGTGAAAATTTTAGAGCACAGTATTCATGAGTAAGTTAGTGCATGTGTTTATTAAAACTATTCTTTAGGTAAATTAATTCAGCATTGATGGCCTTTTTTGGTAAAGAGGACTGGCCGTATCTGTTTTTCATGGTTGTTCAAGATGTACTGCAAACCTTTTAATTTTCCCTGATCTGTTTTCGTTGATCTGTTAGTTCAACGGTCATTACAGGACAGAATTAAATTCATCTTTCCAGTCTTTAGATCTTAACATTTTTTTAGGTCTGTCAGTTCTCCTTAGATATCTTGTAGGAAAATCAAAAGCAGTCAATTTGCTGCTCCAGTCATATAATGACATAGGAGAAATGAAAGAGTGCATTACTACAAAAGGTCTAATTGCTCCTTTCTATTTCAATAACCTAAATTGTGCTTGAAAACATCTTATTTTATGAGGGGAAAGAGTTAAGTGATCCTCATTTCTACCAGGTTGCATCGGTTATTTAACAAAACTTCCCTCACCCCACCCCATCCGGTGAGTCCAATCATCTCATATTCTTGCCTCCAGGTGGCAAATGCTTGCCTGCACTTTTATTGTTTTTTGTTTGTAAGAAAACCAGCCTGGTTATACATCTCTCCCTCTGCTCCCTCCCTATGCAGGGATAGGGCACCAACATACATATGCAGAGCTTAGTTAACACAACACAAAAAAAATATTGCCAAAAAATATTCAGCCCTTTCTTGTGAAAACAGAAGCAAGTCCCTTTGGATCACAGCATGGAAAGTGTTCCACTAAAGCTTTAATATGAATTTGCTCAATGGGACTGTGCATACAGGTGTAGAACAATTATTAGATTTGATATCTGAATGAGCCCAGGTTCCCATTAGAGCCTGACTGCTTCAATGACCCCATTATTTTGCTTCCACTGCTCCCAGAACTGATCAACTTAATTATTCTGACTAACGAAACATTTAGGACATGAATTTCTGATTTGTTTAAACCATATGGGGCATCTAAAAGTGCCTTACTTAAAAAAAATCACAATACAGAAGAAATGACTATGAGGATGTGTTAGATGCTTGGAAGTAGGGCAGGGCCAAGTTCCATGCTGGGCACACAGACACTGTCTTTTCTGGGATGGCCCCTCTGTCTAGATTACTCCTTGGGACCTGTTATGTTTTAGCAATGTTGCTTTTCCCTGGAATTTCACTCAAAGCAGAAAGCAGGAATTTGGCAATGGGGGTAGGGACATGGAAGTGACAAGTTAAATCTTGCATTTCCTGCCATAATACATTCAGTTCCTTAAAACTATGTTCAGAAGCACAACAATAACAACAACAAAACTCCTCTTTGCAGAGCAAGCCAATTACAGTGATTCTCTGGCAAGAAAAGTCAGAAAACAGGAGTAACTTTAGAGTTGATGTGTAAGGAATACAGCCTTTTATATATGGAAGTGAAAGTGTTAGTTGCTCTGTCATGTCCAACTCTTTGCAACCCCATGGACTGTACCCTGCCAGGCTCCTCTGTCCATGGGATTTCCCAGGCAAGAATACTGGAGTGGACTGCCACTTCCTTCTCCAGGGGATCTTCCCCACCCAGGGATAGAACCTGAGTCTCCTACATTGCAGGCAGATTCTTTTCTGTTTGAGCCACCAGGGAAGCCCCTTACATATGGAAAGTTAAGGTCAAATTGTATTTCTTAATTAAAAAAAAAAGCATCACGTTCGAAATATTGGATTTTGACATTAACTTCAGCTGTAGCTGTACATTACCCATAGTATGTACCTAGAAGAAGGCAACGGCACCCCACTCCAGTACTCTTGCCTAGAAAATCCCATGGATGGAGGAGCCTGGTAGGCTGCAGTCCATGGGGTCGCTAAGAGTCGGGCACGACTGAGCGACTTCACTTTCACTTTTCACTTTCATGCATTGGAGAAGGAAATGGCAACCCACTCCAGTGTTCTTGCCTGGAGAATCCCAGGGATGGGGGAGCCTGGTGGGCTGCCATCTCTGGGGTCGCACAGAGTTAGACACAACTGAAGCGACTTAGCAGCAGCAGCAACAGCAGGAAAGGAAAAGATATTTTATTTTGATACAGAAATATACTGATTCTGATAAGTCACAGCTGCTTCATAATTGGCATTTTTAAAAGCAACTCCAACATTACCCATTCTTTCAGTTTATATTAATGACTATTAAAAAGTTTTATGCTTACTTACAGAAAAGGGGGGCATAAAAGTATTACCAGTCTCTAAAATTTTACAGATGCCAGTTTATTTCCCATCAGTGAATGCATCTGTCCTTAAAAAGAATGAAAGTGACATCAAAATGTTTCCCTTTGCCCCTTGCCTTCTTTCACTAATGATATGTAATGGCTGCTGAGCCTGCAATAAATGTGTTTGTGTCCAGTCATATTCCCATCATTTTACAATCCAATCTGATTTCTTTAAAAGAAAAGAAACAAGTCACAGGAGATAAGCCCAAGTTCCTGCTTCAAGGCATTCCCTGACATCAGCCTTCTCTTCGTACTTCTGCTCGAAGTGCCTGATTTGACAAAGCACACAGAAAGTCAGCAGACAAGTCTCTACACCTCCTCTCCCAAACTGCCTGACAGGAGTCAATAATGAATCTTTCACACAGCTACAATCTAACAATTTGAGATCAAAGTCTGAGGGGAAAGTTTCTAGCTATTCCGTACAATATTTTATTAAAGAGGGGTATAAAAATGCATTTGCCTCAGTGGGGCTATTATCCTCTTCTGGTTCAACTCAATCCATTTTAACAGTTGGCAGTTTCAATAACAGAAGATACAGGCGCTTTGCATGCCACATGAAAGCAAAGGATTCAGAGACGGAAGCAAAAATGGAAAAAAAAAAAAAAAAAAAACAGCTTCTCTTCTATAAAAGAATTTCTTTAATAACAGCAGCTGGGAAAAATTTCTCTGAGTTTGTGTCCTTCTCCTACTGTTTTATATAAAGTGGCTACCATACTTTTCTTCCTAGGCTACATCTACTGACAGACTGTCATAAGCAAACAACTTTTCCTCTTAGATTGCAATAATTATCTTCTGTATTTTTAATGCACTCAAAACAAATTTTCTTATAACAACATCACAGTGACAATGCCCCCTGTATTCCCAATGTAAAATGATATATTTTAAATATGATAATCATAAAAGCAGCCTATCCATAATTACTATTCTTAGGTTAAATAAAATATCAACATTTTTTATTCATGTTTAGGTTAACATTTGCAGTTCAGCTTTTTGCAATATTTAGATGGAACTGAATAAATTATGGGAACACTTTTTTAAAAGAACAAACTTTAAGATTGCTTCCTTCTTGAATGGGTTGTCATCCTTACTGCCCACACATGACCTTCAACATATAACATTAAAGACCTTGAAGTTCACCAGATGAGCCCATTATTAATGGTTAGCTATGTCTCTGTGCCCATCAACTGTGATTTATTCAATTTTGAACTTGTACTTAATGATTATTTAGAAAGAAATTATGTCTATTTTTATACAATGTGCTGTGATTAATAGGATTAATAGACATAATTTAAAAACTTCTGACACATTCAGATTGTAAACTGGTTAGTGTGGAGGAAGTGGAGGGATCAAGTTCTGTCACTATATCTTGATACATATAAACTAACTACATATAACTTGTGCAGACTAACTTGGGAGCAATAATGATATGTGTATCTTTTAAGGTCAATTTCCTATAGGTTAGGTATGAGGATTTTCTCCTAGGAGAAATAGCTCAGAAAAATAAGTAATTAACAAATATACAAGTAGATACATAAAGTACCTTCATGTGGAGTTAGGAGAAACAGCTCCAATCTTGTTTTGCACCCTCTTTCTCCCTTTTAAACTCCTTAACTTTAAATTGTTCTAGAGGGGAGGTTAGCCGATATTTTGTAACAAATGGTTACCTTTACTAAGCATCTCCAGCTTCTACAACATTCTGTGATGCACTATTACATTATCCACTCTGGGATTCAGTACAGTTTGCTCCCTCTTAGTTTATCCTTTACTAAGAGAGTGAAAACTAGTCCCTATTTAATCATTAACCCAAAGGCTGATAATCCTTATACCTTCCCTTTTCTTAGGCTAAACATTTCTAAACACATGTTTGACTTCCTTATCACAAATTTAAGGAAAAGGGAGTTGTTGATAATATGTCAGTTCTCAATTCATGCAGGTCAATAAAGTGTTTTATAAAAGATAGCTATTTTTAGAAGCGCCTCATGGACTTGTACAATAGTTTGTAGATAATGGAACATAGATTTTTAGAACTGGAAGGGAATTTGTGGATTATTTCAGTTTAGTCTAACCCTTCATTTTAGAGATGATTATACTGATCTCCAGAGAAGAGGATCAACTTGTCATAAACACTGTGAACAATAAAGATATGAAACTGAGAGGCTTAAAGCAGGGAATGGGATGTAAAGTAATGAAATGTAATCATAATTGTTCTTTCATTTATTGGATAATACATGATTATGATTTTAGAAAATATATATTCATGAAGAAAGCAATAAAATGATAGACCACAATCTTTTGATGGTCTTGTAAAATAAATACTTGAAGGAAGCAACTAGGGAGTAACAGTAAGCTTAACATTCTTATAATACAACATTCAGTGATTCAGCTCTTTGGTAAGCAAAAGTTCACTGGATTATATATATAAATCCTACAATATATGAATATATACTATATATAAAAACAGATTACAGATTTATATTATATAAATGTACAGATTCTATTATATATACACACATGTATATGTGTGTATATATTATATATACACACATGTATATGTGTACACATATATGTGAGTATATGTGTGTGTATCTCCTATATATTATATATACATATATATACATATACATATATATTATATACACACACATGTGTGTGTATACATATACATATATGTGAGTATATACGTGTGTATGTGTGTGTGTATCTCCTATAATTGTCCAAGGTGGCGCTAGTGGTAAAGAACCCACCTGCCAATGCAGGAGACAGAAGATATGTGGGTTCAATCCCTGGATTGGGAAGATCCCTTGGAGGAGGGCATGGCAACCCACTGCAGTATTCTTGCCTGGAGAATCCCAAGAACAGAGGCGCTTGGCGGGTTACAGTCCATAGGGTCGCTATAAATATATAGATTCTATTTCATATATATATATATATATATATATATATGTATGTATATCCAATAATCTGCATTTTAGTGGGCCTAAAATATGTTTATATAATGCACTGCCCACAAAGTCCTTAAAGTATACATTTATGCAAAGATCTGAGAAGAAAAGTACAGTTATGCACCTTGATGAGATGCACTTTGGGTTGGCTGACTTGCTATGGATATATACACACACACAAGCCTTTGTGAATGTAGCTATATACATATATGTATGAAAGTGAAACTGTTAGTTGCTCAGTCATTTCTGACTCTTTGTGACCCCATGGACTGTAGCCCACCAGATTCCTCTGTCCATGGGATTTTTCCAGGCAAGAATACTGGAGTGGGTTGCCATTCCCTTCTCCAGGGGATCTTCCTGACCCAGGGATTGAACCTGGGTCTCCTGCATTGCAGGCAGATTCTTTACTGTCTGAGCCACCAAGGAAGTCCATCTATCTATCTATCTATCTATATGTATATATCTGATCCTTGGCACCACATCGTCTTTATTAATAAACTGTTAACAGGCTTTGGACTTCTACATAGCTAAGATTAGAAAGTTAACAGTTCTTCAAGCTGTAAAGATAAGTTAGAAAAGTCACATCACTCACTCTGGTGATTCCATCATGTTCCCCATTGTTGATGGCAGGGGCTCAAAGCTGCTGGTATCATGTCATTGCTTTTGTTCATCTTTGTCCTAAACTTCATGCTACTGACATCCAGTATGTGCTTTAATATTTAAGACATCATTTTCCAATTTTTGCTGTGAGTTGGGTATTTTAATTTAGGTTGATTGGTTCAGTTCAGTCACTCAGTTGTGTCTGAATCTTTGCGACCCCATGGACTGCAGCACACCAGGCCTCCCTGTCCATCACCAACTCCCGGAGTTTACTCAAACTCATGCCCATTGAGTCAGTGATGCCATCCAACCATCTCATTCTCTGTCGTCCCCTTCTCCTCCCACCTTCAATCTTTCCCAACATCAGAGTCTTTTCAAATGAGTCAGTTCTTTGCATCAAATGGCCAAAGTATTGGAGTTTCAGCTTTAACATCAGTCCTTCCAATGAACACTCAAGACTGATCCCCTTTAGGATGGACTGGTTGGATTTCCTTGCAGTCCAAAGGACTCGCAAGAGTCTTCTCTAACACCACAGTTCAAAAGCATCAATTCTTTGGCACTCAGCTTTCTTTATAGTCCAAGTCTCACATCCATACATAACTACTAGAAAAACCTTGACTAGAGGTTTTTTGACTAGAGGAAAAACCTTGTCTAGCCTTGACTAGTCAGACCTTTGCTGGCAAAGTAATGTCTCTGCTTTTTAATATGCTGTCTAGGTTAGTCACAGCTTCTCCTCCAAGGAGCAAGCATCTTTTAATTTCATGGCTGCAGTCACCATCTGCAGTGATTTTGGAGCCCCAAAAAATAAAGTCTGCCACTGTTTCCACTGTTTGATTGATTGGTAATGAAATATAATTCAAAGCCAACTGTCACGTGAACAAGTTAAATGAGTGGTTGCTTCCATAAAGTCTCTGTTTCCAATTAGTTTCTGGAATCTGAGTGAGTTGTATTTCATCAATAGAAGTATTTGGAACTTGACTAGAAAGCAATACCTTTTTTCATTCATTGTGTATGTCAGTAACTATTGGGTATCTGTTTTAAAATGCTAGTAAATGCTGTTCTTTTCATTGACTTCGACTCAAATTCCTTTTAACAATGACCTCCTCATCTTATTCCTGGGAGCCACAAACATGGTGTGACTAGAGGAAAAGGAGATAAATTTTTGTGTATACATGGTTAATGTACGTGAATCTCGTTATACTAAAGCCACATATCCTATTTCTAAAACAATTACCTTCCCTTCCAAACTCCTCCTTTTCTTCTGTTAAACATGATAGGTTTTCAGTTCATCTTTCTACATGACTCATACCAGCAGCCCCTCCTGCCTCAACTTTAAAAGACTGGTAATCATCTGGTTCAAATTTCCAATCTCAATAATAGTCCAGCAGTCACAAAGAATTTAGCATTGTAATCATTCCAGGCGGTCTTAATAATGTTATATGATTAATTAGAAAACGTTCTCATAGTTAATATACTTTAATGTACCAGTCACCCCTTGATGCTTCCATTTAGTCCTTGTAGTTTGTTATTTATGATTTTTCCATGGCTTACTTCAAAATTTTCCTTGTTTGCATTACGTGCTATATTATGTAATGCTACGTTAATTTCCTGTTGTAATCGGTCAGCATGCCAACATCACGCACCTACTCAAATACAGCTTCAAAATTTTTTTATCAGCTTGTAGGTTTTATTTAACTGAAATCATTAAAGTAGTAGAGAATCTTGCTGCATGTTTGGATTTCACTTAAATTGCTGGTATAATTTTGAATTACTTTGTATCAAGTTTTCCAAATGCCCTTATAAAGAAATTTTATAGCAACTATATACATTTTTTAAGTGAGGAAAAGCAGCACACTTCTTTTTTCTTTGTTTTTAGGAAGATCTTTCTTAAAAATTTGCTGCTTTCTAAAAATTTATGTTATCTGTTAAAAACTATACTATGAGCCATAACACACAGTGTACCTTCTTTTTGTTGAAAACTAGCCACTTAAAAGATAACATGGCGGGGCTTCCCTGGCGGTTCAGTGGTTAAGATTCTGTGCTTTCAATGCAGGGGGCAAAGGTTTGATCCCTGCTCAGGGAACTAAGATCCCCCATGCCATGAGGCATGGCCAAAAAATTAGGAAAAAAAAAAAAAAGGTACCATGGCAGAAAAGGAAGAACACTGACTTGAGAGTCCTAGGCTCTGAGAACTGCCTACTGAACTGATGCCTAAAATAGGGATAATGTTTCAGACCTCAGATGGTTACTACCGAGATCAAGTGAGATCTCACAGACACAGAGCTCAAACCAGTGGTTATCAGTAACTACTGGGTATAAGATAGACTTAAGGATGTATTGTAAAACACAGGGAATATAGCCAATATTTTGTAATAACTATAAGTGGAGTGTAACCTTTAAAACTGTATAAAAAATAAAATAAGTTAAAAAGATCAAGTGAGATATTTTCTGTAGAGTGCCAGGCAACAATGTTTGGCACATAGTAAACATTTTGGAGAAGGCAATGGCACCCCACTCCAGTACTCTTGCCTGGAAAATCCCATGGACGGAGGAGCCTGGTGGGCTGCAGTCCATGGGATCACTAAGAGTCCGACAGGACTGATGGACTTCACCTTCACTTTTCACTTTCATGCATTGGAGATGGAAATGACAACCCACTCCAGTGTTCTTGACTGGAGAATCACAGGGATGGGGAACCTGGTGGGCTGCCATCTATGGGGTCACACAGAGTCGGACACGACTGAAGCGACTTAGCAGCAGCAGCAAACATTAAATTAATTCAGTGTGTTAGCTGCATATTAATCTGAACCTTAGCAGGTGTGCTTCATAAACATATCTCTTCTCAATGTACCAACCTTGGGTGTAGGGGGTGGGGGAACGCAACTATCGATTAACAGCTAGAGTTCAAAAATGAACTACTGAATATCTGAGTATTGAGAGGATGGTAGTGAGAATCAACTTATATTTTCTGTATTTATTTTAGAATTCAGAGTGAGGAAGATTTTAAAATCAGGATTTATGAGGAAGAGTATCTTTCTTTCTCATTACTATAATAAACAGCAGTCAAAAAAAAATGCCTCATCAGACTTACGGCAGATAACAAAGGGAAGTAAAACTTTAATTATGTCCTTGATTTATAGATAATGTTGCAACATCTCAAACAATGAACATCAAATTTTTCTGCAATCTATTTGCAAAGATGTGTATATGTGTATGTGTTTTAGAGATGGGATGGGAAACCATTTTTCATTCCATTCTTTTTAAATGAGAATGCACTTAAATAACTGTTCCAGAAAGAAAATGCAAATGAACTTTAAACTACTTACATTCCTTAAATTATTTTCCAATATGTGTCAACTTACACACATTATTATAGATCTAATCAGTGTTTATATACTCTCCTGTGATCTAATTCTTTCACTTAACATTGTTCATACAACAGGACCACTATCAGACTATACTTGTTTCCCTATAGTTCTTCCCACATCTCACTTTGTGCTTAGACATTCTAACAGATATATGTTGCTACCTTACTGTTATTTTAATTATAATTTCTGGCTGGTGAAAATGGTGTTTTTCCATGTGATAATTTATTGTGCATTTTTTTTTTCATGTAAACTTTCTCTCTCCATCTTTCATTTTGCTATATGAACTGCCTGGGGGACCAGGTCTAGAGGACCCTTACACAGTTCTTCCAATAACAACATAAGCAAATTTGTTTGATTACTCCACTAACCTTGTACAGCTAAATGATATAACTATACAGCTAATCATTGTCCATTCTCCTATGCTCTGAAAACAAATATCCCAATGGTCTCCAAATCCTCTAACAAATCTCTAAATTATTTCCCAATCTATTCTTCTCTAAGACTACTTTCATCTTCTCACAGTTATTTTTAGAAATCAACTTAGAAAGATAACTAAAAATACACATCTGATCATATAACTCAGTCTCCAGTTAATAAATTTTTTATTGCTTTCAAGACAAAGTGAACTTTTCGAGCACAGCCTAGAAGGCCTTTGCAATGTAGCCTAATCTCATTTACAGCCCAACCTCATTCTCCCATTGTTTGCATAAATTCTATAATACATTACATCTAAATATACTACTCATTGTTCCTGAATATCATTCTTGCTTTTCTGCATAACCCTTTGTTATGTCATTTTGCCTCCCTATTAGACTCAGGTCCCCTTTCTCCCTAGTCTACTCCAAATGCCTATGAATATCTTATATATCCTTAAGTTTCATCTCAAATATGATTGACCTCCTGAAGCTATTTCTCAACTGGATATGGCTTCTCCCTTGCTAAGATTATTTGTATATTTGTGTTATCCCCTTGGAATAGCTTATAAGCTGTTGAGAAAGTGAAAGTCACTCTTTCGTGTCCGACTCTTTGTGATCCCATGGACTATCCAGTCCATGGAATTCTCCAAGCCACAATACAGGGGTGGGTAGTGTTTCCCTCCTCCAGGGGATCTTCGCAACCCAGGGATCAAACTCAGGTCTCCTGCATTGCAGGTGGATTCTTTACCAGCTGAGCCACAATGGAAGCCCAAGAAGACTGGAGTAGGTAGCCTGTCTCTTCTCCAGGGGATCTTCCCTACTCAGGAATCAAACTGGGTGGTCTCCTGCATTGCAGGCAGATTCTTTACCAACTGAGCTATCAGGGAAGCTGTTGAGAACAGGGGCTCAACTCACATCTTTCTCTCTGCAAATGCTTTGCAGAGTAGGCATTCTGTACATTTATCTTGAACTGAATATTCCTCAAAGTATGAAAAACCCTATAACAGCAATAACTTTGCCTCCTACATGGTTGGATCATCCCTGCACTCAACATAAATATGGAATGAATACAAATTACAAACATGAACACTTTCAAAGTCATACAATTGGGTAAAAATTAAGAACATGTATATTCTTACCCTCCTAAATGTAAGGCATAGCTCCCACCCTCCCAGTTATGTCTCAGAAAAAAAGAAATTGTCTTACACTCCAGTCCTTACAGATGCTTTAATTATAAGGGGCCTTTTCTAAACTACTGTATTTTTTAATATTAAAGTACTACTTCAAGAACACACATTAGTCTGGGACAAACTCAGTTTGAGTTTTAGGTGATTATGGAGGTAAATTTACAGAATGAGAGTAGGGGGTTGGAAACAAGAAAATGTAACACAGATCTAGGAATTGTTTACAGGGTATGTCCCCAGAGTATTAAGTGTTTGATATGATGGAATAAATTAAAAAAAAAAGCCTTTGAAAGATCACTTAAAATTGCAATTCAGTAAATACCTAGAGAAGATAAAAAATATATACATATTTAAAATGACTGGAATAATCAACTGGTCTAGTGCCATACACGTGGCTTGGGATAAAGGTGACAGGGGTGCTATCATACACTAATTAAAGTCCTGTATCTCTATCTAAAACTTGGACATGAATGTGATGTATTCCAGAAAATTGTCAGGTGACTCAAAAATGGGCTCCTGTGCTTATAGAAACACTGATGTCAGTAATATATGTGAAGAAGCAAAACAAAATTGTTTTATAGGATAGGATAGTAAGGGGGAAGCAATTTTTCTACATGCAGATATTATATTGTACCATATGCAATTTGAATCCATTTGTACAATTAAATGAATTTCCTATAATAATTAGACGTTTTACTATTTCATATACATTTGTGAGAGGCTATCTATTTCAAAATGGTCAAAAACTTAAAAAAATATCCTCTTAGGAAAATGGGGGACACCTTATCCATACTTTTGAATCCACAGAGGTGTGCCTCCCTCATTTTGATCACAATAGTAGTAAGAGCTGCCACTTAGAATTTGCTGGGTATCAAGGACGTTGTTAAGAGTTTGCATATATGTCATTGATGCTTCAAGCAATTCTGTAGGTGAGTATTAAGAAGCCATTGTATAAATGAGGAGAGTGTGCCTCCAAGAAATTAAAAAGTTTGCTCAAGATTATGCAGTGAATAAGCAGTGGACATCCATGGAGTTTCAAAGTTCACAAGCTGAACCACCATGTCGTATGGCCCCCACAAGCACTGAGCCTGAATTTCTAGGTCCATGACTTTGACAGGATGGTGCTTAATATAAACAATGGTGAAGTCAAAAGTAGGACAAGAACAAGAATTTTTGTAATCCATAAATGCATTTCCATCTTCAATAAAAACCCTTTTAATACCTTTTTTATTCTGAATACATTTCAACTAGAAAGTGAAGAATACCACACTCATGATCCGTTTAGCCTCATGATTCTATTTCTGGTGAGATTCACCGAGGGATGCTCTGTAGAAAGGAGTGGTTTACCCTTCTTTGTTTCCCTAACCTTCTTTCTGCTAACCACGTGTCTACAGTGCATGAACTGATCCAAATCACTTTACTTTCCAAAACATGATAGTTCTTTATACTCAATATTTTGTTATAATCTATAAGGGAAAAGAATCTGAAACAGAGTAGATATACATATGTACAACTGAATCAACTCTGTTCTACATTTGAAACTAATACAACACTGTAAATCAACTATACTTCAATAAAATAAATAAATATTCTATTTCTTCACAACTTCTGGGGTAACCATGACTTCCCCTTCTTCATTGTTTACTTCTGTAATGCTTCAAGGATATTCCTCAGCTCCAATATTCTTGGCTTTGGTAAACAGGTTTGCACATATCCTGTCAAAGCTTTTATGATTTCAGTTGATGGACTCTGAGCACAGTCTCACTGAACCACTATATTTTCCAACAGAAGAGCCCTGATTGTTTTAGCCTTTCATAACAGGGAATTCTCACTATTTGCTGGTTTATTACAAATGCCTTCTCTGGCCTGATGCGGCCTGGTGTGTGTGTGCACAGTTGTGCCTAACTCTTGGCGACCCCATGGACTGTAGCCCTCCAGGCTCCTCTGCCCATGGGATTCTACAGGCAAGAATACTGGAGTGGGTTGCTATTTCCTCTTCCAGGGGATCTTCTTGACCCAGGGATTGAAACTGTATCTCCTGCATTGGCTGGCAGATTCGTTACTACTGAGCCACCTGGCCTGATACAGCAGCATCTTCTCTTTGGATGCCAACCTCTTTCCAGATGCTGACCAGCAGAAATGTTGACCCATCACCTTCCTGAGTTCATCTTTTCAGGGGACACTCCTACATCACTTTGCAAGATGGGAATGAACAAGATGGGAGCCCACCAGCTTGTGAATGCAGCCTGGCTTATTTTATCTTTTTTCCCCACAAAATACTTTTTACCCACACAGAAGCTCATCTGCCACTTCTCAGCCCACTTGTGAGCCTCAGGAGAGGTTCCTGCAGTTTACCCCTTGGAGCTTGGCATTTCACTTTTAGTGAGCTCAGAACAGCTGAGTGTCAACTGCAAACTCTCTCGTTTCCTTAACTTTTTGACAGAATCAAATACTTCCTTGAAGTAATTAAAGCAATAATGTTTCAAACTGAAGGAGAAATATTAAGTGTAAAATTATCCTCCAATTAAAGAAAAAATGCTCCACACCGTGGTATTTTTTTTTTTTTAATTTCACCCTTCTTCGCAGTGATGATGAACAGTAGATCATAATAGAAGCCTAGATTTAGACATGCTACTGGCCTCAACCTCTGAAGGCATAAAAGCCAAGGATTGATCTGCCAAATATTCTAAAATGCATTTACTTTTACTGTCATCAATCCTTCCAATTGGTCCCCCCCAGGTTGCTTTGTAATTCTATCTGCCTCTTACATATTTAAAAAGCCTAATGTTTATCATTACTTCATTTTTAAAACTTTTATTTCCTTCTCTAGGAAGCCTTATTAATTTTTATACTACTCCTTTTTCAGAATGTAAAATAAATAAAATAGATTTTAGTCTTCTTAGATATGCTTCCATGGTATGAAGTTTTATTATGAATTTTAAAAAATCATTGACCAGAATTCTAATTTTCCCATAGACATTTTAACAGGAAATAATGAAGACAAAATTTTAAAACAGATTTCTGTTGTAGCTAATTTAGTATGTGAAGAAATAGAATTCTAAAGTTTGTTTTTTTCTTTTGATCAATACAAAATTAATTTGCACAATCCAAATATACTCAACTTTTGAGGGTGTCTGTGTGAATGTATATCTCAGAACAGTGGTTTGGGAGTAAATAATCATAACTAGGTGCTTCTCTAGCTACAACCTAGACATGTATGAAATGAAAAATTATAGATTGTGTAATCACCTTAATATCTGCCTTAAAGTTCTGTCCTGAACACAGGTTGCTGGGTCACTTAAGGTTCCTGAATGATCCACCCAAATCTCATGTTAGTAGTAGACACAGCATGATATAGTGGAAGGAGCATAGAATTTAGACTCAGAGGTCCAAGGCTTACATTTTGCTCAGCCTCATTTAAGTCAGGAAACTAGTAATGAGTCACTTAATCTTTCTAATCCTCAGTTTCTTGACCTGCAAAGTGAGGAAGTTAATTTATCTTACTATGTTCACATGTTTCTTGTGAGGCTCAAATAAGATAATGTAAAAACTTTTAAAGTAGTTAATAAACAATAAAGTTTTATTAAAATCAGCTTTATTAACTGCAAAGCTTATCTAAAAATAGACCTCTTGCCAATGGGCCACTTTGTATCTTTTCTATTGTTGGCTCTCTATTTTATACTATGATCCCTTTAAAAATAGTCATGGCTTTATGGCTGTGTTCATAATTTAAAAAAAAATTTAGATCTTTTTCTATGCCATTTTAATAATCATGGAAGAAAGGGCCTTGTTTTTATTTTACCACTTTCTTTTTAGTTCAGGTTCTTAAGCACAGGCCACTCTGATGATGTTTAAAACCAAGATATCAAATGACACTGTCATGATCTGGAAATGTCTGCGAGGTCCAATGGGAAGTCTTAGCAAATGTCAGAGTACCTCTAAGGCAAGGCTCAGGATGGCTAATGATGCAAGAGTTTAGTACTAAAGATACATACAGCAGGATGCTGAGGAAAGGCCTGCTTGAGGCTCAAAGGTCAAGCAGCACAAGTTTAATGTGAGTAAAGTAAAAGGTCACTTAGCATTGTGATTAGTGATGCTGACTGGGTCAGGGTGATGTAATAGATATAGTCAACTAACACTTCAATTTCAGGAGGTGTCAGAATTGATATTTTCATCCATTCCCCTTCCTTTCTGACACGTAATTACTTAGAAAAGCCAACGACTGAAAACACATCCTAGGCAGCAGTCAACTGTTTGGTAGTTAGCAGTCTACTGTGGTTGAGTTGCAGTTAAAAGGCATTATAGTGGCTGATGACTTACAGACTTTAAAGGAAGATAAATTATTTCTACATATCTGTTCAGAACGGTCCTAAATGGTGTGTCTATCACTGGCAATTCAATTGTTAATTTTTGCTTTAAAGCCAAACAAATACACATTTTCAAGACAATACAGAAATCTGGAAGAGGAACTGATCCAAGTAGATGATATGAAAACAAGGAATACATCAAATATGGCAGATGCATAGCAATAAGCGCTAAATGAAGGTGACAAAAATACCCCCAATAACATAATATCCCACCACCACCAATAACAACAACAATAACAAAATATCCGCAGAAATAAAAAATTAAAGGTCCTCCCCATCTGCTTCAAATAGCTATAAGGAATGCTGAGATATATGGTAGTGTGTGAAAGTTAACACTACACATTCATAACACAAAGGACT
Organism: Bubalus kerabau; assembly: GCF_029407905.1. NCBI lineage: Eukaryota > Metazoa > Chordata > Mammalia > Artiodactyla > Bovidae > Bubalus > Bubalus kerabau. The sequence goes on along the minus strand of NC_073647.1, from coordinate 57,991,188 downwards.
TATTGCGATGGATAACATAATAAAATCCTTGCAGGGTGATGGCTCATCCTAGGATATGAAGAATAATTGGAGTGGGATCTAAGCGATTTTCATGTGGCATCCACAGGGTCTCAAGAAGAAAGTGAAATCAAAAGGACATATTTGAAAAAGAGACTATATATTTTAAACTCATTTTTCATCTAGTCAGAACATCAAAGGATTTATCCTCACAGCTAGTCAGGTGTATTCTGTGGTAACCATTTAGGATTTACACAGGTTAGAACTGTAAGCTACACAATGAATTTTTTCTACATCTTTGTATCTTTAACACCTAACATGGGGCCTGCCACAGAGCTTGTGGCAAATAAAAGTATGTTGAATGACAGACACTTTGTTCTTATGGGCCTTAGAGTCTTGGACTGGATTGGCCAAAAAGTTCATTTGGATTTTTCATAAGATGATACAGAAAAACCCAAACAAACTTTTTGGCCAACCCAATATACAGATGGGAAAAAATAATTAAATAACAAGTCAGTTACAACAGATGCTAGGAATTATAATGAGAGACTCTCTTTTTCATGTCTGTACCTCTTCTTCCTTAAAGCATGACTTCTTTTTGATCTTCTTGGGATAACTATGATATGATATCAGCCCAATTTTCTGATAGGTCAAGATTGTATAAATCAGAGTTGGAAGCTGGACCAGAAGACAAATACCAGTGAAGATCTGTCTTGCTGTAGAAGAGAGCTACTTTTGACTTTAAATCCTTGTGGTTTCATACTATTTAAGTATGTATTTCATTGGTGAAATTTCTACTTGTTCTTGGTGATTTTAATTCAGCATTTACTGTGTCTACTATGCACATGGAAACAAAAAAGTGAGTACCTAAAACATAGATGTAATACTATATAGTTTGAGTAATTTTTCAAGTTTTTAAATTATATTGTAATTGATTTTTATTCTGCCGGGAGGAGCTATCCCACATCCAAGGAGCGGTAGCTGCGCGGGCACAGGAGGGCCTAGAGGAGCTACTCCACGCTAAAGGTCAGGAGCAGCGGCAGTGAGGAGATACCTCTCGTCCAAGGTAAGGAGCAGCGGCTGTGCTTTGCTGGATCAGATGTGTAGAGATACCCCACGTCCAAGTTAAGAGAAACCCAAGTAAGATGGTAAGTGTTGCAAGAGGGCATCAGAGGGCAGACACACTGAAACCATAAGCACAGAAAACTATAGTCAATCTAATCACACTAGGACCACAGCCTTGTCTAACTCAAACTAAGCCATGCCCTGTGGGGGCACCCAAGACGGGTGGGTCATGGTGGAGAGATCTGACAGAATGTGGTCCACTGGAGAAGGGAATGGCAAACCATTTCAGTATTCTTGCCTTGAGAACCCCATGAACAGTATGAAAAGGCAAAATGATAGGATACTGAAAGAGGAACTCCCCAGGTCAGTAGGTGCCCAATATGCTACTGGAGATCAGTGGAGAAATAACTCCAGAAAGAATGAAGGGATGGAGCCAAAGCAAAAACAATACCCAGCTGTGGATGTGACTGGTGATAGAAGAAAGGTCCAATGCTGTAAAGAGCAATATTGCACAGGAATCTGGAATGTCAGGTCCATGAATCAAGGCAAATTGGAAGTGGTCAAACAGGAGATGGCAAGAGTGAACGTTGACATTCTAGGAATCAGTGAACTAAAATGGACTGGAATGGGTGAATTTAACTCAGATGGCCATTATATCTACTACTGAGGGCAGGAATCCCTTAGAAGAAATGGAGTAGCCATCATGGTCAACAAAAGTGTCCGAAATGCAGTTCTTGGATGCAATCTCAAAAATGACACAATGATCTCTGTTCATTTCCAGGGCAAACCATTCAATATCACAGTAATCAAAGTCTATACCCCAACCAGTAACGCTGAAGCTGAAGTTGAATGGTTCTATGAAGACCTACAAGACCTTTTAGACTAACACCCAAAAAAAGATGTCCTTTTCATTATAGGGCACTGGAATGCAAAAGCAGGAAGTCAGGAAACTCCTGGGGTAACAGGCAAATTTGGCCTTGGAATACAGAATGAGCAGAGCAAAGGTTAATAGAGTTTTGCCAAGAGAACGAGCTGGTCATAGCAAATACCCTCTTCGAGCAAAAAACCAGAAGACTCTACACATGAACATCACCAGATGGTCAACACTGAAATCAGACTGATTATATTCTTTGCAGCCAAAGATGGAGAAGCTCTATACAGTCAGCAAAAACAAGACTGGGAGCTGACTGTGGCTCAGATCATGAGCTCCTTATTGCCAAATTCAGACTTAAATTGAAGAAAGTAGGGAAAACCACTAGACCATTGAGGTATGACCTAAATCAAATCCCTTATGATTGTACAGTGGAAGTGAGAAATAGATTTAAGGGACTAGATCTGATAGATAGAGTGCCTGATGAACCATGGATGGAGGTTCATGACATTGTACAGGAGACAGGGATTAAAACTACCCCCATGGGAAAAAAAAAAAAAAAAAGACCATCCCCATGGAAAAGAAATGCAAAAAAGCAAAATGGCTGTCTGGGGAGGCCTTACAAATAGCTGTGAAAAGAAGAGAAGCAAAAAGCAAAGGAGAAAAGGAAAGATATAAGCATCTGAATGCAGAGATCCACAGAATAGCAAGGAGAGATAAGAAAGCCTTCCTCAGCGATCAATGCAAAGAAATAGAGGAAAACAACAGAATGGGAAAGACTAGAGATCTCTTCAAGAAAATTAGAGATACCAAGGGAATATTTCATGCAAAGATGTGCTCGATAAAGGACAGAAATGGTATGGACCTAACAGAAGCAGAAGATATTAAGAAGAGGTGGCAAGAATACACAGAAGAACTGTATAAAAAAGATCTTCACTACCAAGATAATCACGATGGTGTGATCACTCACCTATACCCAGGCATCCTGGAATGTGAAGTCAAGTGGGCCTTAGAAAGCATCACTATGAACAAAACTAGTGGAGGTGATGGAATTCCAGGGGAGCTACTTCAAATCCTGAAAGATGATGCTCTGAAAGTGCTGCACTCAATACGCCAGCAAATTTGGAAAACTCAGCAGTGGCCACAGGACTGGAAAAGGTCAGTTTTCATTCCAATCCCAAAGAAAGGCAATGCCAAAGAATGCTCAAACTACCTCACAGTTGCACTCATCTCACACACTATAAAGTAATGCTCAAAATGGGCTTCAGCAATATGTGAACTGTGAACTTCCAGATGTTCAAGCTGGTTTTAGAAAAGGCAGAGGAACCAGAGATCAAATTGCCAACATCTGCTGGGTCATGGAAAAAGCAAGAGAGTTCCAGAAAAACATCTATTTCTGCTTTATTGACTATGCCAAAGCCTTTGACTGTGTGGATCACAATAAACTGTGGAAAATTCTGAAAGAGATGGGAATACCAGACCACCTAACCTGCCTCTTGGGAAACCTATATGCAGGTCAGGAAGCAACAGTTAGAACTGGACATGGAACAACAGACTGGTTCCAAATAGGAAAAGGAGTTTGTCAAGGCTGTATATTATCACCCTGCTTATTTAACTGTAATGCGGAGTACATCATGAGAAACGCTGGGCTGCAAGAAGCACAAGCTGGAATCAAGATTGCTGGGAGAAATATCAATAACCTCAGATATGCAGACGACACCACCCTTATGGCAGAAAGTGAAGAAGAACTAAAAAGCCTCTTGATGAAAGTGAAAGAGGAGAGTGAAAAAGTGGCTTAAAGCTCAACATTCAGAAAATGAAGATCATGGCATCTGGTCCCATCACTTCATGGCCAATAGATGGGGAAACAGTGGAAACAGTGTCAGACTTCATTTTCTTGGGCTCCAAAATCACTACAGATGGTGACTGCAGCCATGAAATTAAAAGACTCTTACTCCTTAGAAGAAAAGCTATGACCAACCTAGATAGCGTGTTGAGAAGGAGAGATTACTTTGCCAACAAAGGTCCATCTATTTAAGGCTATGGTTTTTCCTGTGGTCATGTATGGATGTGAGAGTTGGACTTGAAGAAAGCTGAGCACCTAAGAATTGATGCTTTTGAACTGTGGTGTTGGAGAAGACTCTTGAGAGTCCCTTGGACTGCAAGGAGATCCATCCAGTCCATTGTGAAGGAGATCAGCCCTGGGTGTTCTTTGGAAGGAATGATGCTAAAGCTGAAGCTCCAGCACTTTGGCCACCTCATGCGAAGAGTTGACTCATTGGAAAAGACTCTGATGCTGGGAGGGATTGGGGGCAGGAGGAGAAGGGGACAGAGGATGAGATGGCTGGATGGCATCACTGACTCGATGGACGTGAGTCTGAGTGAACTCCGGGAGTTGGTGATGGACAGGGAGGCCTGGCGTGCTGCGATTCATGGGGTTGCAAAGAGTCGGACATGACTGAGTGACTGAACTGAACTGAACTGATAGTTGATTTACAAAGTTGTGTTAGTTTCAGGTGTAGAGCACAGTAATTCAGTTATATATATATATACAAACACACACATATTCTTTTTCAGATTCTTTTCCCTTATATGTCATTATAGAGTATTGAGCTCTCTGTGCTATATAATAGGTCCTTCTTGGTTATCTATTTTATATACAGTAGTGTATGTTAATCCCAAACTCCTCATTTATCCCTTAACATGATTTTTGCATTCTTAAAAAGTTTTCAATGTCTCTATGCTAAATTTTCAGAACCCCCATCCCACCCCCAGAATCTGTCCTTTTTTATATTTCTAGATCAGTTCAACTGAAGAGTACCCTGACAAGGCAAGGAGAGTTGTTTAAACCTTATTATTTACAACAACTTATCTTACAAATCAGAATTGTCTCAGTATGGTACAATAATAAATCAGATATAATTTTGATGCTGAATCTGATGTAACAGAGGAGTTGTAACATACATAGGTAATCCCCAATTGTACACTCCTTTGTTTGATGCTGTCTGTTTTCACTTCATAGTAAATAAATGTTCTACCGTTGAACTCACATATTTATTATAATAAAATACCACAATTATCTTTTAGCTATCTTGGTTAGATTTTACTTGGAAAAGTTTTCTCTGCATAAAAGAAAAAGTGATTGAAAAATCACTGCTCTAGTGTCTTCTAAATGGTTCCCAGAGGTCCTTCCTAAAATCCAAATTTGATCATGGTACTCTTCTGCTTAAAACCTGTCAGTGGATCCTACACCATGTAAAAGTTCAAACTCCTTTATATCAGAATCCTTCTTGGCAGCTGCCCAAATCCCCAGCCTCATCTCTCACCTTGCCTCTTTACATCTGTACCTCAAGCCATACACTATTTCCCCCAAGCCATATACTTTTTATTTTTTAGGACCATGGCAAAGCCTCAATTTCTCCCAGTTTTTTAAAGAGCTATGTCTCAAACCTGTCTGGCCTCCTTGTCTACTAGGAAAACTACTTTATATCCTTCAAAGTTCAATCTAAATATAAAGCCTTTTCTTGTAATATGTTCCCTTCTCCCACTAAAGACTTCAGTCTTTCTTCCATTGCAAATCATATACACTATTATCCAACTCAACAAATTTTAACATGGGAGTTTTCACATAGAGTCTCCCCAACTAGACTGTTGAATTAACTTATAGACATTTTGCTCTGATGGGCCTTAGAGTCTTCTATTGGATTGGCCAAAAAATTCGTGCAGATTTCTTGTAATATGGTATGGAAAATTCCAAACGAATTTTTTTTGCCAACTCAATATATAGGTGGCAAAAAATAATTAAATAACAAGTGAGTGAAAACAGAGGCTAGGGATTATAATGAGAGACACTCTTTTTCATGTCTGTACCTCTGGATTCCAGTGCTATGAGGATAGTGATCTGTCCTGTCATATCTTTGAATCTTTGCAACTTAGGACAGAATCTGGTTCACAGATGTTACATAATACAATACTTACTTAAATAAATAAAAAGTGACTTAACTTGGAATTCATCAATTGCCTAGGGACTAGGGTTGATGTTTATTTTTGTTTAGCAAACCTCTTCCCCATAGATAATCTAAAGTTAATAGTATAAATAAGATTATAAGGAGAATATTTTAAATGCTTAAAAGAACAAACTTTTCAAATCCCCTCAAGTACTTTATAAGCATCAATTTACATACAACTGATATGCTAATTATAATTTAGCCATATTCGTTCATTAAAACTGGGTCCTTAAGGACCTCTACTAGGCAATGTTTGAATGACTGAATCTTGTTAACGTAGCTGAAGCTTCTGAACATACTAGAGATACATAAACATGAATGTCCTTAAAATTATTCCATAATTTCAATAATGTTAACTAAATCAAAATGGCCTTTCTGATTTGGCAAGATGCTTTATTAAATACTGTTTCACTTCATTTTATGATACTACTTAAGTCCATTCATTGTTACTTTAACGATTAAAAAAATAGCCACAGTGTTATTAGTGGGTATTTTTTTAATACCTCTATTATGCGCTCTATTCTGTATTATAACGCCAAATTCTTTGGCATGAAATACAAAGCCCCTTACCATCTATGACCTCTTCATTCTCTCCTATGTAGCCCATCTGTGTATCCTACCACTTCTTGCAACTAACCCTACAGTCCAGTTATACCAACTCCTTGCACTTCTTGAAACATGCTGGGTCTTTTCATGATATCATATTTTTATACATACTGTTGCTTTTTCTGTAATGGCCTTTGCATACTCATGACCATGAAATCATTCATTAACTCTGATATCTGTTTTCCCATGCCTCAAAGACAGCTCCATAAAGAAGCTTTTTGGTCATCTAAGACAATGGTTCTCAAGGCAAGAATATTTGAGTTGGTTTGCCATTCCCTTCTCTAGTCAAGGAGATCAAACCAGTCAATCCTAAAGGAAATTAACCCTGAATATTCATTGGAAGGATTGATCCTGAAGCTGAAGCTCCAATACTTTGGCCACCTGATACGAAGAGCTGACTCATTGGAAAAGACCCGTATGCTGGGAAAGATTGAAGGTAGGAAGAGAAGGGGATGACAGAGGATGAGATGGTTGGAGGGCATCACCAACTCAGTGGACATGAGTTTGAGCAAACTCAGGGAGAGAATGAAGAACAGGGAAGCCTGGCATGCTGCAGTCCATGGGGTCACAAAGGATTGGACACATCTTAGCGACTGAACAATAATAAGACAATGGTAGTCACCCATTTCTCTGTGTCCCCAGCAAATTTTGTTGAGACATATATTATTTATGATAATACATATTTCTGTCTACCTCCATTTGCATGAGGTCTTTGAGTGCAGAAACCGCATGCTATTCTTTCTATCCCAGCATCGAGCATTGTATCTGGCACAAAGAAGGCACCTGTTGTGGATTGAATTGTGTCCTCCAAAAAGATATACTGTAGTCCTAATTGTGGTACCTGTGAACGTGACCTTAATTGGAAATAAGTTCCTTGCAGATGAAATCAAATTAAGGTAAGGTCATACTGGATTAGGGTAGGCTTTATAACTAATGACTGGTGTCCTTATTAGGAGAAATTTGGCAACACAAAGACTCAGAGGACACAGAGAGGGAAGAAGGCCATGTGACAACAAAAGCAGAATGTGGAATGATGCAGCTGCAAGCCAAGGAATGGCAGGGATTGCTGACAACCACCAGATGATACCTTCTCTGGTAGCTCAGACAGTAAAGAATCTGCCTGCAATGTAGGAGATGCAGGTTTGACCCCTGGGTCAGGAAGATCTCCTGGAGAAAGGAAATGGCAACCCACTCCAGTATTCTTGCCTGGGATATCCTGTGGACAGAGGAGTCAGGTGGGCTACAGTCCATAGGGTCACAAAGAGTCAGACACGACTGAGCGACTAACACTTTCATTTCACCAGATGCTAGTAGTAAGATACGCAGTAGATTCTCTCTTCAGTGACCCCTAGTGGAATCAACCTTGCCTATACCTTGATTTTGTATTTCTAGCCTCTAGAACTCTGAAAGAATAAACCTCTAGTTTTAAGCCATCTAGTTGGTGGTAATACATTATGGCAGTCTTAGGAAACTAATATCTGCATGCATGCTAAGTTGTGTCTGACTCTTTGCGACCCTATGGACTATAGCCTGCCAGGCTCCTCTGTCCAGGGGATTCTCCAGGCAAGAATACTGGAGTGGGTTGTCATGCCCTCCTCCAGGGAATCTTCGACCCAGGGATGGAACTTGCATCTCTATGTCTCCTGCATTGGCAGGTGTGTTCTTTACCACTATTGCCACCTCAAAGCCCAGGGAACTAATACAGCATCCAATATATTTTTATTGAAACCCACTCCAGAATGACCTAACAGAGGAGATTCTTTTACTCAATAGAGGATCTATGTCCAATAAATTCTGCAAAGTATCTATTCTTATCTTCCATCTTCAAGTTTCAGTAAGCCTATAGAGAGTCCCTTTACAACTTCCATACGTGTTTAAAGATGATTCTGGCTGGAAAGAAGGGAACAGACATAAAGCCCATGGAAAGCTGACTTTTTCTCTTTATCATCATATCCACTGGGAACAGAGCAGAGACCACAAAGCCACAGCTGAAATATTTAGGATCATGATTCTTCCAATGAAATTGCTTTTCTGTTGTAGGATATTCCCTTTGGAGTTTTGGCTGGAGTTCTGTGCTCTAAAATGGGCCATATAGTGCTGGAATCATCATGTGACTGTTTCCGAGTCTATAGTTTAATGGTAGAGTCATGAGGACTATTGCTATTACTGCTATTGCTCATAAAACCTATTTTAGGGAAGTTTAGAACAAAAGTTACAGTAATGCACACAGTAGATCCACATATAAAGCCAGGTAAAAATGTTACTTCTCTAGCCATTTCATTAACATAGTTGTTGTTATATAAACACAACTATCTTCTATAGTCACAGAAAACTTGATTACTTATGAAATGCTTTGAGACAGAGTCTTATTTAAAATAAAAATAACATCACCTTTTATTCACTTTTTTTCATTAAAAAGCTCCTTTTCTACCTTACTGTCTTTTTCCTATGCTGATATTAATTTCCAATTTTTTAATCTGAAGCCCATTTCTTCATCTCTGTTTCTAATTGTCTTAATAAGGCATTTTCCCACTCACCCTATTTACAACTATAGTCCATCACATTCATTATAATGATGTCTCTGTAAAAATATTTAAACTCTCACCTTTGTAGCTAGATCTCTCTTCTTATCTCTCTCACTTAAAAACCATAGAGAGAAATAAAACACAAAATTGAAGGTAAAGGAAGACTGCATTTCATAAAGGTTGCCATACAATTGCTTTTCTGAAGATCCGGTTTGCAGCCAATGGACATGCAACTGTTTCTTTGTTGGCTCCAGAGCTATCATCATAAAGAAATATTAGAATTCAGTGATATCTACATTCTTCCTGTCTTCCCGGGACTGGTTTAAGTCGAAACAGACATAGTGCAGAGTGTTAGCTGAGAAAAAAGACATACACAAATGATGCAGATGCTAGATACACAGATTATAAAGTATCAAAGAAACACATACCAAATGTCCCAGCCTGTTTTTTTAAATTTTTTTATTTAATGTTTTGGCCATAACACGTGGCATGTGGTATCTTATTTTCCCGACAAGGGATAGAACCCATGCCCTCTGTATTGGAAATGTGGAATCTTAACCACTGGACCACCAGGGAAGTTCCATTCACCAGCCTGTTTTTTTTGTTTGTTTGTTTGTTTGTTTTTTTAAAGCTTCTTCAGGAAGGCCTTGGCTGAGACCAATTTATACTCTTCTGTCTGCTGACAAACCCCAATACAAATGCTGAGAGACCTACAGGTGCCTTATTGGGAGATCTCTAATAGATTTATAGTGGCTCTTGGTCTGGAACAGATAAGTTTTGGGGCCACCATTTTAAGTAGCTAGGAGAGGTCAGTCATTATTTGATTTTATTTACGTTGCACATACTTAGGGTAAGTGTTATCACTTTGTGCTGGGATCTATTTTTTTGGGGGGAGGGGACTATTTTAAGCATGTTACAAATATACATTTACTTAACTTTGGAACTCTGTAAAGTAGATAATTTGATTATCTCCAGATTATAGAGGAGGAAAATGTAACACAAAGAAGTCAAACAATTTACCCATATCATACAACTATTGAGCTGCAGAGCTAGGATTCAAATCCAGGGAGCCTCTTCTGTGTAGTCCAAGCAGTAACCACTATCCATCCAGACTTTCACTGATTTCTGGGCCTTCTAGACTACCTTGGTTCCAGAGGAGGGAACCTCTTTAGCCTTTCTCAGTTTCTTGGATTATGGGTTAGTTTCAGTATCCCATTGGACTTCATGATTTACTCAGTGTTTAAGGAGTAAGAAAGCTTCTAGCAGGTACTGCTGGATTTTTTGAGTGGGAGATGTAATCTTTGTCTTCTGAGAAGTTAAAAATGAGTTAATTATAAAGGCCACATGAAGACCAAAAAAAAAAAAGTAACTTAAGGACCTTTACAAAGCTTTCTATGCATCAAGATACTGAGAAACATGGAAGGGGGTATTTAGATTCTGCACCACAATTCTTCTCTAGGCTAGAAGTTGTGTCTGAGGCCATTTCTAGGCATGCTGCTACGGATCTATATGTCTGCTTACAGAAGGCTTACCATTTGAGACTGACATCACCAGTTATGTCTTTGTTAGTTTCCACCATGACAGGAAGACTAGCCTGTAATTGAGCTATGTACACTCTAGTAGTATATCAAAGGGAGGCTGGCGAATATGAAGATGAATTCTAACATTTATGTATGCACATACATAATATGTATAATATGTGTGTGTATATACAAGTACACATATACATAGGCACATATACATATAAGAGGCTTCCCTGGTTTCTCAGATGGTAAAGAATCCACCTGCAATGCAGGGAATTTGGGTTTGATCCCTGGGTCAGAAAGATCCCCTGGAGAAGGGAATGGCTACACACTCCAGTATTCTAGCCTTGATAATTCCACGGAAAGAGTTGCCTGGTGGCTACAGTCCATGAAATCACAAAGAGTCAGACATGACTGAGCAACTAACACTTTCACTTTCATTTTCCTCACATATACATATATACACACGCATGCATCCTAAATTGCTGCAATCGTGTATGACTCTTTGTGACCCCATGGACTATAGCTTGCCAGGCTTCTCTGTCCATGGCAAGAGTACTCCCTCCAGGCAAGAATACTGAAGTGGGTTGCCATGACTTCCTCCAGGGTATCTTCCCAACCCAGGGATCAAACCTGCGTCTCTCAAGTCTCCTGCATTGGCAGACAGATTCCTTATGACTAGCACCACATGGCAAGACCCCACATGTATACATACACACCAATATATAACTAGAGATGGTTGAGAATTTAGTCTATGTCAGTCTCTGTGCTAAATGTTTCATAGAAATTATTATTCTGTTCATCATCATATCAAACCTATAATATAGGTATCATTATTTATCCTCTTTGACAGATGAGAAAATGGAGGTACAAAGATGTAAAGTCAGTTATTAAGTAGGAACTGTCGGGATACATACCCAAAATATCATCTATTACATATAATTTGAGTTAGGCCTTATGCTTTATCATACTTTCTTAAAATTCTTTTTACATTTATATTTTCCCAATCTTCTTTTTTTTTTTTCTTTTTGACTACTCATTACATAAGTTTTTTAAAGTTAGGCAGAATAGAGTTGAGGCTTCAGTGAAATGTCAAATATTGCAATATTGTGTTACAGAACTAGGCCACAATGGATTTGAATATTTTCCCTCTTTAATTTTTCTATTTCAGGTTTAAACAACTGCTGCATATATATATAATATCTCTTGTAAAAAGCCTATTGTGTTTGCAATTATAGGAGTGTTAGAAGTTGAAGGCAATAAAATTTATCATTGCCATGCAAAAAAAAAAAATCCTTATCAACACAGGGTATGGAAAAAATGCCTGGTTTATTGGTTGATCTGTGATATGTGAATAAGATCCAATTCTGCTATGTTTAACAAGGAAAAAAAATAAAATGCTATGAAAATGTTGTGAATATTTTATTATCTTAATTAGGATGTATTTTGAAGCAATAAATTTCACATCCTTGGCATATGATGATAAGCTGATACATATGCTAGGCAACTATATTATCAAAATTAAAATACATTCAGTGCACAAAACAGTAGTAAGAATACCATAAATCTAGATTCATTATTTTAGAAAGGAACATAGTGTTATGAGCTGAATTATATCCCTCCAAATTCCTATGTTGAAGTTCTAACTCCTAGTGCCCCAGAATGTGGCTGTATTTGGAGAGAGGGCCTTTAAAGAAGTAATTAAATTAAAATGGGGTTGTTAGGGTGGGCCCTAATCCAGTATAACTGGTGTCCTTATAAGAAAAGGAAATTATGACAGATAACACAAACAAATGACCACGTGAGGACACAGCAAGATGGCAGCCATCTGCAAGGCAAGGAGAGAGGCCACAGAAGAAATCAAACATGCCAATGCCCCGACCTTGGATTTCTAACCTCCAGAACTGTGAGAAAGTAAATTTCCGTTGTGTATGCTACCCAAAAATATAAACTAACTTTTTGGCCAACCCAATATTTGTTACAGAAACCATAGTAAATGAATACACACAGTGATGATTAAGAAGTCAATAACTATTACAAAGTTAGTCAAAATTCTATAATTTAGAAGTTCTTATTTTGGCAGGTTGTTTAGATAGGAACTCAAATATTGCTTTTCTATATGGTATTGTTTAGTTTCCAAGTCATGCCTGATTGTTTTGCGACCTCGTGGACTATAGCCCACCAGGTTCCTTTATCCTTGGGAATTCTCCAGGCAAGAATACTGGAGTGGGTTGCCATTTCCTTCTCCAGGGGATCTTTCTGAACCAGGGATCAAGACAACTCTGTCTCCTGCATTGCAGGCAGATTCTTTACTGCTGAGCCACCAGGAAGACCATGGTGGCTTATATTAAAACAAACATACAAACAAAAAATAACTCTAGCTATCTTGATATTTTCTTTTTACTTTATCTTATGGGAAAGAAATTTATACTTTCAGAAAGAAAATTGTTTAGAGTAAAATCGATTAGATGCTATTTTTTGAGGTGATGGTTCCAGAGCATAAAAACCTCTTCCTTAGAGTGAAAGTGAAGTCGCTCAGTCGTGTCCGACTCTTTGCGACTCCATGGACTGTAGCCTATCAGGCTCCTCCGTCTATGGGATTTTCCAGGCAAGAGTGCTGGAGTGGATTGCCATTTCCTTCTCCAGGGGATCTTCCCGACCCAGGAATCGAACCTGGGTCTCCCACATTGCCGGCAGACGCTTTACCGTCTGAGCCACCAGGGAAGCCCCAATACCTATTCCTTAGAGTAGGTATTCTCAAATATAATTTAGTCCTGAATGTTATGTTTATATCCATTTGGAAGTTCACTATTTAATTGAAGCTGTATTAATTGTTGATTTAATTTATTATCTATTTATTTCCAATGTTGATTTCCTGATTTTTCATGTAAACTTTTCACATTCTCTTCTCTAGATATGTACAAACAAAATAACTAAGGAAGATTAAGATGTCTAGAGACCCTTAGTGACTAGATCAAGGTCACACTGTTGTGGACTAAAACTAGACTTTTGCAAGTCTTAACAAGCCTAAGCATACACTTTTCATCATCATTAGCTGAGTCAGTGCTAATTTCACAAATCATAAGTCAGAAATGTTTTCATACATAATTATGGGCCATTTGACTCATTTTCCAGACTTCATGCTATAATTTGTTGGTTTTTAACTTCACAATGCCACTTTTAAAGAATGGGGAGATGGAAAATAGGAATTAAAATAAAAAGTCTTTAGGAAGGAAGTTATATGTAGAATAACCAGTATGGGAGACTCTACGCTTTGGGAATAACCAGAGTGAGAAATCTACCTAGGGTCTTCTGAAAATAGCCTCTGGATTAAACAAATTATTGAGAAAAAATAAAAAAAACCTACCATGACACATGTTTTACTGAATCATAACAATGTAAATATTAGTTTCAAAATTCATACAATCAAACAATAACCAGGAAGTGTTACTGATCTAATTTATCATCACTTGCGATGTTTCAAACTTAAAACGAGGCTTGGGCTGACTGAATTGGTGTTACCAGGCAAAATTGCAAAGTAGGTGGCCTTCTACTTATTTTTAGGTACTCCTTCCCTGCTTCTTAGTGGATGTACAGGGCCCTCATTACTTCTCCTTATTCCCTAGCTTAAGGTCCCAAAGACGCACTCTCACTGCTAACCCTAACCGTCTCACCAAATGACCCTGGCTCTACAGTACTTCTCCCATTTTCCCTGCACCTCAACAAAATATTCCGTTCACTCACAACCTAGAAAGTAGTCAGAGTGGAGTAATTATTAATAATATGGAGGTATAAAATAGTGATAGTAATAGATGCTTGTGTTTTATAGGAAGAGCTTGTTTACATGTAGTCTGAATTGACAGAGGAGGTCTTTTGGGGGAGATAAATCTTCCCAATTGCTCTTATCTTTCCTTCATTAGGGGCTTCCCTTGTGGCTCAGCTGGTAAAGAATCTGTCTACAATGCAGGAGACCTGGGTTCGATTCCTGGGTAGGGAAGATCCCCTGGAGAAGGTAAAGGCTACCCACTCCAGTATTCTGGCCTGGAGAATTCATTCAGTCCATGGGGGCACAAAGAGTCGGACACGACTGAGCAACTTTCACTTCACTTCACTTTCCTTCTTTAGAGGAAATTTTCTTAAGAACTTCACATGCCTTTTAGATCTCTTTTCCAGATTTTTGGGCTCACAGTAAAGTGGTTGTGTCATATGTATGGTAGTGGGAGACGGTTGTGAGGCTGAATGTAAGAAACAAAAGTACTCAACAAGCAGCACAGTGTTCTTAGTTTAAAAGCCCGTGGAAGCAATGATGCTCAACTCAGAATGAACAAGCAGTTGTCTGAAATCTGTATATGAAAGACAGAGTTTCCTTAACTTCGTATATAATACTACTTTATGAAATGGCCATTCTGTTTAAATTAAAATTTGAGTGTTTTAAGTGTTTTTCTTTGACATTCAAAGATAACTATTTGGAAACACACTTAGGCATTTTTTTGAGTTTTTCTACTTTCTTAGAGGAAATTAAAAAGGAAAATATGCTTATGTACTGCCCTCGAGATGTGCCATAACTGGAAAAATATAGTATTTCTGAAAAGCACAAGTAAATTAGTTTGTAGAATGTGAACTTGTTCAATGTTTCCTCACAGTTAGATTTAGGTTATACATTTTGGGCATGGGAACCATTCTAGATTAAAGGGGGCTAAAAAGACTTTAAATGTAATATATGATCTTTAATCTTTTTCTTTTGCTATAAAACATATTAGTTAGAGAACTGATGAAATCTGAATAAAGTCTATGAATTCGTATTTTATCAATGTTAACTTACTGATGCTGATAAATTTACTGTTACATAAAAGAATGTTCAGTTTGGAAAAAACACATTTAAGTATTTAAAGGTGAAGGAGCATCATGTAACAATTTAGTCTCAAACATTCAGAAAAAAAATGATGCATATTGTGCATGTCTGTATCGAAAAAGAGAAAATGATAAAGCAGATTTGATAAAATATTAATATTCGGGCAGTCTGGGAAAAGGGTATATCAACATCCTTGGACTATTTTTGGTTTCTTTGTGACTTCCTTGTAAGCCTAAAATTATTTCAAAGTTAAAAATATTTTTTAAAAGCTATAGAATATTTTGAACATGTTTATGTACATTAGGTTATTTCCAAATTTATATATACACTAGGCAAGAAGACCTGAAAGATAAGTTTTAAAGTGAAACTTTAATTTCTAAGATCCACTTTACATAAATTAAATCCAAATACTAAAGTCATTTATCAAGTCAGCCTATCTACAAATTAGATCATAGGTGAATAAAAGCAAACAAATCAAATAGAAAGCAAGTTGAAAAATAAAAATGTGAAAAGTATTTTCAAATTATGTTTTTTCTTTTAAAATTTAAATAAAATATTTTCCCAGCACTTGGGAAACTCTCTGTCATTATATAAATAGGCAGATTTCTCCATGTAGGCTTTAATATACTAACTGAGCAAAATTCCAAAAATCTTTAAAAAAATAACAAATATATGAATTCACTTATTTCACTTTGTCATGAAATTGTAGTAGTGCTTTGCTTGGACATGTTTCAAGTTCTTATTGTGACAAGAAAAAACTTTTAAACCAATATAAAGTTTTAGAGTCATCTTGGTCAATTAGTTAAATCAAACCATGAGCCAGAAGACCACGTTACATTAGTCTTTTTATAGATATATTTTTTTCTTTTCAAGGTGTCATCTTGCACAGAACATATACGAAAAATTATATATGGCATGTGCAAAAAAAAATTTCACAAGAAATGAGCAAAATATTACACTTTGTTTTAAAGGCATTGTCAACTTTGGATAGAAGTGGGCTTGTATTTGGGCTTCCCTGGTGGCTCAGCAGTAAAGAATCCACTTGCAATTCAGGAGACACGGGTTCGTTCCCTGGGTCGGGAAGATCCCCTGGAGGAGGGCATTGCAACCCACTCCAGTATTCTTGCCTGGAGAATCCCATGGACAGAGGAGCCTGGCAGTCTACAGTCCATAGGGTCATAAAGAGTCGGACATGACTGAGCGATTAAGCATGCACACATGGGCTTGTATTCACTCCTCAATACCGGTATAATTCTTACATTTGATTAGATTAGAAAACTAGGGCATATCATTGAATACTGGTGCCATTTCATGACTAAGAAAAACAACATGGCTTACAGAGCCTTCCTGGCATGTCATGTTTTCCAGCCAAATGCCGCCCATGCTCTTTAGAGCATATTCAAAACAGAAGCACAAAAATGAGAACATAACAAGGTACCTCAAGGAGAGTCACAGAGAGTGAGTCATACTGTTGTGGGCCAGTTGTAGGGCCAAGAAATCAGAAAAGAAGAGAGGAACAAATTCTCCAGATTAAACACAACCTTAAGGGCTTCCCTGGTGGCCCAGTGGTGAAGATTCCACCTGCCAATGCAGGAGACACGAGATTGATCCCTGATCCAGGAAGATCCCACATGCCCTGGAGCAATGAAGCCCGCACACGACAACTACTGAGCCAGTTAAGCTCTGGAACCACAACTACTGAGTCCATGTGCTGCAACTGCTGAAGCCCGTGTGCCCTAGAGCCTGTGCTGCACAACAAGAGAAGCCACCACAACAAGAAGCCTGCGTACCACAACTAGAGAATAGCCCCTGCTCTCTAAGGGAAAGCCGGAGAAGCAATGAAGAACCAGTACAGCCAAAAATAAAAAAAAATTTTTAAAAACTTAAAATTTTGTGACTATCAAAAATTATGTGGGAGGGTGTGGGGTAAAACTAATAAAAGATGACTGAATGAATGATTAGGGAGTTTGGATTTGGATTGCACAAAGCATTCTGGCATCCTCAGGTCTGCTCTTTTCCCTAGAAGAGAGTAGCTTCTGTTGCCAGGAATTAGAATATGGGTTTGAACTTAGATCTGTCACAATGGCCACTGGAGTATTTCCATCAGCACTGTTGAGCCCAGACCAGCTCACAAGAACTGATGCTAAACTTACTGTAACTTAGTTCCCATAGGATAGATACATGTGAAAAACAAATATAAATAAGATTCTTAAGTAGGGAGGCAATATGGAGCAATGTGAAGACCAGAGGATTTCGAATCAGGCAGAACCGGGATCAATTCCTATCATTTAGTGGTTGCATAACCTTTGGCAGCTTCCTTAACTTCTCTGTGCCTCAGATGGTTCATCTATAAAATGAAGATAATGATATCTATCCTGTAAAGATTCTTTGAGGATTACATGATTGATAGTTCTTGCCTCAGATCAGTACAAAAAATGTTAGTTGTGTGGGAGCAAAGGTTAGAATGTTGGAAACTGAAATGAGGCACCTGAAGCCACCTCAAAGGAGATGCTGAAGTTAGAGTGACTTCTAAGAAGAAGGGTTATCAAGCATCTAATCTGAGGCTGATTTTAAAAGCACAGGCTTGGGTAGAAATTCAAAGAACAACACCTATGCAAAGTAAGAAGCATGCTGGTCACGCTTCCACATCTTTTGAGGCAAAAGCTTAGGGATTTGCTAATAATGCTCAATTACCTACACAGGTGATTAACTAGGTTTTGACCTTCATCCCCTGGCTTCTTTCTACTTGTTGTTATACTCATTTTGTTCTGCTTGTTGACATTTATACTTTTCTTGCTCTGCAACTACAAAAGCTAGAAGAATAGGCCTAGTCAACTTAACCAGAGAAAACCTTCCACACCCCAAGCAGAACTGAGCTAGAAAAGTAATGTATCTGAGCAAGACAGAAGACAATTTCTTGTAAAAATTTCCCATTGGTCTGAGAGGTGAAATACCATTGATCCCTAGCAAGAGTAGGGAAAGCAGGGAGAAAGGACGTGGTGTCCATGGGCATTCAGCTCTTCCTGATTGCGGTCCTCACAGTTTGACCTCATTCTTTCATGTAAGTATAATCAGTGTCATGACCGTGAACCACATCTATATTGAAATGCTGAGAACTGGAGTTGCAAACAGAGATAATTTGGTGTCTGCTACCCCTTCCTCTGACTATATGAAAAAAGTTAGCTTCAAATCAACAGTTGGCCTGGTTGAAAAAAAAGTGGAAGTGAGTGACACACGTGAGGTCAGATAGAAATACACTCTCCATCTTACTGCTTCACTGAGAATGTGAATGTAATTCTGTCCTGCCTAGTGGATGGACATCTTCGATCAGCAGCCTTATGACAGTTAAATGTACTGCTGGATGGTACATGATGTAACTTTGGTTAGAAAAAAAGAGTGATGGGGTGGGGGGGAACCCACAAGGTTTTAAGCCTATTTATCAATGTCTCTTAACCTTTTGCAATTTTGATGAACATTTAATCTGAGGTCATGTAAGATGTGTAGCTGAAACTAAAAATGAAGAGCTGTATTTTATTAGCTTGATGTATGTTAAATCTCTACGATAATAATAGGGTAGCTTGGTTTTAGAAACTAAGTTGTGACTTCAGTAAGGGTTAGTATCAGTATATGACAAAATTCATTTGGGAGGAGGGAAGAGAGGGACGTTTTGGCTTGTTGAATAAACACTATTTAAATCTCATGAAGATCAATTTCTATGTTATTGTACTGAATTTTCCTCTGCTTTCCAGAGGATTACCTTATAGACTTAGCTATATAGATTGTCCATATATTAAGGGTCGTTGGAATTTGAGAAACCTCTCAAAGTGAATGAAAATAGATTCCTCCTTCACCTCATTGAGAAAGAACTATACCCTCCCATTTTAACTCAGTTAAAAAGGGGGAAAATTAAAAAGGAAAAAACAGCTTCTGAATTCAATTGATTCTTTTTTTCCTATTAAGACTAAGTTGAAAATTGGATATCCAATTTACCACTGAGAGGGTATTCAAATACTTTTGCTCAATCCCTCATTGCTTCTAAATTCACTCAAAGGCAAGATTATTAATTCCTCCTGACAGAAAATCAAGATTTAATGAGCAGCTGACAGCCCTTAGGAATTACTGGGGAAATTTAATAGGATAGTTTTGACTAAATAATGTGCTTTTACATATATGAAAAACACATTATGCAGAGTGACGAACATACAATAAATGTTAGTTTAGTGGTTAAACTTTTGGCCAAGAGGTTCATTTTATAGGAATATATATTTTTATCAAACTTCTGAGAAAAAGAGATATATCGTCTCCTACATTCTTACCTGGACTACACATTTTTGCAGATGGCCACAAAATCTTGCATTCATTTTTAATTCAAATAAATAGCTATTTTGTCTCTTGCTAAGTACTAAGTACTGGAGGAGATAGAGCTAAACAGACTCCAAATCTCGTGGGTGGTGGAGATAGGATAATGAGACAGCTATAACATGAAAAATTAAGTGCAATAGCAGAGGGACAAGGGGAAAGAAATAGCACTGGGTTCGGGGGCAAGTGGATGGGAGTGGTATGTATGTTCAGGCAGCAAGTCTTCATGAAGGAATTTGTATCTGAAATAAACCTGGAAGATTTGGGGCTTTCTTGGTGCCTCAGATCTTCCTGCAATGCAGGAGACTCATGTTCAATCCCTCGGTCAGGAAGATCCCCTGGAGGAGGGCATAGCAACCCACTCCAGTATTCTTGCCTGGAGAATTCCATGGACAGAGGAGCCTGGCAGGCTACAGTCCATAGGGTCACAAAGAGCTGGACATGACTGAGTGACTACACTTTCACTTTTTCACTTGAGTGAATGTTGGGGAAATGGTGAGGAAAGCCATAGAGGTAGGAAAGGTAAAGTCTAGTCAGAGAAATGGGATTCATTCAGTCTGCTTGGAGTCGAGGGTAGGTGAAGGGGGAAGGAGTGAAAAAACATAGGCAGAAAAGTTCTATTGAAGATTATACCATGGATGGTCTTGAATACCAAGTTGAGTCCATAATTAAGTGTCCAGCTTGTCTCACCAACTGGATTCTAAGTATTTCAGGCATAGAGACTGTTTGAATATGTCTTTGCTATTTCCACAGCAGCCCGGGACAACAAGCTTGGATGCAGAGTAGGTCTGCAATAAACAGTCAAGCAACTGAATGGGTTGTAAAATTATTTTTCAGTGGATCTTTTTCTTTTACTTTTTCTTAAGCCTTCATTTTAAACCTCCTTTAGAAGTAGAGTTTAAATTGCCATTCGAAGATGAAAACATAAATAGAATGTTAGCCCAGTGATTCAGGTAAGCTTTAGAGTCCTGCCTAAAAGAAAGTGCCGCTGCTGGAGCTCAGGTAGTCTATAGAGCCTGCTGCCCCTTGAACCAAACCTGTTAAAGTAATATCCTGTGGTACATTTTATAAGAAAGCTAACTTCTAGTCAGTAAAAATGACATGGCCTAAGTGGTTTTTATATAGGATTTTAGCTTTCAGATCGCCTCCACAGGGAAATAACATCAAACCTAAAATTGAGGTGGAAAAATGGAGATGCAGAAACACTGCGTCTTGTGCATTGATTTTATTTCTGGGTCCCTCTCTCCTCAGAGGAACACTACAACAAACTGAAAAGAAGCTAGTGATAATTCGTTTATAAATTACATTTTGTTGACTGTAATAACAACTGAATCACTTTGGTTTTAGACCCTCTATGTAATGATTAATGATCACATTAAATAATATTTAAGTATGCATATTATTGATTTAATATTCTAACTAGCTTTAGTTTCTTGGGAAGAGGATATATTTTATATGCTTGGAATTCAATTTAAAGAAAACTTACTAGTGTTCTCCTTCCCTTCCAACTACAATTTCATGTGATGTGATACTATTTGAATCTCTGGGACAGTAAATTGAAGGAGTTTGATAGGGAAGGGTACTTCTTGTGTTTCTGATGAATAAACATAATATGAATTAATCTTATTTGTATCAACAGTAATGCACTTACAAAGAAAGTTCAACAATTATTATAATAAAGCAGGAAAGAATCAATTTAAATCTAAGGCTGCTGATAGATTTGAGAGTGACATATCAATCACAGTACCTGACACCATTCAATATTTTTTGAATGAAGAGAATGCAAATATTTCTCAGTACAATTAAAGAATAATATATGTAGAGACATTTAAAATATGTTGAATGGAGGTTCTTCAAGGAATACTTTAAAATGATGGATACAACTTAGAGGGGTGGGATGGAGTGGGAGGTGGGAAGCAGGTTCAAGAGGGAGGGGACATATTGATTCATGTCACTGTATGGCAGAACCCAATCCAATACTGTAAAGCAATTATCCTTCAATTAAAAATACATTAAAAAAATGCATCAGTATAAAAAAATAATTCCACTTAAGAATATACTAGACTCGGCCATGATTTTTTCATAGTCCTTTAAATTCTAGCATAGATTACATATGAACACATATTATGTGCAGCTTCTCCCATTTAGAGGTAGAATCCATTTCCCCCACCCATTCACAATCTGGACTGGCTTTGTGACTTTCTTTGACTAACAGAATGCAGCATAAGTGACACTGTGACTTCTGACCCAGGCTCTGGAGACTGTGCAGCTTCCATCCTTGACCTCTTGAAACATTGCACAGGCCACATAAGAAGCCTGCACTTCTTTCTGGAGAGGCCATAATGCTGGGCTGACATTCCCAACTAACCACCAGGCATGTGAGTGAGTCCACCCTGAATCATTCATTCTAACAGAGCCTCGGTATTACTGTAGCCACGTGAGTGACCTTAGGTAAGCCTAGCAGGGGAACTGCCTAATTGAGGCCTGATCAAATTGCAGCATCATGAAATATTTTTCATTATATTTGAGGAGGTTTTTTATCCAGCAATTGCCAGTGGATATATCTTAAAATATTAACACTTATCCTTTCTTGAGCCCCTTATCCTTTCTACTCTTGCTTGCTCTTTTCACTTTTCACCTTGATCACAGACAATTTACTCAGTAAATTTCTTGGCTTTTCAAAATGTTCCCTCTTGGTTATTTTCTCAACCATATATTGGTTATGTTCTTGCTGCTAAGTTTAGCATGTATATTTAAGACCAGTAAGAAGAATTATGTGTTCTAGGATATAGAATGATAAACCACCATTCAGAGCCCTGGCAGGTAAAGGCTAAGTCTCCCTTGGCCACAGTGTCATAGCTTTGTAAGAATGTGTGAAGGGACAACAGGTTAAATTGTCAGTTTTCAATCTAAAACACCATCAAGAAAGATCCACTGACAAGTCCTGTTTCTTCACATTTAGCAGGTAATAGTGAATCACCTTAATCTGAGCTGATACACAGAAAGAATTGCCTCTGATAGATCCAAATCAGAATATGAGACATGATGACCAAACCCATGTTGTATTTACTTACATACAATATAAGGAATATGTCCTAATATATTTGAGTTCTCAAAACCAATGATTCAGCCTAGTACCTGTCACTGGTTACATTCTCATATAAACCTCAGTTAGGGTCTTGTCTTACCCTTACTCAGTCCTCTACGTGAAGCCTGAAACACTCACTGAGGGTCTTCTGACTGACTGGAAGGCTAGCGTAACTGGTTACCGTATAATTTTGTGAAAACAGCAATCATGCCATGTCAGCAGCTCCAAGATGCCCAGCAATCTGCTTAATCTCATGCCTATCGGAAAAAAAGGGCCCATTTTGAATCAGCTTTCATCTGATTCCACTGAAGTCATTTAGATCCACATTGTGCTTCCAAGTAGGCTTATGGGCCAAAACCACCAGAAAGCTGATCAGCCACTATCTTTTCAACACCTTCTAGAACATCTTGCTATCTCCCTTTGCAACACTCTTTCACAATCCTTAGAGAACAAAACAATGCTTTAAAGTCCATGATCCTAGTTGGTAATTTAAACATAATAATGTTTATTTCTCCTGAGAGGAAACAGAAAGACACCTCCTCTTTAGAATTCTAGAACCACATTTATCTTTGTTTCCGTGATTATGTTGCCCAACTATACTCTTGCCCAGGGTATATAATGGAATGAAAATTCTAGAAAGCACTCAATGAAGCCGAATGTGCTTTGGCATGTGCACCCAGGCACACACACACACAAGCACATATGAATACCCGAAAAAAGAACAATCACTCTGGGTTTGCCTTCTCCTTGCCAGCTCAAGTATATCATGGCATAGCTATGCAGCAATAATATTTACATTCCGTCCAGATATGACAGGAAGGAATAGAGTCACAAAAGACTTATTTTAGATCATCATATCTTCCTGTTGAGTACTTCAGTAATCTGTCCCTCCCTGCTTTTCACTGCATGTAATGTACAGGCAATGTCAATCAGAAAGATGACTTGAGAGAATGAAAGTTTGCTCTCCTAACTTACCTACCCTTGCCCTAGTTTCAGTTATTATATTACAGTCCTTCTTGGAGACCTCAAAATGATTCCTCTAGTACCTGTAAAAGTAATTTCATCCCAATTTTTAAAATGCTTCAGTGAAAAATTGCTGAGTACCCTAGTATGTATCAGGCTTCCCTCATGGCTCAGCTGGTAAAGAATCCACCTGCAATGTGGGGAGATCTGGGTTCAATCCCTGGGTTGGGAAGATACTCTGGAGAAAGGAAAGGCTACCCACTCCAGTATTCTGGCCTAAAGAATTCCATAGACCATATAGTCCATGGGGTCACAAAGAGTTGGACACAACTGAACGACTTTCACTTTCCCTAGTAAGTATCTAAGTGGATTGAGACCCTTGTGAAGTATAATTAACTCTCTCCTCTTCTCCTTATCCTCTTGGCTTGAATTTTCTTTAATTTCCTTTGCTTCAGAAACAGAATTCTAGTTTGGCATTTAATATTTGGGAGAAAATGTCAGGGTGAATTGGGGAGTTAGTTGCTGATGAGGAATGGACAATTTTTACCACGTCTATAAGTGGAAAGCAATAGGTGGTTTAATTTCCTTAACTCTCAGCTTATGCCCTCTCTCTCTCCTTCTCTCTGAAAGTGCGAGAGAGATATATGGACATATCCTGTCTAAAATTCAATGTCATTGTATGAACAATTATTGGAAAAGTTACAGAATTATTATAAATATAATATTTTAACTACCTATAACTGATCCATCCCCTTCATGGATCACAGCCATGTTATGGTGAAAGGGCTTGCATAACTCAATAAAGCTATGAGCCATGCCATGCAGGACTACCCAAGACAAACGAGACATGGTAAAGAGTTCTGACAAAATGTGGTTCACTGGAGGAGGAAATGGCAGCCCACTCCAGTATTCTTCCCAGGAGAACCCCATGAACAGTATGAATAAGCACTATGATATGACACTGGAATATGAGCCCCTAGGTTATAAGGTGTCTAATATGCTACTGGGGAAGATGGAGGGCAATTACTAACAGCTCCAGAAAGAATGCGGCAGCTGGGCCAAAGTGGAAATGAGGCTCAGTTGTGGCTATGTTTTGTGGTAAAAGCAAAGTCTGTCGACTACAAATTGGCACTTAGCAAGAGCATTGCCAATGACTGAACAACAGGCATCTGCCATCTGCCTCTACAGAAATTGAACCCCATGCTGCTATAGCCAGTGACCTTCAACAACCCTGAGGGAGTTCAGGGTGGCGTGAGGCACTCTGTGCTCCAGAGAATCTGGTGGGACAGGTCTTTAAATACTTGGATGTCTTTAGGAACAGATTTTATTATCTCAATCCTTGAATCTCCTCATATCTAGAGAAGCACTAAATCCCTTCATGGTGACATCAGACCCTCATGACTAACAAAAAACCTTTGTAAATTGAGTGCTTCATGGTATTGAACTCCCCCTTCACCAAAACCTTATATATTGACTTTCCCCCACTGCTGCTTTGGAGCAGTCTCTCAGAGCTATCTGAGATGCTGCCTCCCAGGCTGCAGTCCTCATTTTGCCCCAAATAAAACTTAACTCACAACTCTCAAGTTGTACATCTTTTTTAGCTGACTAGTCCAATACTGTAAAGAACAATACTGCATAGGAACTTGGAATGTTAGGTCCATGAATCAAGGTAAATTGGAGGTGGTCAAGCAGGAGATGGCAAGATTGAATATAGACATCTTAGGAACTGGTGAACTAAAATGGACAAGAATGGGTGAATTTAATTCAGATGACCACTATATATACTACTGTGGGGAAGAATCCTGTAAGAGAGATGGAGTCGCCCTCATAGTCAACAAAAGAGTCTGAAATGCAGTAGTTGGGTGCAACCTCACAAACCACTGAATGATTAACAGTTCCTTTCCAAGGCAAACCATTCAACAGAACAGTAATCCAAGTCTATTGTGAAATGAAATGTTTACTGCTCTACTGTCTACCAGTTAACAAGCCTTTTCCAGATGCAAATGTCTGAGCCCTGGTGAAACAAAGCCACGTATTTGGAAGCCATCAGCTACTTCCTCCCTGGTAAGCCCTGAGGAGCTGGAAGGATGTGAGAGGCTGCTATCCTCCACATCCCCCATCTCTTACAGTAAACAAGGAATTAAGATGTGAACAACAAACAAAGCAGTATTGGCCCTGGATAGCTAAAGAGTCCTAAAGAGTCAGACACTTCCGAGCTGCTAGGCACAGCACAGCTAGATGTATATGAAAGAAATGATTTCAACAAGCCTGGACACTTGCATCCTCCCATATATAGAAGATCACTAAATCTCTTCTTGTGAGAGATTCAGTTTTTCTTAATTAAGAGTAGTCTTTTAATATTCAGATTACCTGCCCCTTGCTGCAAACTTGAATATAGCCTGGCTCTTCCTTTGCCGCCTCCTTGGAGTCGGCTCTCTTGGGGTCACCTGAGATGCAGTCTACTGGGCTAACATTTCCACTGAATAAATGTCCTAACATGGAACACCGAATAAGTTAATATATTAATTTATTAACAACGAATAAATGTCCTAACATTTCCACCAAATAAAACCTAACTCTCAACTTTTAGGTTACACTTATTCTTTTAGTCAACATTATGCTCACTTTCTGGAGAAGGCAATGGCACCCCACTCCAGTACTCTTGCCTAGAAAATCCCATGGGTGGAGGAGCCTGGTGGGCTGCAGTCCATGGGGTTGCTAAGAGTCGGACATGACTGAGTGACTTCACTTTCACTTTTCACTTTCATGCATTGGAGAAGGCAATGGCAACCCACTCCAGTGTTCTTGCCTGGAGAATCCCAGGGACGGCAGAGATGGGTGGGCTGGCGTCTACGGGGTCACACAGAGTCGGACATGACCGAAGTGACTTAGCAGCAGCAGCAGCATGCTCACTTTCACTTTTCACTTTCATGCACTGGAGAAGGAAATGGCAACCCACTCCAGTGTTCTTGCCTGGAGAATCTCAGGGATGGGGGAGCCTGGTGGGCTGCCGTCTATGGGGTCACACAGAGTTGGACACGACTGAAGTGACTTAGCATAGCATAGCATGCTCCAACCACTGATGCCAAAGAAGCTGAAGTTCACTGGTTCTATGAAGACCCACAACATCTTATAGAATTAACATCAAAAAAAAAATGTCCTTTTTATCATAGGGGTTTGGAATGCAAAAGTAGGAAGTCAGGAGATTACCTGGAATGATACGTAAGTTTGACCTTGGAGTACAAAATGAAGCAGGGCAAAGGATAACAGAGTTTTGTCAAGAGAACATGTTGGTCATGGCAAACACCCTCTTCCAACAACCCAAGAGACAACCCTAAACGTGGACATCACCGGATGGTCAATACCGAAATCAGATTATGTCCTTTACAGCCGAAGATGGAGACGCTCTATACAGTCAGCAAAAACAAGACTGGGAGCTGACTGTGGCTCAGATCATTAGCTCAGACTTAGATTGAAGAAAGTTGGGAAAACCATCAGGTCATAAGGTATGACCTAAATCAAATCCCTTATGATTATACAGTGGAGGTGATGCATAGATTCAAGGGATTGGATCCAGTAGACAGAGTGCCTGAAGAACTATGCATGGAGGTTCTTAACGTTGTACAGGAAGCGGTAACCAAAATCATTACAAAGAAAAAGAAATGCAGGAAAGCAAAGTGGTTGTCTGAGGATGTTTTACATATAGCTGAGGAAAGAAGAAAAGCGAAAGACAAGGGAGGATGCGAAAGATATAACCAATGGGATGCAGAGTTCCAACGAACAGCAAGGAGAGATAAGAAGGTCTTCTTAAATGAACAATGCAAATAGAGGAAAACAATAGAATGGGAAAGACTAGAGATTGCTTCAAGAAAACTAGAGATATCAAGAGAATATTTCATGCAGCAGTGGGCATAATAAAGGACAGAAATAGTAAAGACCTAACAGAAGTAGAAGAGATTAAGAAAATGTGGCAAGAATACACAGAAGAACTATACAAACTAGATCTTAATGACCCAGATAATCACTGAGATAGTGTGATCACTAACCTAGAGCTAGATATCTTGGAGTGTAAGGTCAAGTGGGCTTTAGGAAGCATTACTATGACAAAGCTAGTGGAGGTGAACAGAATTCCAGTTGAGTTATTTCAGATCCAAAAAGATGATGTTGTTAAAGTGCTGCAATCAATGTTAGCAAATTTGAAAAACTGAGCAGTGGCCACAGGACTGGAAAAGGTCAGTTTTCATTCCAATCCCAAAGGCAATGCAAAAGAACTTTAAAACTACTATACAATTGTGCTCATTTCACATGCTAGCAAGGTTATGCTCAAAATCTTTCCAGCTAGGCTTCAGTAGTATGTGAACCGAGAACTTCCAGATGTACAAACTGGGTTTCAAAGAGTCAGAGGAAACAGAAATCAAATTGCCAACACTCATTGGATGATGGAGAAAGCAAGGGAATTTCAGAAAAACATCTACTTTTTCTTCATTGACTACGCTAAAGCCTTTGACTGTGTTGATCACAATAAACTGTGTTAAATACCTAAATGGAAGGGAATACCAGACCACCTTACCTGTCTCCTGAGAAACCTGTCTGCACGTCAAGAAGCAACAGTCAGAACCGGACTTAGAACAACTGCCTGGTTCAAAATTGGGGAAGGAGTATAGTAAGTCTGTATATTGCCACCTTGCTTATTTAGCTTCTATGTGGAGTACATCATGTGAAATTCCAGGCTGGATGAATCACAAGAAGGAATCAAGATTGCCAGGAAAAATATTAACAACCTCAGATATGTAGATGATACCACTTTAATAGCAGAAATTGAAGAGGAACTAAAGAGCCCCTTGATGAAAGTGAAAGAGGAGAATTAAAAGCTGGCTGAAAACTCGACATTCAAAAAAATGAGACCATGGCATCTGGTCCTATCACTTCATGGCAGATAGAAGGGGGAAAAATGGAAGCATTGACAGATTTTATTTTCTTGGGCTCCAAAATCACTGCAGAGGTGACTGCAGCAATGAAATTAAAAGATGCTTGCTCCCTGGAAGGAAAGTTATGACAAACCTAGACAGCATATTAAAAAGTAGAGACATCACTTTGCTGACAAAGGTCTTTCTAGTCAAAGCTATGGTTTTTCCGATAGTCATGTACAGACGTGAGAGTTAGACCATAAAGAAGGCTGAGTGCAGAACTGATGTTTTCAAATTGTGATGCTCGAGAAGACTCTTGAGAATCCCTTGGACAGCAAGGATATCAAACCAGTCAATCCTAAAGGAAATCAACCCTGAATATGCATTGGAAGGACTGATGCTGAAGCTGAAGCTCCAATACTTTGGCTACCTGATGTGAAGAGTCGACTCATTGGAAGACTGTGAGGCTGGGAAAGATTGAAGGCAGGAAGAAAAAGGGGCAACAGAGGATAAGATGGTTAGATAGCATCACTGACTCAATGAACATGAATTTGAGCAAACTTCAGGAGATAGTGGAGGACAGAAGAGCCCATGGGGTTGCAAAGAGTTAGACACGACTTAATGACTGAACAACAACAACAACATAACTGATACTTAGCAAAGGCACTGAAGGTCTTGCACCCTTCTTTCTAAACAATGTTTACAACAAGGGTGCTAAACCACCGATTGTCTTCTAGACTATCTTTCCATATAATTGTTATTTGTTAAGCACTTACCTTCACAGCTTTAAAATTCTGCCATGACTACCACTTTATATATGATGGATTTGTATATTTAATTTAGATCTTCTAATCAGTTAATAATGATGTTCAATTCTCTTTAATAACTTGGTGATATTAAGATATCTAAGATTTTATTTGTATTTTTATTGTATTTATAATTTACAACCTTGTTTTAAAAACATGCAAAACAACCACATATGACTGAAGTCCATGTAACTATTCTAAAGTTAAGTACTATTTCATTTAATCTCAGCTAATTACTAGAAAATTCTACTATAAATTTTGCAAATCAATGAGAAACTGTTAACATCTGGTTTGCATCTGTGCACAGGTGTAAATTATATGATATTTTATCTTTATGTCTACTCTTATGAAAGTGTCCATTTCTAGCTGGCATTTCCAACTTGTACAACTCTTCTTTTTAAATTAAACACACATATACACACCCTTGGGGTGGAGTGGGAAACAGGAGAAAGGTAAATAAAATAGTAGCAAACTTTGACTGTGTGGATCACAATAAACTGTGGAAAATTCTGAAAGAGATGGGAATAACAGACCACCTGACCTGCCTCTTGAGAAACCTGTATGTAGGTCAGAAAGCAACAGTTAGAACTGGACATGGAACAATGGACTGGTTCCAAATAAGAAAAGGAGTACGTCAAGGCTGTATATTGTCACCCTGCTTGTTTAACTTGTATGCAGAGGTACATCATGAGAAACGCTGGGCTGGAGGAAGCACAAGCTGGAATCAAGATTTCCAAGAGAAATATCAATAACCTCAGATATGCAGATGACACCACTCTTATGGCAGAAAGTGAAGAAGAACTAAAGAGCCTCTTGATGAAAGTGAAAGAGGAGAGTGAAAAAGTTGGCTTACAGCTCAACATTCAGAAAACTAAGATCATGGCATCTGGTCCCATCACTTCATGGCAAATAGGTGGGGGAAAGAGTGGCTGACTTTATTTTTCTGGGCTCCAAAATCACTGATGGTGATTGTAGCCATGAAATTAAAAGATGCTTACTCCTTGGAAGGAAAGTTATGACCAACCTGGAGAGCATATTGAAAAGCAGAGACCTTTGTCAACAAAGGTCCGTCTAGTCAAGGCTATGGTTTTGCCAGTGGTCATGTATGGATGTGAGAGTTGGACTATAAAGAAAGCTGAGTGCTGAAGAATTGATGCTTTTGAACTGTGGTGTTGGAGAAGACTCTTGAGAGTCCCATGGACAGCAAGGAGATCCAACCAGTCCATCCTAAAGGAAATGAGTCCTGAATATTCATTGGAAGGACTGATGCTGAAGCGGAAACTCCAGTACTTTGGGCACCTGATGCGAAGAGCTGACTTATTTGAAAAGACCCTGATGCTGGGAAAGATTGAGGGCAGGAGGAGAAGGGGATGACAGAGGATGAGATGGTTAGATGGCATCACCGATTCAATGGACATGGGTTTGGGTGAGCTCCAGGAGTTGGTGATGGACAGGGTGGCCTGGCATGCTATGGTTCATGGGGTTGCAAAGAGTCAAACACAACTGAATGATTGAATTGAACTGAAACTGTGTCTATACATCTAAACTTTAAAAAAAAAAATGTAAATATTTTTCACTCAGATCTTATCAATGACTGATTTCAGTTCATGTATTTCTTTCTTCTGGATCCTGAATTGAGCCATTTTGGGCAAATATTTGCTAATGCCAAGAGGATACTGAGTATGAAAATGACAGAAGACAAGCATTCTCTTTAGGGATTTTTTCACTGCTAGAGCAGATGGAGAATCATAGGCCAATAGTGAAAATTTATGCCCTTGGAAAGCAAAATACTTTGTTATTCAGTGGCATTTTTTGGTCATATTTCTCATGAATAAATTTAGCATAATCTTAAACAATCTACAATGAAGTAAACATGTAATCTATTTCTTAATGAATGATTATTTGATGCTTATGGTGGGCATATTATATGAGGTATAAATTTATATATATCTTAATTTTTTTTTCATTCTCTGGTACTACCCTGTAGGATAGGGTGGCAAATTAGAATTAAGTTCAGTTACAAAAAATAAAGTTATATTTCTATGTACCTAAATTTGTGAATTTCAGACTCATGCCCATTATGTATATGTATACCAAAATCTAATGTTTCTGTGCCCTTTTAAAATTGAGTACCAAAGTTAAAGGAATACATAAATAAAATGGTATATTAAAAGAAGTTATTAGAGACATCTGTCCATACCACGGGAGTCTTAAATGCAATTGCCAGGTCACCTGTTTCTTTTTTAGAGGCTATTGCTTTAAATTTAAATTATTTCAACTTTCAGAAAATGACATGTGCTGTTGTCTGGCTCAAACCTAATGAAACTCAAGTGAATTCCAATTCTGAACCTGCAAATACTTCCAGGATTTGGCTTTTAAAATGCCAATACATTTGAAGGTCAGGATCAAGAAAATAGAAGGACTATATTGTTTTAAGTCAGAATTTAGTCACCCCTTTTACCCTTTGAAGAACCTTGGACATTGTACAGAGACCTCTCTGGAAGATCTAGTCTAATCACGATTGAAAATCTGACTACATTTTTTTCAGGCTTCAGTGCCTCACTGCTATGATTATAGCTAAGCCACCAGGGAGAGTAGGAAATCATTCTGACTGCTGACAAATATTTTTGTCCATGGACAGATTTTTGGGTAACTTTTCAGTATTCAGCTATTTAATTCTTTTGATTGGGTTACAAAACCATTGTTGTAATGCAGTGAGCAAGGTGTTATTTGTTTTTCTCTCTTCTTTCTAAATACATTTAGTATTCAGAAAATGAAAATGGTCAGTGACCAAAAGCAAAAAGTGGAGACAGACATTAAATAGAGTTCAAAGTAATCTTGTGGAACAAGGGCTTAGTGTAGAGTCTTACTGGAGGCTTGAATCTATGTATAAGTGCAAGTTTCTTTATTCAGTGTTTCAGAAATAGATCTCCTAAGATAGAAATCAACCACAAAGCAAAGTCAATTTAGTTTATCTTCACTTTTGACTTTATTTGAAAGGGAGTTTCTGGCTAGGACAGCACCCTTTTCAATTTGTTTCTGTATAATGTGCAGCAGATACACTTGATTAATGAACTGATTAGTAACTTCTTTAATAATTTTCCAGTAGGTTTCCCCCTCCACTGTTATCAAAGCTGCAACAAATCCTCAAAGTTACTGTTCTCTAACTATCATACTCTAAAAACTTTAAACACAAATTTGTTTCCTTAAAAAGGATAAACAGAAAATGTGAGAAATGTCTAATCTCAAAATAGGTTCCTAAGACCTCTCTTACATATAAATCCTGTATCTTTCATTTCTCTAAAAGCTTTAAATGTCAAGGGATCACAAACATATTTTTGAATGAGCACTTTATACACAGCCCAAACAACCAGAGTTATTACTAGGAGGGAAATGCTTCTACAAAAAATATAATAGCTAAGATTATATGAAGAAATATGAAGAATATTCTGGATGTTATCAATAATCCAGTAATCTTTACGTTGTACTTCCCTGGTGGCTCAATGATAAAGAATCCTCCTGACAATGCAGGAGGCGTGGGTTTAATTCCTGGGTCAGGAAGATTCCCTGGAGAAAGGAAATGGCAACCAGCTCCAGTATTCTTGCCTGGAAATTTCCATGGACAGTGAAGCCTGGCAGGCTACAGTCCATGGTGTTGCAAAAGAGATGGACACAACTGAGTGACTAAACAATTACAACCATTTTTAAGCTACATTATATACAAAAGTGAACATTTGATAATTTAGCACAAAGACAAGACAGGTTAGATATTGAATTTGACCTACTATATTATTTCTCTACTGTCGCCAAAGAAACTACCCCAAATTCAGTGGCTTAAAAATAAATAGCTATGATGTCACAGTTTCTATATGTTGAGAATCTGGGTTTAGTTTAGGTGGTGCCAGTGGCACAAGGTCTTTTATATATGGTTGCAGTCAAGCCATTGGCCAGGGCTTCAATTTTATCTTATCTGAAGGCTCAACCAGGCCAAGATAGTCTTCCGAGCTTAATCACATGCTTGCTGGTAGCCATCAACTCCTGAATATGTGAGCCTCTCCTTAGGCTGCCTAAGTATCCTCAGAACATGGTAGTCAGTGATCCATGAGAGGGACAGAGAGAGAGAGAGCACACAGATCTTTTTGTAGCCTAATCTCAGAAGTGACATCCCATGAGTTTTTCCATATTCTATTATTAGAAGTAAGTCACTAGGCCTAGCTCACATTCAAAAGACATTAATATCTGGAGGCTGGGATCATGAAGGACCATCTCAGAGGCTGTTTACCATACATTCTAAACTGTGAATATTAAGCTGACAAATTGACTTCCGTAAGGTACTTAGCTGCTCAGTCACGTCTGACTCTTTGTGACCCCATGGACTGTAGCCCACCAGTATCCTCTGTCCATGGGATTCTCCAGACAAGAATATTGGAGTGGGTATCCATTTCCTTCTGTAGGGAATCTTCCCAACCCAGGGACTGAACCCAGGTCTTCTGCATTGCAGGTGGATTCTTTACAATCTGAGCCACCAGGGAAACCGACTTCCATAAACTTGAGCCTTATCATTGCATCGCTTAAATGAACTCTGTCCCTTCCATCTATCCTTCATGTAACTGCCCAAGAACAGGAGTGATTTTGAAATTCTACTACTCAAGAACGTTTAAAGGTTCCCCACTGCACACAGGATGCTGTTCAAACTTCCATGTCATCTATTTCATTTCCTGTGATCTTACTTTTTACTCTAGTTGCCCTGGAGTACTTGTAAACACTGTACACATTTCACCTTCAGTCTTGCTCTGTCTGAAATGCCTCCACCCCATGTTTACTTCCCTTCCTACTATTCCGTTTTTATCCACTGAACTTTAACCTATTCACTTAGGACCCAGTTAAAATACTTTGTCTGCCATTAATGCCTGCAAGAGGTCTTTAACAAAAGTCAATCCTTCTTTCTTCCATGTTTCCAAGCAGATTAGTTTTTACCTCTATTATAGAATTATGACCATGTACTATATTAAAATTATTTGCCTCTATATCTGTCTCCTCAAATGAACTGTATGCTCTGTGAAGATATGGATTATGGTTTATTCAGCTTTAATTTTCAAACCGTACAGCACCCAGCACAGTGCCTTGCTTATAATTCAGCAGTAAATATATTTTAGACTCAATCACTTGTGTGTAATTTTGTATAAGTTTTGTATAATGCAGGTCTCTATTGGATCTCATTCAATCTCATGACATATTCTTCGGCAATAGTATTTTATGAGGTAGCAGGATATATGCTTCTCCATCCAGTAATTAAACATACTTGAAAAGAGTGCAACTGGGTTGCTGGATTTATCAAGGCAGAAGGTGTGAAGCCAAAATGCCATTGAAAGAAGAGGTAAATGACCCAGTGCAGAAATTCTACAAATAGGTACTTCTAACGTGGGATATCTGAAGGCCTTGGTAATTTAATATACTCTGATACAAATATGAAATGGCTATTTTTCTTTTAGGGTATTTGTCATACCTCCAAAATATTCTATTCAAAAATAACTGATCTAAATGTTGGGGATAATTTTCATGCAGTTATAATGTGTTAAGATCAGATCAATAGAAATTCTTTAAAAACTAAAAAGCTGACTGACTCATAATATTTTCATTCTGAAGAGCTGGAAGCGCTCATGTGACTTCATATGGTTGATAATACAGCTGAATACTTTGGTAAGTGGGGTTCTCATTCACAGTAAAATTTACATTGAGCATTCAAGATAAAAAAAGATATTAAGTTATCAAAAAGATTTATTTTGTCTTTGTCCATAAAATGCCACATATTATAAGAAATGAGACTGAATTTCCATTGATACATTTTAAAACTTATACTCTTTATGATTCACTTAACTGCATTTACCTCTAATTCTTCACTTAGCAAAGTCCTTGAAATTCTTAGAATTCCTTGGTATTACAAGTGTTTTAGTTGTGTGGCATCTCCATGAAGTGTAAAAGCAATTATTTCATTTAGACAGTGCTTTCTCTAAGGATGCATAAAAGATTGGAATGAATATTCTCTGTTGTTTGTGTAAATTATGTTCACCTATATTACCACATAACAGGAAATAGAGTCTTTTAATCACTTACTACTATTTTCATGTTTTCTATAACACAAAGTACTTGAAATACTGATTATAATAATAATCAGTATTTCAGTAAATATCAAATTATATTTGAATACTTTGTTCTCTAAAAAACCCTAGATGATAGTGCCCTTGGGCATTATCTATTCTTTATCAAGTATAGCAAAATTTTATGGTATTATTTTCAGGAATTTCCTAAGTTTAGAATTTGTAACTATATATCTCATATCAAATATAATATTCCTGATACCTGACTTTAATAAATTACTTTAAAACAATTTTAGATTTATAGAAAAATTACAAATATAGTACAAAGTTCTTATATACCTCATGCCCACTTTCCCATATCATTATTATCTTAAATTAGTGTGCTATATTTATCACAACTAATGAACCAACACTGATACACTATCATTAGATAAAGTTTATACCTTTTTCTGATTTCCTTACTTTTAACTTAATGTCTTTTTTTCTGTTCCAGTATCTCATTGAGGATATCATGTCACGTTTAGTTATCATATCTCTTTGGGCTCCTCTAGACTGTGACAGTTTCTCAGACTTTCCTTGTTTCTGATGACCCTGATGATTTTTAGGAGTTATGGCCAAATATTTTGTAGGCTGTCCCTCAGTTTGGGTTTATCTGGTACTTTTCTCATGATTAGACTGAGATTATGTGTTTGGCAGGGGGAGAAGGCAATGGCATCCCACTCCAGTACTCTTGCCTGGAAAATCCCATGGACGGAGGAGCCTGGTAGGCTGCAGTCCATGGGGTTGCTAAGAGTTGGACACGACTGAGCGACTTCACTTTCACTTTTTACTTTCATGCATTGGAGAAGGAAATAGCAACCCACTCCAGTGTTCTTGCCTGGAGAATCCAAGGGACAGGGGAGCCTGGTGGGCTGCCGTTTATGGGGTCGCACCGAGTCGGACACGACTGAAGTGACTTAGCAGAAGCAGCAGCAGCATGTGTTTGGGGGAGGAAGACCACAAAGGTAAAATGCCATGTTTATCATATGATGGGAAGGTATTATCTACGTGTTTTATCACCAGTGATGTTGACCTTGGTCACCTGGCTGAAGCAGCCAAAGAACCTAATTTTCATAATTTTCTTTTTTATCCATATGTATCAGAGACTTAAGGAAGTAACTAGAAAGTTGTCAGGTAAACAATTTTTTTCATCTGTTTCAATTTACTTACGTATATACTAAGTAGGGTTCATGAGGATGTTGAATTTTTTTCATTGAAACACTAAAATTGTAGGCTATTTTTAATGCTAAATAGAAAAGATTAAATTTAAAAATAAAAATTTTTATATTAAAAGATTAAAATTACGGTTGTTATACTGGACAGAAGTTGACTTTTATACAGTTAAATATATATTTAACTTTATATAAAGCATATATATAAAGCATTTATATAAAGCATCAGTTAGAAACTATGATACAAACATTTTATAATATAATATTGATATAACTTTAGTCTTTTTCATCATGATGCCTGAAAAGTCTTATCTGTAATTCTAGAAAATGTCTGAGATGCTTTTTAAGTAAATGATATACACAACTTACAAGAATAGATATGAATGAACACCAAATTGAGAAATTTAAGTACTCCTAACCACAAAGGATTTAGGTAATGTGGAAGGCCAGAAGGAAGAATAGAAATACATATAAGAAACAAATTGCCAGACTAGGTTCGATGCAGGATACAGGATGCTTGGGGCTGGTGCATTGGGATGACCCAGAGGGATGGTACAGGGAGGGAGGTGGGAGGGGGGTTCAGGATGGGGAACATGTGTACACCCGTGGTGGATTCATGTTGATGTATGGCAAAACCAATACAATATTGTAAAGTAAAAAAAAAAATAATAATAAATAAATGATAAAAAAAAAGAAATACATAAATTAGATGAAACATGAATAAATGGATAAGGTGTTAATTTGTTAAAGACCCAGAAAAGCAAAGGCTGAAAATTCTGGAAATACATAAACAAATTCTAAAATAATAAGGTAGTTGGAAACTACAGAATTCTGTCATTAAATCAATTAAAAACATTTTCATGTTTTCAAGAAGCACTGAAATCATATTTATATATACCTAGTGTATTGTTTTAGGAGAATTTATTGTATAATTTGGGGAGCAGTTATACATTTATTTGACTGTAAAAATAATTTGATTTTAATTTCTGCTCATTTTGAATTACATGGAATAGACTACTCTGATTCCATAGAGAATGATTTCCTTCATTATAACTTTGCTGAAGAAAATCAAGTGGATTCTTCTGAAAATTACCGGAACAAATGATTGGTTTTTGCCCCTGTTCCCAAAGAAATTAACACAAGATGATTTAAAACCATTGCACTAAAGATTGGTTCAGGCAAGAATCATCAATAGTTTTTAAATCTACGGGGGAAGTTTGATGCAGAGCAATATATTCACACAATTTTAAAGTGTCTCTCCACAAATTGCTTATTAGTTAGAACAGGAAAAATAATACCTATTAAATGGAGAGACCAGGCAACACATTGACCAGGTTATCAAAATGACAATCACCAATGAGGGACAGAGTGACACTGTGTGTCTCTAAATGGGAAATCCTAAGGAAGACAAACTTGGCTCATGTAACATTCTGAATGGAAGTGCATTACTTGAACTTACCTAATCATCAGAGAAATTGAAACTAAGGAATGTTCCACAAAATAAGGTGATGAAATGTCACGAGGGGCTAGTCCACAGAAAAGGAGACTAAAAAGACAAATAAATGCATAAATATAAAGACAAATGAAAAGACAAATATAGGTTCCTGAAATGGATCCTATATTGCAGGGGAAATTGCTATAAAAGAAACCATGGGGACAATTGACACAACTGGAATATAGATTATAGACTGCTGATTAGATGAAAGTATTATATTAATTATAAATTTCCTGAATTCAATAGTTATACTATGGTTTCCTAAGAGAATAATATTATTCTTAGGAAACAGTTACTGAAATATTAAGGAGTAAAGGGACATAATGAAACAAATGTGGCCAAATGTTTAAAATGGTGAATCTGAGTAAAGGGCATACAGCAATTTTCAATATTATTTTCCTTTGTGAATTTGAGCTACATTGAATAGACTACTCTAATTCCATAGAGAATGATTTCCTATATTACAAGTTTGTTGAAGGAAGTCAAGTGGATTCTTCCGAAAATTACCAGAATAAATTATTGTTTTGTTCCCCTGCCCCCAAAGAAACTAACACAAGATGACTTGCAACCATTGTAGTAAAGACTGGTTCAGGCAAGAATCATCAATAGTTGTTAAATCTATGGGGGAAATTTGATGCAGCTTTTCTGTGAATTTGAAATTATTGCAAACAAAAATTAGGAAAAAAGGATGAGTTTGGGGACCCAAGCCAGATGGCTTGTCTGCTAAGATAAAAACTAATTACTCTACATATTAAATTGTTGCTTTTATTTAGTTACTAAGTTGTGTCCAACTCTTTGGAGATCCCATGGACTGTAGCCTGCCAGGCTCCTCTGTCCATGGGATTTTCCAGGCAAGAATACTGGAGTGGGTTACCATTTCCTTCTTCAGGGGATCTTCCCAACCCAGGGATTGAACCCCGGGTCTCTTGCATCTCCTGCATTAGCAGGTGGATTCTTTACCACTGAGCCACAAGCCCTACATATTAAACACAGTAGACAAAAGCAAACTTTTCCATGTCAGTCGCAAGTCACTGGGCTAGCTAGCTTACTCTGTTGTTAGTCAAATGCCATGTTCTCAGGATAGTCACACAGACTATGGAGAGGTTTTTTTCTCCTGATAAGAGGGAATGAATGTCTTAAGACAGATTAAAATTTTTTATCTATTGAAGTATAGTTGATTTACAATGTTGTATTAATTACTTTTATATTGCAAAGTGATTGAGTTATGTGTGTGTGTATATATATATATATATATACACACACACACACACACTTTTTGATATTCTTTTCCATTATGGTTTATCACAGGATATTGAATATAGTTCCCTGTGCTGTATAGTAGGACCTTGTTGTTCATCCATCCTATATGTAATAGTTTGCTTCAGTTTGGTGGAAAATGGATACATATATATGTATAGCTGAGTCCCTTTGCTGTCCACTAGAAACTATTGCAAAATTGTTAATTGGCTATATTCTAATATAAAATAAAAAGTTTACTAAGTAATAATGGTTTGCTTCTACTAATCCCAAACTCCCATTCCCCTACCCTCCCTCCTGCTTGGCAACCACAAGTCTGTTCTCTATATTAAGACAGATTACAGTGGTATGCTAAGTGAGGGGAAGAAATGTTTAGCAGTTTGTTTCTACAGTATACTAGTGATTTTTACTTTGCTCATAATCAACTGATAAATTTCTTCGAAAAAGATCACAACAGAAAAACTGTCGAGTTAAAGCTGCCTATACTTTTAGATTTACTTATTAGAGTCTGTACCCAAGTGGCTCAGTGGTAAAGAATCTGCCTAACAATACAGGAGACATAGGAGATGCGGGTTTGATCTCTGAGTCAGGAGGATCCCCTGGAGAAGGAAATGACAACGCACTCCAGTATCCTTGCCTAGACAATCCCATGGACAGAGGAGCCTGGCGGGCTACAGTCCACAGGGTTGCAGAGTTGGACATGACTGAGCGACTGACTGAGCATGCAGACCTATGTCCTTTGTTTCCAATTACCCACTTTCCCAGTGTGGGGAAAGAAAAGCCTCTTTCTGGGGATGATACTGGGCCAGCATTCAAGATGGAATCAGATTTAGTGACACTTAAGATTTGGCCTCCACTAGAATGCAAAATGAAATGCAGAAGTTTTACAGCTCACCAAACTGCCTCTGCATTCATCCAGAAAAAAATGCTCCAAAGTGTTCAAGCTAGCGTTTCAGAAATATTACAGTTGTAAAATCTGTGACATTAGTAATAGTTGTGCCAAGCATGGGTTTTACTTTCATAAGTTGTTTACCTATGCCAATGTTTAAGTGTACTTCTGTGCAAAAAGATGTGGATAATAGTTCTCTTTATAGAAAAATCAATGCACTCAAATAGCCATAAAATATAACAGTGTGTACATGTACATGCATTATGCAAGTACAAATAGATCTACATTGGGCCAGATGTGATCTAATAATTCTGGAAGTTCTGTTTAGGTATATGATATTAAAAAATGCTGAAAGGGCCTTTTCCCTCAGAGTGAAGCCATACATTTCACATTACTCCTAGCAAATGATATTTGACATGTAATTTTAAAATGAAGCTACTCTAATCTATAGTGCAACAACAGGGATAAACACCGAAGCCTTTCATAAGACAAAATGGGTTTTAAAATTCTAGAAAGTTTTAGTTACAAGTAGTTAGAAATGCAATTTAGAATGCTTAAAATGTATTTCTTTCAGTGGTTAATTACATTAGAACAGCTATTGTTCCAAATGGTGATGGACTAATAAATTGTAACAATCACCTCTCTAAAAATTGGATTGCAATGTTTTAATAAGTAGTCTGTATGACTAGAGAAGCCTATTTTTCCAACTCCGGCAATCTACTTCAGTACATACATGGATGCACACTGTTATGTGCACATGACACATAAATATTACATGTGTATATGAATACACACATCTAATTATGGTCTTGTAAAACATATGGTACTCAAAAGCATTTTAATTGTAATGTATGCTATGTCTGTACAAATTCAGGTAGTAGAGTAGACTTTACTAGAATACTAAAATCTAAATTCTAAAAATCACCTCTGATCCATGATGGCATAGCTTGGGTCTAAGTAGGTCTCTTTGTATACAGGCTCCATTCTCTTAACTTACAAAAATTATCACTTTTTCCACTATTAGACACAAAGAAAGGAAGGAAAGAAAAGAGAAAGAAAGAAATGGAAAGGAGAGGAAAGGAAAAATATATAAAACAGAAGTGGCGAAAGAAGAACAGATGAAAATGTGAGAGGGGTAGAAGAGGGGTGGGGAGAGAAATAGTCACATTTTCTGAAGGTGTGAAAACTCACTTCCGTCAGTGCACTGACCACAGGAGGAAGGAGAGTTAGTAGGAAAAGGCACACATGACCTAAGGTTTTGGCCACACCCAATCCTGCCACTCTACAAATGATGTGAATTATTTTGTGTTTTAAATCAAGGTCAAAAGCAAACAGATGGTGAGAACATGATTGTGAATTTGTTAGGACTTTTAATGATATCTTTTAGGTATCAGCTTAGAAGGCTCTAGGAAGTGTTTGGTAATTGCCAAAGTCTGAGTTAGATGACCTTTCTATACATGCCCTTAATACTTCCATGTTAGCACTTAACACGATTCATTATAATTTCCTATTTAATTCCTACTTCTCTCTACCTGCTCTCTATGTGAGGGCAGAGACAATATCAAGCTTACCATTATATTTCCGGTAATTGTTCCACTGTATCTCCAAGCACTTAGCACAAACCACAATAAATATTTACTGAATGAATACCTAGCAAACACTTGGTAAGCAGCACAGAGAACTATAAGGCTCAAAGTCCTTCCTCTATCACCCTTTGTCTCTC
Source organism: Bubalus kerabau (assembly GCF_029407905.1). Lineage (NCBI taxonomy): Eukaryota > Metazoa > Chordata > Mammalia > Artiodactyla > Bovidae > Bubalus > Bubalus kerabau. Next base: position 57,948,946 of record NC_073647.1, on the reverse strand, counting down.
TCTTCAGGGTAATCATGCTAGGAAGAGTTCCTCATCTCCTTCTCCTTACTGACAGCTCAACTCATGCCATTTTGGGAAAATATCACAAATGTCTAACTCAAACAAAGCCAAGCTAACCTATGGTTCCCTATAGGCATGGAGATGTACACAAGTAAAAATCAATCTGAATAAAACATGACTGAAAGACAATGTAGTCACTGAATTCTCTCCAAGGATACCAAAGGAGGATTCTATTTAAAATGTGCAACAAAACTGAAAAGAAATTTTTTTTCTATATCTTTCTCTGATTCAACCATTCACAACTAAAGTGCCACATTTCCAACATTTCCTCTTCCATTCTAAGATCTATCTTATACACATACAAAACAACAACAACAATACAAAATCTCCCTATCTCAGCTCATGCAAGCTCTGGAGTTCACTCTTCCCATATATATTATGATTCAACTTTTCTGTCTACTTATATAAAAAATGGCCTGAGAACTGATTAGACAAGCAAGAACTCCTTTTCCTTTGGATGGCAGTACTTATGAAGGCTAAAGCAAATACACTATTTATTTTTCTTCAATTCTTCATATTTGCATATGTCTCCTCTTTCCAAAAGTTTCCTCTGGTACCATACGTTTACTCTCCCCCCTTGTTTTGACCTCTAGTCAATAGCTGATGTCCATTGTAGTATAGTAGTCCCACTATAAAAACCCCTATAATCAAAAAAAACAAAAAACAAGGAAGAAAAGTTCAAAAGTTTAAAACTCCAATTAGGCTTGATAAAGAATATGTGTCATTTAAAGTCTTTAAAGATGCTCATGAGTCCTATTCTGAGATTTACAGTTTTGATTTACTTCATTTTCTTATAATTAGACCTGTTTTTCCTCAAGTACCACTATTCCAGCTAAAAATATAAAATTTTCTTATTCAGTGGTGGTGCTTTTTTTTTAAGACTGTATCACAAAAGTGTTTGCTACTGCTCACTGAAAATGTATAGTATTTTGTTGATATTATTGGTATCCTGGGTGTGTGTGGGGGGCAACCACCATTTATAATATCGCTTCTGTGGGAAAATGCTTTCTGGATTCCAAACAACTGACATCCAAGCAAAGTTTTCCCACTTGAGTAATCAGGATTCAAACAATTATATATCCTACATCTGTCTGCAAGCCATTTGTAAGAAGGGGACTGCCTTTATTTGAAAAACACATGTTGGTACGTTGTTCTTAATCAGGGAAAAATAAATATTATGATGATGAGGTTTCATGCCTGAATGTTTCTTTCCAGTTTTCAATTACATTCCTCCCTTTTATGAGATTAGATGCATGTAAATCCTAAAGAAAATTCTGTCAGGACAACAGATGCTCTCTTTTTAATCTTTTGAGAATAATTTTCAACACACAAAACACCAGTTAAGCATTCAGGTTACAGAAGCCTCTAAAAATCACAGAAATCAGTTTTTCAGAACCAAGGAGATGTACTGGACAGATGTTTTGTTTTCAAATTTTTATCTAATGAATTGAAAATTTTCTTTCCGTAGCAATGGACCCAGTCAACATACTAGTGTGGAATGGCATTGCCTACCAGCACGAATTAGCCTGGAGGCAATAGAGGAGGGAACGGTCAATAGCTATTTCCAGTGTCAAGAGTTGCCGCCAGTCCAGGTTCGATGCACGATACTGGATGCTTGGGGCTGGTGCACTGGGGTGACCCGAGGGATGTACGGGGAGGGAGGAGGGAGGAGGGTTCAGGATGGGGAACACGTGTATACCTGTGGTGGATTCATGTTGATATATGGCCAAACCAATACAATATTGTAAAGTTAAAAAAAAAAAAAAAGTTGTAAAGCCAGGAGCAACTGAAGAATTCTGTAACGAGTGAATTAGGAGTACTCTTGAGTAAAGTACTAAATGGCTGTTGGATCATGGTTCTTAGCTTTTTGTTAACAAGTGACATATAGGATAGCAACAGTTTTTGCTTTGCATTCCTTCTTCTCAAGTGGTCTGATCAAAAAACTTTCCATTCCCATGGATTCAGTAAGAGGAGAGATTCTATTTTAGGACCTCAAGGGCAGTGGCATTTCACCCTTCTGTTTGACGGGTCACTTTAGGACAGCCATTCAAATCCCTCCTGTTTACTGTCACAATCATCTGTATAAAGCAACCTCTGCTTGACTGCTTCAAAGAAATTTGTGGAGGCTATGATCTGCTCAGGGGAAGAAAAGCTTTCTCAGAGAAAACTACACACTCCTGCTTGAGGTCATTTTTGTTAGGAAACAGGTCTGACAAGGCTCCACTGATACTAACTCAACCTGCCACACCAGGGTACAGTTATCTAAAGATGATAAGGAATTTCTCTGGACGGACACAATTGTGAAGTGACTGCCAGAGGCCTGGTTTGCTGACATTGATCAAGGTCAGTTTTATGTATCTGAAGTAGGAACAAAGAAACATTCTTCATTTATAGCAGTCATGCAAATTAGGTCTATGGTCAAGGGGCTTACATGGAAAAAAGCCATGGGCAAAATAGTTTCTGTCAAACATTCCAAAGCTCTAGCAGTTTACGGAAACCCAGACACTTTCTGTAACATCAGTGTCAAAAAGGCCAAGTTGGATGAAATGAAAGTGGAACATAAGACTGCATGTGGGCTGGTAGATAAGATCCCTTTCATGTTTTTATATTTCCTTTCCTTTTTTTCTTTTTTAAATTGATATAGTTGACTTACAATGCTGTGTTAGTTTCAGGTATACATCAAAGTGATTCAGTTATACATATACATATATAACTATTCTTTATCAGAGTCTTTTCCCTTATAGGTTATTACAAATTATTGAGTCTAGTTTCCTGTACTATAGGGGACTTCCCTGCTGGCTCTTGAAGAGATCTCTAGTCTTTCCCATTCAATTGTTTTCCTTTATTTCTTTGCATTGATCACTGAGGAAGGCTTTCTTATCTCTCCTTGCTATTCTTTGCAACTCTGCATTCAATAGGTACATCTTACCTTTTCTCCTTTGCCTTTTGCATATTTTCTTTTCTCAGCTATTTATAAGGCCTCCTCAGACAGCCATTTTGCCTTTTTGCATTTCTTTTTCTTGGGGATGGTCTTGATCCCTGTCTCCTGTACAATGACACAAATCTCCGTACATAGTTCTTCAGGCACTCTGTCTATCAGATCTAATCCCTTGCATCTATTTGTCACTTCCACTATATAATCATAAGGGATTTGATTTAGGTCATACCTGGATGGTCTAGTAGTTTTCCCTGCTTTCTTCAATTTAAGTCTGAATTTGGCAATAAGGAGTTCATGATCTGAGCCAGAGTCAGTTCCTGGTCTGGTTTTTGCTGACTGTATAGAGCTTCTCCATCTTTGGCTGCAAAGAATAGAATCAATCTGATTTCCGTACTGACCATCTGGTGATGTCCATGTGTAGAGTCTTCTCTTATGTTATTGGAAGAGGGTGTTTGCTATGATCAGTGCATTCCCATGGTAAAACTCTGTTAGCCTTTGACTTGCTTCGTTTTGTACTCCAAGGCCAAATTTGCCTGTTACTTCAGGTATCTCTTGACGTCCTACTTTTACATTCCAGTCCCCTATAATGAAAAGGACATCTTTTTTGGGTGTTAGCTCTAGAAGGTCCTGTAGGTCTTCATAGAACCGTTCAACTTCAGCTTCTTCAGCATTCCTGGTTGGGGCATAGACTAGGATTACTGTGATATTGAATTTAACTTGGAAATGAACGGAGATCATTGAAGATCATTCTGTCATTTTTGAGACTGCATCCAAGTACTGCATTGAGGACTATTTGTTGACTATGTTAGCTATTACATTTCTTCTAAGAGATTCTTGCTTACAGTAGTAGATATAATGGTCATCTGAGTTAAATTTGTCCATTCCAGTCCATTTTAGCTCACTGATTCCTAAAGTTTCGATGTTCACACTTGCCATCTCCTGTTTGACCACTTACAATTTGCCTTGATTCATGGACCTAACCTTTCAGGTTTCAGGTTCCTTCAGGAAAATTATAGATACTAAGGGAACATTTCATGCAAAGATGGGCACAATAAAGGACAGAAACGGTACGGACCTAACAGAAGTAGAAGACATTAAGAAAAGGTGGCAAGAATACACAGAAGAACTATACAAAAAAGATCTTCTTGACCCAGATAATCACGATGGTGTGATCATTCACCTAGAGCCACACATCCTGGAATGCAAAGTTAAGTGGGCCTTAGGAAGCATCACTACGAACAAAGCTATTGGAGATGATGGAATTCCGGTTGAGCTATTTCAAACCCTAAAAAATGATGCTGTGAAAGTGCCACACTCAATATGTCAGTGAATTTGGAAAACTCAGCAGTGGCCACAGGATTGGAAAAGGTCAGTTTTCATTCCAATCCCAAAGACAGGCAATGCCAAAGAATGCTTAAACTACTGCACAATTGCACTCATCTCACATGCTAGCAAAGTCATGCTCAAAATTCTCCAAGCCAGGCTTCAATAGTACGTGAACTGTGAACTTCCAGGTGTTCAAGCTGGATTTAGAAAAGGCAGATGAACCAGGGATCAAATTGCCAACATCTGTTGGATCATCGAAAAAGCAAGAGAGTTCCAGAAAAAATATCTACTTCTGCTTTATTGGCTCCCCTCATAGCTCAATTGGTAAAGAATCCACCTGCAATGCAGGAGTTCAATTCCTGGGTCAGGAAGATCCGCTGGAGAAGGGATAGGCTACCCATGTCAGTATACTTCGGCTTCCCTTGTGGATCAGCTGGTAAAAAATCCGCCTACAATGTGGAAGACCTGGGTTCAATCCCTGGGTTGGGATGATGCCCTGGAGAAGGGAGAGGCTACCCACTCCAGTATTCTGGCCTGGAGAATTCCATGGACTGTATAGTCCATGGGGTCTCAAAGAGTTGGACACAACTAAGCGACTTTCACTTTCTACTTTATTGACTATGCCAAAGCCTTTGACTGTGTGGATCACCACAAACTGCAGAAAATTCTTCAATAGATGGGAATACCAGACCACCTGACGTGCCTCTTGAGAAATCTGTATGCAGGTCAGAAAGCAACAGTTAGAACTGCACATGGAACAACAGACCGGTTCCAAATCGGGAAAGGAGTACGCCAAGGAGGCATATTGTCACCCTGCTTATTTAATTTATACTGCTTATTTAACTTATACTTAACTTATACTCTGCAGAGTACATCATGAGAAATGCTGGGCTAGATGAAGCACAAGCTGGAATCAAGACTGTCGGGACAATTATCAATAATCTCAGATATGCAGATGATATCACCCTTATGGCAGAAAACAAAGAGGAACTAAAGAGCCTCTTGATGAAAGTGAAAGAGAAAAGTGAAAAATTTGGCTTAAAATTAACATTCAGAAAACTAAGATCATGGCATCTGACCCATCACTTTATGGCAAATACATGGGGAAACAATGGAAACAGTGGCAGACTTTATTTTTTTGGAATCCAAAATCACTGCAGATGGTGACTGCAGCCATGAAATTAAAAGATGCTCCTTGGAAGAGAAGCTATGACCAACCTAGACAGTATATTAAAAAGCAGAGACATTACTTTGCCAACAGAGGTCCGTCTAGTCAAAGCTATGGTTTTTCCAGTGGTCATGTATGGATGTGAGAGTTGGACTATAAAGAAAGCTGAGCACCGAAGAATTGATGCTTTTCAACTGTGGTGTTGGAGAAGAATCTTTAGAGTCCCTTGGACTGCAAGGAGACCCAACCTGTCGATCCTAAAGGAAATAAGTCCTGAATATTCACTGGAAGGACTGATACTGAAGCTGAAACTCCAATACTTTGGCCCCCTGATGTGAAGAACTGACTCATTTGAAAAGACCCTGATGTTGGGAAAGATTAAAAGCAGGAGGAAAAGGGGACAACAAAGGATGAGATGGTTGGATGGTATCACTGACTTGATGGACATGAGTTTGAGTAAGCTCCGAGAGTTGGTGATGGACAGGGAAACCTGGCATGGTGCAGTCCATGGGGTTGCAAAGAATTGGACACAACTGAGCGAATGAACTGAACAGACAGTAAACAGTCTGCCCTCAATTCGGGAGACCTGGATTTGACCTTTGAGTCAGGAAGATCCGCTATAAAAGGAAATGGCAACCCAATCCAGTATTCTTTCCTGGAAAATCCCATGGATGGAGAAGCCTGGAGGGCTACATTCCATGGGGTTGCAATAATTCGGACATGACTGAGTGATTAACATTTTCCCTTTACTATACATTAAGTCATTGTTGACTATCTATTTTATATATAGTAGTGTGTATATGTTCATCTCAAACTTCTAATTATTTTTTCTAATCAATTTATAAGATTGATAGCTAAAATAGAAAGAATATAATTTCATATTCTTTGCCATCCTAATATTACACCTCAAAGCCACCCTCTGCTGGCTTGTTCATTCTTCTGTTCACTCATCTATTCATTTATTCAGACATCCCAGAAGGGCCCATAAAGTTGCAAGTGACATGCTTAATGCTGGATCTACCAACATGCATAAGACACTGTGCCCTTAGAGAGCTGAGGATCTAATAGGGCAGATAGGCAAGCAAAGGAATCAGCAGAGAGTGGTGTGGGAGTTCAGTGAGGGCAACGTGCAGAAAGCACCAAGCAGGGGCTGGGGAGATACAGGCAGCTCTCCTTGTGGTAGAGTCAACTGAGTCTGCAAGGATGAGCAATAGTATATTGTGTGAAAAGAATAGGGAGGGTGGTTGAGGAAGAGCAACACCAAAAGAGTTACAGAAGAATGGGTGTGCAAAATGGTGGACAAGACTGGAAGCTGGAATACCATTTTAAAGATCACTGCGCTAATTCTTGGCAAATGGTGATGAGAAATGGAAACCGGGCAGTGGAAGTTAGGATGGCTCAGGAGTGACATATTCAAGAAATACATAGGAGCACAAATAGGCAGGATGTGGAGATCATGAGATGTGGGGATTTAACAGAGAAAAGGAGAATTCAAGGGTCATGCCCAATCCTTAGCCAGTGATGGGCTAGATGGTAGAGCTGCTTACCAAGAATCAAAAAAGGAACAGCTTAGAGGAAAAAGCAGAGTGAAGATTCTGACATGCTGAATTGAAAGTGCCTATGGGATATCCAGGTAGAAACACCCAGGAGGCATTTGGCTACATCAGTCTGAAGATCCAGGGAGAACTGTGGGCTACAGCTACAGAGCTGGCAACCACCTGTATGACAGATAGATAACAACATAAGGATGGGTAAAGTCACACAGACAGAGTCTCATGTTTCAGAGTGAGAGGAGCAAGGGCTGGCTGAGGTAGAACCTTGGCCAACAAAAGCATTTCATGTGCAGGGAGAAAAGAAAACATCAATTGAAGGAGAAATAGAAAGTACTAGAACACTCAGGGGAGGGTGGCGTCACAGCAACAACAGGGAAGTACAGTTTTGTGGAGAAATTCACAAACAGCTATGGAGATGGCAGACATTCCTTTTTTTTTTTTTTTTTTCTTTTCTTTCTGGAATTGTGTTCTAACAGAGTTAGAGCAAGAGTCCAGCATCTGAATTATCTTTGTGTCTCTCTTTCTGGGCTAGTATATGGCTCACTGTTCTCAACAAATATTTACTGAATGACTGATGGACTGAATGTCTGTTAATGTGAAGCCTGTACATTTTTAAGTAAAGTATAATGGTACATAGACATGGAAAAGCACTTAAGCCATTTTTACCATGGCACCTGGGGTACCATCATGTTGATCACTGAATGGCGAATGAAGACTGGTAGCTCTCCAGTCTGGGCCATATTTCTCAGATATAGAATAGTCATCACAGCCCTTGAAATGGGCAAGCTGTATAGGTCATGTTTACTAATTAAACTCACAAATATTGAACAGCTACTATAAAAATATTTGCCAGACACTGCTCTTGGCACTGAGGAATCTGGATAACTAGAAGAGCCAAAACTTTCTTCTCTCGTGGAGTTTCCATGTTGGTAGGGGACTAAGAGATAGGCAATGAACAAATAACTAGCTGTGGGCAAAAGAGTTTCAAAACATTCCAGAGCTCTGGAGGAGAAGTAGTAGCATAAGGGGAGCTAAGAGGTGGTTATCAGTCTATACTATTAATAGTTTACATTAAAATCTAGTTAGTTCTCATTTCTAACATAAGGGTGATGAGAAACTCTGAAAAACAATATGGACAATAAATGTAAGAACTGAATGATTTGGGAGTGATTCTAACACATAGTTTAAAATCTTTTTAAGTAACTTAGAAAATAGAAATGAAATAGGCCATAAAAAGTTGCAAAAAGGAAGCTGCTGCTGCTGCTAAGTCACTTCAGTTGTGTCCGACTCTGTAGGCATCCCATAGACGGCAGCCCACCAGGCTCCTCCATCCCTGGGATTCTCCAGGCAAGAACACTGGAGTGGGTTGCCATTTCCTTCTCCAATGCAAGAAAGTGAAGAGTGAAAGTGAAGTCGCTCAGTCGTGTCTGACTCTTAGCGACCCCATGGACTGCAGCAGCCTACAGGGCTCCTCCGTCCATGGGATTTTCCAGGCAAGAGTACTGGAGTGGGGTACCATTGCCTTCTCCGCAAAAGGAAGCAATAGCTATCTATTTCAAGTAATATTTTTAATGGGCAAATCTGGTCTTGAAACTGCTCTGAATTTTCTTGAAAGAGTCCTCCCCCCAGACCTTTTTTACCCCCTCCCCCCAATACTGCCTAAAAGGCAAGCGTGGGGGTGGATAAGAGAAATTACATCAAGACACAACTTGTTTAAAGTGAACCCTGGGAGTTGTGGAAACAGAAGAAATAATTTCCCTTGGCAGGCTGTATTATTATCAGCACTGGCATCCTTGGCTAATTGGAATTCCAAAGGACAAAAATAACCACTTAAATAAAATAGGATTATGAATTGGAATTGATATGAATGAGATGTTCAGTCGTTTTAATCTTGGTCATTATCTCAGGCTTGTATCTAAAGTTAGTTAGAATTCTTTCAAATGAATTTCTATACACATTAGGAAGGGAGAGAATTCTAGATAGGAGTAAGGGACAAAAGGATCTTCCATCAATCTTTTTGCTTCTATTTGGTCTCAAAAATTCGGGGGATGTATGGAGATATAGAGGGACAGAGAAAGGAAAAAAGTTCAAAATTTCCACTAATTTGACTGGTAAGTTTATATAGGCAATAAGAGCAAAAGTCTTACCACAACCTCTTTGCCTCTAGGCTGAAATGAATTGCCATTGTTTGTGAAAGTCCTGTGAGACTCAGGTTTTATTCAACTAGCTGTCTGGTTTCTGGGATCTCCAAAGGCCTGAAAGGGGACAGCGCTGCCATAAATAACAAAGCAAACAAGCCCTGCCTGAACTGGCTCTATAACGGGTTAAAAATGCTTTCCATGCTTTGCTGGTGATCACCAGTTTCTCTTTCTTGAACTGCACTGCACGTTTAGTTCAGGACTGCTGCAGGGGAACAGATGGTCCACTAGGGAGGCCCTCAAGGAGTGAACATCAACATCTTTACCTAGTCCATTAAAAAGAGAAAGGTGTAATCATGGACAGGAGAGAAACAGATTTACTGTTTGTGGTAATGCGGTGATGATCCTCCTACTCCTAGTAAAATCAAGAGCATACAGAATATTAGTAATGAACATAAGGGCAAAAAGTTAGGGTTCCATGTGCCTAAAAGGCATCTTGTACCTCAATTATCAGTTAAACTCAGTTCCTCGTTTTGCCTCTCTGAAAAACAGAATTAGGCTACTTAAAGTGCTAATAAGAACAGTCATGACTTTCAACTGAATGGACCTCAAATTAGAAACTATATAGTTCAGAAGTATTTGCTGACAGAATGGATGGATCAAAGATTCATTAATCTGTTAGATAAACAATTTCATTATGAAAGTTAAAAACTGAGAGTCTACATGATAATCAGGAATATAAGTTCTGTTTAGAGAGGGAAAAGATTATATGGGGCTCAGGTTTGTCACATGTGAGGATGTCATAGCAATCTGAATGCGTATCTAATCTGTAATTCTATGTTGAATAGTCATCAGTGGGTGTGAGCTCTAGCATCCACTTTTCTACTCATGAGAGATGTGAACCTACACAAGTCCTTAACCCTTATATAAAAGGAGCGAGTTGCTAAGTGTACTTTCAGATCATGTCCATCTTTAAATTTCTATGATTCTAGGACACAGATGCTAACTTCCATTGGCAGATATGTAAATTGTTATTAATCACAAACTCCTTCTACAAGGTCCATTCAGTTAAACAGTTCTAGAGTTAACATTTCCTGTAAACTTGAAACGGTTTATAATTTCAAAAGTGGGAGAGGCACAAAGTTGGTATATACTTGCTACATGCTGCCAAGTAAAATTAAGATTTTGTAATTTAGAAATAAGGGCACAAAGTGGTAAAGAATCCGCCTGCCAATTCAGAAGATGCAAGAGATGCAGTTTCGATCCCTGGGTTGGGGAGATCCCCTGGAGTAGGAAAATCCCATGAACAGAGGACTCTGGTAGGCTATGGTCCATAGGGTCACAAGAGTCGGACAAAACTCAGCGACTAAGCACAGACAACTTAGAAATAAATGAATTTTTTTCCACTCCCAGAACTATCAGCAGTCACATACTTTAGGGGATGAGGAAAAGCAAAGAATGGATATATATGGAGAAAGGGGAGTGAGGAGGTGGAAGAGGACTTATTTCAGAATAAATGTTGTTTTCTATAAAATATTGCAAAGGTATTCCACAAATGCAATGATATTTAATTGTGCTTTATAAGTGAACACAGTCAGAGGGAATAAGGAAGTGGTTTGCTGATGAAGCAAATGACCATGAAGAACATTTTGGTACCATCTCTATTTTAGATGATACAAAATCATCTCTCTCTCTCCTTTGTATCTCAAACTGCTATTGGAGACAATGTCATTCTTTGTCTATCATTTTAAACTGTCTTTGCTTTGTCATGATGAGAGCTATAAAATAGATCATGTTTTTCTTTCTGGCTTGGTTTCTAGGAAGCTCGAAGCTAAAGTTAATGCTCAATAATAATAACCATTCTTAACTTCAGTATCTGTAATAACTGCCTAAATTTTCCCTTCTAACTTTTAATCGTATTTTAATGGCCTTTTGTTATGAATTATCTGAAATCATTGCAGGAAGTAGATGAGGGATAAATACATGAATGCATACAGAAAAAAAGGGAAAGAAGAAGGAAAGAAGGCAGGCCTGAAGGCCAATTGAAATGTAAAGAAGAAGGTTGAATAACTAGCCTAAAGGTATTTAAATCCAGGACAATAACATGGCAAAAATGAACCAAAGATGTCTATTTGGTTATAATGCAATCAACATGTATCTATCTTCTATCTGAAAGTGTGTTAGCCACTCAGCTGTGTCTGACTCTTTGTGACCCCATGGACTGAAGCCTGCCAGGCTCCTCTGTCCATGGGATTTCCCAGGCAACAATACTGGAGTGGGTTGACATTTCCTTCTACAGGGTATCTTCCAGACCCAGGGATTGAACCCAGGTCTCCCACACTGCAGGCAGATTCTTTATCATCTGAGCCACTAGGGAAGCCCTGTTCTATCTAAAGGGGGAAAACATTTCTGTATGTGGAAAAGAGAGTATATTTTAAAATCATGATCTCAAAAAAATTCATTAGAAATAAATCAGCTCTGAGTAACTAATTCCATAAAAGCACTGCTATTTTCCGGAAAAGGTGTAATTGTTAACTATTTAATAGATGAAGAACCCTGAGATCAATCTAGAATGTAAAATTCAATACCTTCAGTCATCACTGGGACTACACAGACCAACAGGAAAGTTTAAAGAAAAACAAGATAAAACATTTTTGAAAATGCGACATCTGGAAACTCTTTGAAGTTGTACAATTTTAACAGTTTCCTTAAAAAAACAGAGTTTCTACATACATCAAAAATCCTTTTTATTTCAATTGGAACAGACTGAGAAGAAAAGGAGGTCTAAGGATAGCTAAGATTAAAGCAAAAACTAAATAACATTTTTGTTATTCAGACTGAGGTGGTGAATTCACTTTTGGAATAGAACATTGGGGAAAGGGTGAGGACAAATGTGGGGAAAGAAGAAAAACAATCTAAGGGGCTGCAGAAAAATGAATAACAAATACGCTATTTGACAAAGATTGACAGATACCTGGGCCACCATTGAAACAGTAACCTCTGTTGAAAATTACAAGCATCCTTATCAATTGGGGGCTTCTCTGGTGGCTCAGATGGTAAAGCATCTGCATACATTGCAGGAGACCCGGGTTCGATCCCTGCGTTGGAAAGATCCCCTGTAGAAGGAAATGGCAACCCACTCCAGTATTCTTGCCTGCAGAATTCCATGGACAGAGGAGCCCGGCGGGTTACAGTCCATGGGGTCACGGAGAGTTGAACACATGACTGAGTGACTAACCCTTATCAATCACACTCACAAATATACTTCATCTTCTTAGATTCATGGAGGGCCATACATGGAAACTATTACTTTAAACCTTTAAAAACCATTTTAAAGGCATCTAAGCATTTTTAAAGAAAAGACAGAACACGTAGCTGGTGAATAATATGTGACAATAATTATCTTCTAAGCCATTCCTGCAGGCAAGTTATTGTAGGAGACAAGAAGAATAAAAGAACAGCAGGCCCTGGCAAGGGCCGCAAAAGAAATTTATAATTATTGATAAACTGGATGCTGTAAGGCATGAGACTCTTGGAACAAGTCCAGAGGGAATAATTCATAGTCCTGGAAACAAGATATGATCCTGGGGTCGGAAAACTGACCCCAGACTGTTTCTCAACTGGTGTCTCAGAGTCACATGTTTTACGTATCTGGAGGAAAATCTATAGATAAGAATATTAGTCTTAGTTACTGATTTGTTATTGATTACTGTTTCTTAGTTACTCAATGGTTAATGATCATTTTGTTCTTTGGCCTGAAGGTCACATGAGTTATAGCTTAACTCCCTGCATATTCTTTCATTCACAGCTGAAAGTATAATAAAGCTGGCTTGGATTCAGTTTTGGCACCTTCACCTTGGAGTGGTGTTGGTCCCCTGATCCTCGCTTCTCACTGAATTCTTGTGACTTGTTTCCCATTCTCTCGCCGTATCGTGCTTTCAGAAACCCTGCTTGTCAAGCTGGTCTTGACAAGTTATTCACAAATTTGATTTTTTTCTTTAAAACAGAGACGTTTTAAATGCCATCAATGACTAACCAAAGTAACCCCACAGTAAATCTCTTTCTAAGGTAAGAGATCCTTTAAGGGGAAAAATAATCGCCTTCTGAGCTGTCCCTTCTATAAAATAATATCTTCGTTTATTGAGTTTGCTTAAATAGAGGCACATCTGTATACCACTATGGGAAAGAATTAAGTAGCCTGGCCTGGCTTTGTACATCTGAGATTGCAGCCATTAAAATGTACTGTTCAGAATGTTCAATTATTTTTATAGGTATCAGGTAATATATAGCCAACTCTCAATTATCTAGGCTAATGGAGAGGAACAGTGGCATGGCTAATTTAAAATAGCAAATAATCCAGAAATTATTTATGTAGATTTGGAAAGCCATTTTCCATCCAAAATTACCTTTGAGGGATGACTATTCAGGAAGATTAGAAACTGATCTGACATTGGGAATCCTGAGAGTTGGGCAAACTTTCTTTATGGATTCTCAAGGCTTTAGCCTTCCTGCCTCTAGAAATGGAGGCAATAAAAGGTCTGCATCTGTTATGCTCAGCTAGAGAAGAAAGTTTAAGAATAGCAAGGGCAGTACGGGTCCTGGAGGATGACAGTAAAAAAGTTTCTTGGCAAATCCTCTATTTTCTCGTTTGGAAGTGTCCTAGTTCATTTAAGGGCTGAAGCTGCACTTACTGATGCCTTAATATACATATTCTAATGGTTCTAAGTGAAAGTGCAAAGTGTTAGTAGCCCAGTCATGTCTGACTCTTTGTGACACCATGGACTGTAGCCCACCAGGCTCCTCTGTCCATGGGATTCTCCAGGCAAGAATAAAAGACTGGGTAGCCATTCTCTTCTCCAGGGGATGTTCCTGACCCAAGGATCGAACCCAGATCTCCAGCATTACAGACAGATTCTTTATCATCTGAGTCTTCTAATTCATGGTAAAATCCACAGCTTGAGAAACCAGCCAGATTAAGCGTACACTACTAAGAAAAAACTAGAAATAAAAATAAATATTTTTATATATCATTATACATAAGGACTTAAAAATAATTAGAAGGAATTAAAAAAAAATACAACCTGTTTTTCAGTGGGGATTAATAAATTGTCAAGCTGTTCTGGGAATTCTTCCCCATTCTGATTTTTTAAACATAGGCCTATGCTATTCTATTATCTCCTCCAGCTTTAGAGCTACACATAAAGAAGTTACTGACTTTAGATCCCTAGGATAAATAAGTATCAACATCAAGAACTCACTGCTTACATAGGTTTATCTCATACTGCCAGTTCTGTCAACCCCAAATAAGGTAGAATAGAATAAAATAAAATGACCTCCTGGGCACTTAGAATCCATGCCAGGTTCCATGGTGGTAAGCAGGTTTTCACATACATTTAAAGTTTAGGAAGAGCTTCATAGCTTTCTGGTCCCATGACTTCTGCTCATTTGATTTGCCATAAAAAGTTGCATTCCCAGGGCCAGTACTGGCAGGAACTGGCCCAAGAGTAGAATGCCATTCATTTTTTAGAGCAACCTGATTTTGCACCTGAGCTGTTCTATCTCCACAGAGTTCTCCTTCTAAGGCCAACATCTTGCTTATCCTGTAACAGATTCCTATTCTGGGGTCTGATGAGTATCAGCATTTGGCTTTATATAACATTATTTTGCTAGTTCTGGCATATGCCATATGTACCACCTTAGAAAAATTACAGTTTTGCCTGTAGGGTTTCCTTCAATAAAAACAGGGCTAGAGAAATGTGGAGATGATGCTTGTAAATAGATTTCTGAAAAATCATAAAAGCTACAGCTTTCTAAAAAACTAAGAATGTGTCGATCAAAGTTTCAGCTGCTCACATTTTTATAAGCAGTATATTTTAATAAAAATTTATAAAAATGCTATTGTTATCCCCCCTCTAAAAAACATCCTTGCATACAATTTTTCTAAAACCTAGGGTAAACTATCATCATTTTATCTAGAAAGATGCCCTTTATCTCCCTCCCTTTTTGTGCTGTCAAAGAATCTCAGCTTACAGATGAAAGATACATAAATTATATATCATTGTCCTGGTTTGTGAGAATTGTGAGATGGTATGAATTGCTCCTTTTTATTATTTCATTGATAAGAAAAAAACAAGAATCAAGATAGAAGACTGTTGAAGTCTTTTAAGTAATTTTTTTTTTTCTGTCAAACTGTGGAACAAATGTTTATAAAATGAGAACAGAATTAGACTTGCCATGGACCACAATGAACGGGCTCAACCTCATTTTACTGAGTTCAAATACTCAGCAATAATTTATTTCATATTACTGTGAACTAGTACAGTGAAATGTGTTTGAATTGGGACTATGGTAGAAGCTGGGTCGAAACAACATAGTAATTAATCCAAAAGATGTGAATTACTTCCAATTCTATATTATTATGAATGAGTGAAAAGGAAAACAAAACAAAAACTCTCGTAAGAAATTCAAAGAGAAACAGCAAAACTTAATAAGAAAATCATCTGAAAAGAGGTAATATAATACAGTATTTCTAAGATTAACCAACTGCCCTGCATCCTCTGTGAGGCCTTCTTGGAATATTTCCAACTGCAGTAATCTTGTCCTTCCCTGAGGTCCTATTATCATAAAGGCCCCCCCTTTTTTTTTGCACTAACAATATGAACGCATGATATGATAATGAATTGAGATTATTTTGGAAAATCTAGTATATACCAAAATATATAGGAACAACATTTTAGTACATGTTTATTGTTGGTATAATTGTTTGATTTTTGTAAGTCTGATTCCCCAAGGAAATGGACTACGCTTTCTACTTTTATACTTCCCGCAAATACTAAGCTCATAATATTTTCTAAATAAATACTACTGATTGAATATCTTCATGGCCTAATGGGTTATTTTATACATGTGAGTATGATCCCTCGGAAGTTCAATGATCTGAAACCTTTCCAGAGTAAGTCCCTTCTCTGTTTTGCTACATAAGGGCAACAGTTAGATTTAAACTGGTATCATGTTTAAAGACTACTTTGCCCAGAGACAAGTTCTGTGCCCAAACTAGATTTAATAAACGTTGCCTTTCTATCATTACCCAGTATTCTAACCCCCTTTAAAGGGAAGTATAAGCTCTATAAATTATAAACTCTGCTGGGTAGGAGCATTTGGAAAACAAATGTATGGTTTCCTATGTTTGTTACTTCATAATACAATGACTTCAGATATATTAACTGAAGACAGGTGAGGATGGGGGTGGGCTGGTGGTAGGGAACAGTAGGTACAATTAAAGAGACAGCACACGCAGGTTTGATGGCACATTTCTGCTTTACAGAATTCCTAACAATGCTAATTAGGAATGGTCTATTAAAATTTTTATCCATTCTCTATGCTAGATATGTAATCTCATTAGTCTTGATAAAGGTCAAGAAACTGAAAGTAAATCAGTACATACAGTAGTATGCTTCAATTTCCTTCATTTATAATTAAGAGTCTCCATTACTGCATTTTAAACTCTCATTTTGTCAGTTCTAAATCTGTGCAAGCAATGAGGAATGAGTAGTTCCTTAAAAAAGCAAAGTATTTAGATTCACAGTAATGCTGTCTCTAAGGCGAAGTGTGCAGGATACTGGGAATAAGGACTGAACAGATGAAAAGGACAATGGGAATAAATATTTTTAAAGACAACGTTATGTTGCTTTTCTTTGTAGATCAGTACATCGTTCACTTCTAATTTTGAATGTTAAAAGATAAAGGAGGGTATAGGAAATCACCTGGTGGCAGTGATCATTTGGGATAGGGATAGGAAGGTGTTACAGCAGATAACTGGTTACATTGGAGTTCTGGGATGGAGAGGTGATAGTAAGTGGGATACTTTGCCATTTAGGGGTTGGAAAACACAATTACAATATATGATCCTCTTTACCAGAATCCTGGAAACGCAGGAGCAGAAGACACAGAAGATGCAGGTTCAATCCCTGGGTCACGAAGATCCCCTGGAGTAGGAAATGGCAACCCACTCCAGCATGCTTGCCTGGAGAATCCCATGGAAAGAGGAACCTGGCAGGCTACAGTCCAAAGGGCACAGGGAGTCGGACATGACTAAAGCAAATTAGCACACATGCACATGCACTCTCTTGGAGAAGTAGTGGCATCTATGTTCTGACTTCCTTGGTGGCTCAGATGGTAAAGAGTCTAGCTGCAGTGCAGGCGACCTGGGTTCAATCCCTGGGTCAGGAAGATTCCCTGGAGAAGGAAATGGCAACCCACTCCAGCATTCTTGCCTGGAGAATTCCATGGACAGAAGAACCTAGGGGGCTACAGTTCATGGAGTCGCGAAGAGTTGGACATAACTGAGTGAGTTTCACTTATGGCCTGACTTTCTAAAAAGTTGCCATAATATTAGTCAACTCTGAGTCTCAAGCAAAAGGTTGTCTTTTGTAATGTGAAGTAAAATGCTTTTATCTGAATTCCCATTCTCCAACACTGCTTACTTGGAAGGATGAAGACTCCCTGGAAGACAAACTCTTTGTTTTAACTGTCATGTATATAAAATGATCTCTTGTGAAACAGCCACCATTTTAGAAAGCTTTCAGAATCAGATATAATTATGATTAGCTCCTATAAGGAGGCTCCATAATCAGCATCTCATCAGGCATAAAAGTTACACTAAGATAGAAGACCATTTTATTAAGTACCAGAATAAAATGTCCTTGACAAGTAAGTACTTTTCAATTTTTTAATCTAACAACTCTAGGAACATAATCTTAATATAAAGATTTTAAAAAATATTTTAATCACATTTTATAGAATGCCTGTATATATTATGTGGTATTGGAGGACAGATTTCTTGTATGCCTCATTCATTCAGTTCACAAATATTCCCTCTGTGTGTGTGTGCTCAGTCACTCAGTCATGTCCAACCCTTTGCAAACCTACGGACTATAGCCTGCCAGGATCCTCTGTCCATGGGATTGTCCAGGTAAGAACACTGGAGTGGGCTGCCATTTCCTCCTCCAAAGGATCTTCCCGACCCAGGGATTGAACCTGTGTCTCCTGCATTGGCAGGTGGATTCTTTACCACTGTGCCACCTGGGTATACTATATATAAGTATTGTGAAGTTAACAAAGATAGATTCCTATTCTGGGTAAAATATTTAGATCTATAAATAGAATTTAGTCTCCTTGAAAGTAGGGATTTTTGATCTGCTTTCTTCATTACTGTATCTCTAACATGTAGAATAAAGGCTAGCATGCTACCTTTTCCTTTTAAAGGTCCAGAAAATAAATATTTAAGTTTTGCTTGGCCACATATGGTCTCTACTGCTTCTTATTTGTTTTTATGGCCCTTTGAAAATAGGTCATAAAATGTAAAAGTGTAAAAAACATCCTTAACTCACTTTAGTCCTGCATGTTGGGTTTGTGTCACTAACTATAGTTCGCAAAAAGTTGGGCACGATTGAGTGACTGAACTGAACCGAACTATCTAGATCACTGCCCAGTATTAGGAAGAGCACACTAAGAATTTGTTTAAAAATGAGTGAATGTACTTAATGGAAGACTGTATAAGCAACAGAGAAATAACAAAGATGGCATGGTTGATCTCCTCCAAGAGCTAATGGATAAGGAAAGGAGGATAGAAGTATATATAGAACTAATGATATGGTGAGAAGATTCAGAAGAGAAAACTTGGAATGAACAAGGCATATGACATTTGAGCTGTTCTTGGACAGGACTTCTAATGAAACAGAGTTCAAATAAGTTCAGTTCTGATGACTTGAATTAGGGAAGCAAATTTGTAACTCATGAATGAATATGTGTAGTTATTTCTGTACCTCTGAGAATGTATAAACCAAGAATTATGGCACATGCTGAGGTCACAACTGTATTTTCTCCTAGTTCACCACATGCAAAAAAAAAAAATGCCATTGGGTATCTAGAAACATAATGCTGAAATCTTTTCTTTGGATGACTATGAATTCAGTGGTCTAGTTTTGGTAACATACAAATGCCACTGCTATGAGATGAACAAAGCATCATATCCAAGACAAATCTTGCCAGGCTGTCTGTTAACTATAGTCAAAGCCGTACATTCTATAAAAAAGAGAGACAATTAGCAGATACACAGAGCCACAGCAAGTCAACAACCCATTTAGAGTCTGAAAAATAAGAAGGACACTGACAGACCAGAGACCTTGTTAGTGAAACTGCACATCAGTATTTATATACAAATTATTTGACGTTTTCAATTTGTTAGTACATGTGTGGAGCTGGCTTTAAACTGCTGTTCACTTAGGGTACAACAGATGCCCAAGACTTTTTAAAGCCCACAACCTCCTGAAAAGATAACGTTCTAGGATTGATGCGTTAAAAACAAAACAAAACAAAAAAGCCCTACCTCATTTGCTGCATTATGCTTCAGTGACCACTATGGCAGAATTGACCTTTCTTTGTTAAGTACTGCATATGTTCATTCTTAACGTGGCATTCACATGATTCAGAAGGCGGTAAGGCTATTGGCTCCATTATTGCACACTCCAGGATGCTCGTTTACACAAAGGAGGTCATTCAGGTCTTATTCTCCTCTCAATCCAGGGCTCATCTATACTATCTAGGATGCTTGCAATCCTACACAAATGGTTCCTTGCATCCAGCTGTTATTGCTAACACTGCTGCTGAGTCTTGAGTATTTTTTCCTTAAATTACATGATGATGGATGCCCTTTCCCTGGTTGCTTTTCCCTGTTGAAAGTCACCACTGTCAGCAACATGGCCGAGTATGACTAGTGTCATAACCCAAAATGATGATGATTTCAAAGCAAACATGACACAGAAAAGAAAAAGCAGCATCAGCCACAGAAGAGGAGGCCTGTTCTGCAATGTAGGCATCACTACCTGTTTAATCACAAAACATAACGAGGACTTTTAAAGACACAAGTGTATACGGGTGTTTGTACTGATAATGTTGACCATTTTGTACTCGATCCTCTTGATTTCCAATTAGGAAAAGACACTGTATGAAAAGAGTTTCCTGGCATTTGATCAAATGAACCACCATCCTGACCTATATTCATTACAGCCCCCTGATACATTTCATACTATGCCTGATAGGGTCCACATGGGATCTCATTGATAAGATGGCTTGTTATGTCGACCTCACAAACAAAGAATAAATCACAGTGATCCTTGAGACTGACCAAATTGCCCAAATGGCATCCTGTTATCTCACTGGCACCTATTTTCTCAAAGCTGCGAGACCACCAGATTCCAGACCTCCGGCTACGTGACCATCCCTTCAGAGAATTTTTCATTGGTGGGGTATAAGAAGGACTCTGTCAGAAAGGGAGGACAGTGGTTCTCCTTAAGGGCCAGCCACCCTCTCTTTTCCCTCTAATAAATTTCCTTTTTCTTGCCTGACTGCCCGGCTCACTCTCTTTTTCTCTACACTCGCCTTACAATGTCAATGTATCTATTAGCCATGCACTCCTGGAGACCCACATAACAATTTGGTTTAGGTTGTAACAAAGACAGTGGCAGTCATACACTCATCCTTTGGGAACACTAATCCTTGAAAAACTTCAAATTAGTACTTTTTCTACTACCAAATCTTTCTGGTTTTCAACAGAAATACAATGAATTTGGATTTCTCCTCTCTGTTTTACCTGGCATCACATCTGACACAGAAAGTGACCAAGTAATAGTCAATTAGGTTGACTGCTGTCATTGTGCATGTGAAAAAAACAGTAAGTGCAGAACCTGCTTCACAAAGGCAGCTCCATTGAGCAATGACTTATTTATCATGGATATTCACATGGATGCTAGAAAACGGATCCAGGACACTTGCCTGGCAGCTGACTTACATGAAAAGGCCATTTGAAAGCCAATGAAAACAATATAGTCTCTCTTGACTATCACACCAAAAGACTTGTAACGTAGCAGAAGGTAAAATCATCTATTTACACAACGCATACTTTCAAAACATCATTGGAATGAGATGGGCAACAATTGGGCAGGGCAGGCTAACACTGTGACAGGCTATGTACTCTACATGTCAACAGATAAGGAGCAAAAAAAGTTATGAAATGAAAAAAAAAAAAAACAAAACCAAAAACTAGGAAAGGAAACATCTGGAAAGGACGACACAGGATCGCTTACATTCCAGTAAAAATCTCTATTCTGGCTTAGCTGCATTATGAAGTGCTGTGGTGAACCTCAGACAATTTCATAGATAACTGCCAGAGATATTATCATAAATATATCCCCCATTTTATAAGAATTTGAATACAAAATAGTTAGTAATGAAAGCAGGCTGAACATAATAGAAATATTTTTTTTGATGGTTCAAAAAGTACTTTGGGGCATTAAACTGTCTCAGAGTCATCATTATGCACATCAGTCATCACTACTCAGCAGCCGTACAAATGTGCTGGGTAACAGAGTTCTGCAGTTTAATACGTGGGTACCTAACATAGCTGACTCTATTTATTTTGAAACAGAAAAATGTTGAAGCAACTTGAATGCATAAAATTAGACCCATGAGATTTTAGCCTGTTTTTCCATAAAAATAAGTGCTAATGAATGATTATTTCACTCCTCTTTCCTTTGTGATTTTTTTTTTTTTTTTATTCTTGCCATTGGGTTTCTCTGAATTTTCTCTCTGGTCTTTATTTGCTCCTTCCTTCCTTTTAACCATTCTTTTTACCTTGTCTTCCAATTTCTTTTTTGACCTCATAAGCATTCTACCCAGGGCTTCTTTTCCTCATTTGGGGAATTTTCTTTCTCCAGAGACTTCTTGTACCATTGTCTTTACCATTAAAGTAAAGGGGATGACAGGAAGAGAGCTGAAAGAAAAAGGCTTGTCAGTGTGGAGCTTCCTTACAAAACTAAAAATAGAACTACCATATGATCCAGCAATCCAACTCCTGGGCATATATCTGGAAAAGACAAACACTAATCTGAAAAAACACATGAACTCCAATGTTCACAGCAGCACTATTTACAAGAGCCAGACATGG
Organism: Bubalus kerabau; assembly: GCF_029407905.1. Taxonomy (NCBI): domain Eukaryota; kingdom Metazoa; phylum Chordata; class Mammalia; order Artiodactyla; family Bovidae; genus Bubalus; species Bubalus kerabau. The sequence continues at coordinate 57,926,760 of NC_073647.1, read as the reverse complement.
AAGCAACCGAAATATCTATCAACAAATAAATGGATAAGGAAAATGTGGTGTATTACTACTCAGCCATAAAATAATGAAATAATGCTATTTACAGAAACATGGATGGACCTAAGTGAATGTCAGAGAAAGACAAATATCATATGATATCGCTTATATGTAGTATCTTATAAAATGATAAAAATAAACCTATTTACAAAACAGAAACAGACTTACAGACATAGAAAACAAATTTATGGCTACTAAAGTGACAAGGGGTGCATGGAATTATGAGTTTGAGATTAACAGATACACACCACTATATATAAAATAGAGACAGGGTCCTACCATATAGCACATGAAACTATATTCAATATCTTATAATAATCTATAATGGAAAATAATCTGAAAAATAATATATATATATTTATCTACTGAATCACTTTGCTATACACATTTCAAATAAACTAAACTTCAATAAAAAGGAAAGAAAGGAAAAGGAAAAAGATTTGTGGTTTATCTCCACTGGAAAGACTGAACTGAGAAGAGAGCTGAGTTCTAGATCTGAAGTAAATTACTTCACCCTCTCTGGGCCTAGTTTTCCTCTTCTGAGAAATGAGAGATTGGGACTAGATGATCTCTAAGGGTACTTTCAGCTCTATAATTCCCCCTCTACAATTCTGTCAGCAATCAGAGAGTGTGACCATTATGCAAGGCTGTTAAAATACATGTAGACTTTGCCTGGATACCCCAGTCTGTGAGTAAATCTATCTGTAATGTGTCAACTCACTGTGAATTCCTTCAACTGTATGCCCTTTGGAGTGTTTCTACCCAGTGTATAATTTATTGAGGAAAGGAACCATCTTATCCCTTTCAGTGTCCCCAGCATTTAGAACAGTGTAGGGTACTTAGCAGCAGTTAATAAAATGGTCCTTCTACTTTATGCTTCCTCATCTCACAGCATTTTATGTCCATAAATGTTTATATTATACAAGTTTATCACATTTAACTTAAACTATTCAATGTCTATAGCTTCTGCCTACTTAGTTACCAATAACATCCTGGTTTGGGAATATAACATTTTCCTATAAAATGGTAGCACTAATGGGAACAACACGATTTTCAGGAGGAGCCTGGACTGACTCATAAGGGAATCAATGTTCACCTCCTAAATAATTCACTAAAGCTCATGGCTAGGACTATGCACTGGTGTATACTACTTGTGTTCCTAGAATTGACATTCCTATGTGAAATTGTGACTTTCAGAGTAAAAGGCTTAAATTGAAAAGCCATGACTTTTGGAAATACATTTGAAAAGGCAGTTACAGAAAAAAGAAAAAGCTTTAATAACACAACTCTGTTGCTGAGATTCCAGACAGAAGCTAAAGTATAATAAAAATTACTGTCACAACTTACACTTACATCAATAATGGATTTTAATGAGGGGACTCTATTAAGAGAAGTTCTCAGATTCATACACTGATCTTATAAAAATAGGAAAAGAAAATCTGTAGAGCAGTCATAAATGTCAAATTAAAACACTAGTATCTGTTTGGACCACTTTGTATAAAAAGTATGCTTTCTTTGCATCTTAAATTTTACATTTATAAAATTTAATGATGATTAATCGTAAAGGACACATGTAAGACTATAATGTTGCTAAATGATTCATTTGTAATTCATGTGAAACAACATAATTAGTTCTCCAAGGGTTCAGCAATATATTATTCTATTAAACAGAATACTTGAAAGTGCCACTTGAGTTTTAAATGCAATATGAAGCCTTTATTTTAAGCATGGCTTCCTCTGTGTAATATTCTCATAATTATTTTCCAGCAACAAGAAATATTAGGTTGATTATTTTTATTCTAACTGTTAGCCCCTCATACTGTGAAGGAAGCAACTTCATGAATTCATTTATTTCAATACAAGACTGACATATTTGGGCAGCTATGTTTAAAATAAGAAAAAGAAGAAAAGATCTGTGTTCAAAGATCTTAAAAGCAGTGAAAAGTTGAACTAAAATAATTCTTTTAAAGGCCCACATTTATTAAAAGTCAAAAAATATTTCTACCACCCTAAAAGAAACCCCTTTCTATCACAACCATATATAAATAAGTATAGGTCAGCTTTAAATATAAATTTTGATATATAGAAATAAGTTATCTTGTAATACATAGCAACATTTTCCTACATATTAAGAAGAAAAACAAGTTATCTTTTTCATTTGATATGTCTCTACCTATAAGACAAACTCCTTAACATAAACTTTCCTTTTAAGAATAATATCAGTATACGTTGATATCAACTTTTAGGTATGAATTAATGCTAGTCATACAGCTTACACATCTCATGAAAGTTCTGCTTTTTCTTGTAACCACTGTCTGCTAATTATCTCTAGAAACTCTAAAACATTAAAAATATATGGTACTTTTGAAAAGAAGCTGGATGAAGTCATTCAATGTCTTTTCCTTCTAAACTTCCAGGTAATTGGGTTTTCAGCTACTGTTCTCAGTTTATTTGAAAATTTGCAACCCCAAAGAAGACTATTCGTCTTTGTACAGTGGCCTGTCAATGTATCTTGCTCTATAGAAGGAGAACACAAATTATCAGGCATGAAGCCATGGGGAAGCAATTGCTTAAGTACTGCCAAAAGGACTAATGAGACTTTTATTCCTGATGTTGGATTTGAGAAGGGGGCTCAGTGGGAAAGTGTGTGCTAAATTAGTTTTGGACAACAACAACCTGCTCCATTTCCTGAGCATTAGCTTTTTTTCTTTATCAGGGAGTGGAAAATAGAAGATTGGAATAAAAACCAAAGGAAAGGAAGGAATACAAGAGTGGATACTAGAAGACCCAGCACATGTGCAAGAATGCAAGGAGACAATTGAGGACCCCATGTCCCAGGATCCATAGAGGGCACCTACAAAGACTTACCTCCATCACCAAAGGTACAATGCAGATCATTTAAAGTCACTTGGAGTGTATTATGCTAAGTGAAATAAGCCAGACAGAAAAAAAAAAAAATAGTGGATGATATCACTTACACGTGGAATCGAAAACAATACAACAAGCCAGTAAAGATAACAAATATAGAGAAAAAACTAGTGGTTACCAGTTGGGAGAGGGAAGAGAAGAAGGGCAATTTAGGGGCAGGGGAGTAAGAGGTACAAACTATTAGGTATAAAATAAGCTATATATTAAGAAGAGGTGGCAAGAATACACAGAAGAGTTATACAAAAAAGATCTTCACAACCCAGATAATCACAATGGTGTGATCACTCACCAAGAGCCAGACATCCTGGAATGCGAAGTCAAGTGGGCCTTAGGAAGCAGCACTATGAACAAAGCTAGTGGAGGTGATGGAATTGTAGTTGAGCTATTTCAAATCCTAAAAGATGCTGCTGTGAAAGTGCTGCACTCAATAGGCCAGCAAATTTGAAAAACTCAGCAGTGGCCACAGGACTGGAAAAGGTCAGTTTTCATTCCAATCCCAAAGAAAGGTAATGCCAAGGAATGCTCAAACTACTGCACAATTGCACTCATCTCACACACTAGTAAAGTAATGCTTAAAATTCTCCAAGCCAGGCTTCAAGAGTACGTGAACCATGAACTTCTAGGCAGAGGAACCAGAGATCAAATTGCCAACATCTGCTGGATCATCAAAAAAGCAAGAGAGTTCCAGAAAAACATCTGCTTTATTAACTGTGCCAAAGCCTTTGACTATGTGAATCACAACAAACTGTGGAAAATTCTTCAAGAGATGAGATTAACCAGACCACCTGACCTGCCTCTTGAGAAATCTGTATGCAGGTCAGGAAGCAACAGTTAGAACTGGACATGGAACAACAGACTGGTTCCAAATCGGGAAAGGAGTACATCAACGCTGTATATTGTCCCCCTGCTTATTTAACTAATATGCAGAGTACATCATGAGAAACACTGGGCTGGATGAAGCAACAAGCTGGAATCAAGGTTGCTGGGAGAAATATCAATAACCTCAGATGTGCAGATGACACCACACTTATGGAAGAAAGTGAAGAGGAACTAAAGAGCCTGTTGATGAAAGCAAGACGAGAGTGAAAAAGTTGGCTTACAGCTCAACATTCAGAAAACTAAGATCATGGCATCTGGTCCCATTACTTCATGGCAAATAGATGGGGAAACAGTGACAGACTTTATTTTGGGGGGCTCCAAAATCACTGCAGATGGTGACTGAAGCCATGAAATTAAAAGACACTTGCTCCTTGGAAGAAAACTTATGACCAATCTAGACAGCATATTAAAAAGCAGAGACATCACTTTGCCACCAGATCTAGTCAAAGCTATGGTTTTTCCAGGAGTCATGTATGGATATGAGAGTTGGACTATAAAAAAGAATTGGGCTATAAAGCTGAGCACAGAAGAATTGATGCTTTTCAACTGTGGTGTTGAAGACTCTTGAGAGTCCCTTGGACAGCAAGGAGATCCAACCAGTCCATCCTAAAGGAAATCAGTCCTAAATATTCATTGGAAGGACTGATGTTGAAGCCGAAACTCCAATACTTTGGCCACCTGATACAAAGAGCTGACTTATTTGAAAAGACCCTGATGCTGGGAAACATTGAGGGCAGGAGGAAAAGGGGACGACAGAGGATGAGATGGCTGGATGGCATCACCAACTCAATGGACATGGGTTTGGGTGGACTCTGGAAGTTGGTGATGGACAAGGAGGCTTGGCGTGCTGTGGTTCATGGGGTCGCAAAGAATCAAACACGACTGAGCGATTGAACTGAACTGAACTGAACAGAAGCCAAAGATATTCAGAAGAGGTCACAGGAATACACAGAAGAGCTACACGAGAAAAGCTTAAATGACTTGGATAACTACAATGAACTGAACTGAACTGAAAGAGAAAGAGAACTTCCTGATCTCTCCATGTAATTTAAACCAATATGAGAACATGCTCCTTTCTTCCCTTGGATCCACCTTCTGGATGGACTGGCTTCCTCCTTACTTGCAAACAGATACCGGCTAGGTATTCTCCAGACACTACCTTCTGGTCTCCCAGATTTGTGACCTTACCCCTAGCCTTTAGCATGTACCTCACTCTATGGGTCAATCCTCAGGGATTCTCTGGGGGCTCCTTGACCCACTTTGATCCCATGACAATCTCAGATATAAGACAGACACCATGCTTCACCATTTCTAAAATGTACATTTTTTTCCCATAACATCTCTGAGATGTTGTTGTTCAGTCGCTAAGTCATATCCGACTCTTGGTGACCCCGTGGACTGCAGCATGCCAGGCTCCCCTCTCCTTCACTATCTCCTGGAGTTTGCGCAAATTCACGTCCATTGAGTCAAAGACACTATCAAACCATCTTATCCTCTGCTGCCCTCATCTCTGAGATGTGGTACATCTAATAACCAACGGTGTGCTGTGGTTTAATTAGCAGGATTTCTTGCCTTCTTAATGGTACATAAGGTCATTTATATCTTACTCTTGATATCATCTTACGTTCAATGATATACGAGTAAACATCTAGTACCTCAAGTACCTTGATGCGATCGCTCGATATACTCTGGGCATGATGCTTCTACGTTGCACTGCCCTCTACTGAGATAACTTAGAGTGCTCTTCTAAAGAGTCACCTTATATATAGGCCTCAGTGCTTGATATCATATGATCCAAATCACAGTAGATTAGATTAAGTATCAAAGAAAAATATCCATGATCTATCAGGAGAGCTCTTTCCAGCAGGGATCTCTGCTCTGAACCAAACCAACCAAACCTTTTGGGGGGGGAATTTAATGAGACATATGCAGAAAGGGATACACATGGTAGGCAGCAGCAGAAGCTAAGAGAGATATTAAGCAAAGGCGATGTGGTGATAGAAGCCATACATAAGCAGATCCCTTGATGGCTCAGATGGCAAAGAATCTGCCTGCAATGAGGGAGACCGTGGTTTGATTCCTGATGAAGGGCATGGCAACCCACTCCACTATTCTTGCCTGGAGAATCCCATGGACAGAGGAGCCTGGCAGGCTACAGTTCATGGAATCACAAAGAGTCAGACCCAACTGAGTGACTAACACTTTCACTTCTTTTGATGTAAAAGGAGAATAGAGTACCTTCATTGTTAGTGAGTTCAAAGAAGAATGAGAGAGAAAACACAAATGGAAGTCAGGTCACCACAACAGCGAATCATGAGAGTGGACAAGTTAGGAAGCACAAGTGGAAGAAAGACTCCCAGCAGAGAGGTCAGTGTGTTATCCCAGAGCGGCTGTCAGCCCACCGGAGCCTCTGTTGTGATTGGGACATTGTAGTTTTCATGAGGTATGGCTGGGCAACCAGTGTTATTTTTTCCCCAGGTTTCCTTAACACTCTGCCATGGCTCTGTTCCCTGCAATTGAAAAAAGCCCTTGACATACTATTAAACAAGTGCAAGAAAGCAAAAGATAAAGCACAGAGAGAATGTGGTAGGGATTGTACTAAGAGTTATAAAGTGGTTGAGCCAGAGAAAGGAAGAGGAGGTTAGTAGAGAGGAGCTCAAAAACTTGCCATGGGGGAGGGGCAGGACAGAGGCAGAGGGCCAATTCTATTCTATTTTCTGAAGGAGTATTAGCATATATCCCAGTTTCTTCTCATTGATAGTATCTTATTGGGTCCTGGCCAAATCCTAAAATTTGACTTTCATTCTGCACTCAGAGCAATAATGCTCAGCTCACCTCCCTCCCTTCCTCAAATCACCTTGAACTAATCAAACTCGGGCTTCTTTTCTGCCCACAGATCTAACAATATTCCCAGGATGATTTGAATGAATTCGGTTGGGTCAATATTTATTAGGGCATTGTTTTTCTGTCCAACAAACCTTCAAGGGGCCCAACCTGATTGAGCACTGAAAGAAACTCCAACTCAGAATTGTATTTTTCTCTTTATTTTGGAATTTTTTCATTGGAAAACAGTATTGTTTTTAAAATTTCATTTAGGAAATATAAAACTGTGAGAATTATTTTCTCGCTAAGAGAAAACTATCAGTTAAAAGCTTCTCCTAATTCAGAGTCACAGGGAACAATGGAACTGGAACTATGCAATATCCATGGAATGTACCAGCTTGCAAGAGGGTGGGTAAGAGAACTATTTTTATTCATGGTATTACCTCCTGTGAAGATTGTAAACTAAAACAGGGTTATGCTCTCTTTTCTTTTTAAAATTTGCATGAATTTAAGACTTGAAATGGTAGTAATTAAAATCCAATTTGCTACTCTTAATCTTTGTAAAGGTTCAATTCTATTACTGTCTTTAGTATCTGAATTCTAGCAATAACCTTCCAGGATAGTTTCTGCCCCTCAAATTCAATGCTTTTCTTGCACTCCTTTGCTTTTGAAAAGACCAGAGCTTGTTTCATTTGGGTATCTTTGTTGTTTTTTCTATGGTTTGACAATATGCAATGAGCTGTAATTCTCTTCCATTTTGACTACCGATTAGGCAATGATTCCATCACAAAACAGAATGACACTCTCCAGGACTGGTCATCACTATGGATATTACTGTGTAAGGGAAGGGATAAAACGAAACAGAACAGTCATCTTGACTCTGACATGCATTTACCACCAGGACATGAAAGAGTTCAAACTGTATATTTAATACGTGACAGCATTCCTTTGAAAACATGCTTTCAAAGACTTTTATCACCTTTATTTTTCTTCCCGTTTCATCATCTTGAATATATTTTTAGTCACCTTCTAAGATCTCATTTTTCATCAACTTCATGAATAAAACTTAATTGTGGGAATTCCCATCTCTTATCCTTTAGATTGGTGGCCTATGAAGAGTATTTGGTTTTATATTAGGTCTCAAACAGCCTGCAGGGACCCTGACAGTTACCTAGGTACCACACAAATGCTTTTTTGCTTTAACAGTGCAGGAGTGGAGGGGGAATTCCAGATGGTCTTTTGTCATTAGTCATTCAAGGGGAAACGTGTAGATCAACCTGCATTAAATTGTATTACCCACCTACATAAAGGAAACTGCTCATTTAAATAACAGTCTCTTGTTTCTGAGGGGGAGAAAAAGTAACTGCTACTGACACTGGCTAGGCACAAACTTGGTAATCATATAACGAGCACTGTAAACTCAAGCTCTGCAAATCATTTCCAGGCAATGCTTAGAATGGCCACAAGTGATGCCCCACAAAAGTGCTAGGAAGTTTCCCCCTGGCCTGGATAAGCCAGTTACAACATATATAATGTTTAGGTAAGCTGTGGGTTGAGTTTGGCTCCTGCTGCTGCTGCTTTTTTTTTTGGATTGCATGGCATGTAGGATCTTAGTTCTCCAACCAGGGATTGAACCTGTGCCCTCTGCATTAAAAGTGCAGAGTGTTAACCACTAAACCACCAGGAAGTCCCAGGATTAATATTTTATAGCACTCTCATTTTTTCTAGCTCCAAAGTCCAAAAAGGACCCAGAGAACACTGGTGCAAAGAAAGACACATTCAAACCACATGCTCTTTTTTTGGTCTTGAGTTATCTCAGAGGACAGTTTTAGGCAACTAAAACTTGAGTTGTAGTGTAAGCTCCATCATTAATCTCAAAAGCTATTTTTCCACAGTCTAAACTACTTATTAGATTAACCTAAAGGATTTTCCTGGTGGCTCCAATGGTAAAGAGTCTGCCTGCAGTGCAGGAGACCTGGGTTCAGTCCCTGGGTCAGGAAGATCCCCTGGAGAAGGAAATGGCAATCCACTCCAGTCTTCTTGCCTGGAGAATCCTATGGACAGAGGAGTCTGGTGGGTTATAGTCCATGGGATTGAAAAGAGTCGGACACGACTGAGCGACTTTCACTGACTCACTCACTCAAAAGGTATGTAACATTCCAGCAAAATAACTGTCAAAGACATCACCATTTCCATCAACTTTGTGTTTTAAATTACTCAGAGTATCTCATGTATGTCTTTTTTTAAGAAAAGAAGCACAGATTAGATGCAGTTTATTTTTCTTGGAAAGGAATGCTGACCTCTATTCAGAGCCTGTTAATAACATTATTTCTCCTCCTCTGTCTGTACATGCAGAGGAAGGGAAAGGAGGGGTATTGGGGGAAGGGAGTGTTACAAAGACCTTTTGTAGAAGTGTTTTTTGCACCTTCAATTACCTCATGGCAGGTACAATGACCACTCTGTATTCTCTTGAGGACAAAAGTGGCAATTTGTACTTACAAATACATAACGATATCAGTAAAAACGAGGCCATGCTGAAAATCTGCCCTGAGATGTTTAAAGGACACTGAGTTTTGACTCAAATTTACACGAGTCAATGCCAAATGCCAAATTTCAAGCTTCATAAACATTGATCAGGGAATTGGAGCTTCAAAGCCATAAAGCTGAAAGCTTTTGGATCAAGTTAAATTCAACAAAAGCTCTATAAAAATGCATCAATGAAATTTAGTCACCTCATGCAAAAATCAGCAAGGCACAACAAGGATTAGATGAATGAAGAATTCTAATTTCATCAATTCTCTGGACTTCCCTGGAAAATGAGAATGCAGTCACTGTCAAAAGTTGATAACTACATTTTCCATTTGAAAAGGCATGAAGTAATACCTTACATTTATAGAGAACTTAACAGTTTACACATGGTTCCTACATACATTATCATATTTCCTTCTCACTTCAAGGCTTTGGGGTAGGGCAAATATGATTTATCCTCATCTTATACATGGAGGCACTGGGGGCAAGAGGTTTGTCTGAGGTAGCGGTGTTGTGAACTGTATGCTTGTGTCAACCCATAAATTCGTATTTGAAGCCTAATCCCCAGTGGGATGGGTTTTGGAGGTGGGGGCTTTAGGAAGTAATTAGGTAATAAAGGTGGAGCCCTCAGGAAAGAGATTAATGTCCTTATAGGAAGAAACTTGAGAGAGATCTCCCTCCCTGTCTCTCTGTCAGTCATGTGTGAACACAGCAAGAAGGCTGGCTGTCTACAAGCCAGGAAGTGACCTGTACCAGACACAGGATCTTTGGCCCCTTGATCTTAGACTGCTCAGCTCTCAGAACAGTGAGAAATAAATGACTGTTGTCTAAGCTACCAAGTCTGCACTAATTTTTTTTTTTAATAGCAACACAAAGATACAGAGCTAGGAAGTATTGGTATTAGATATGGGGAAAAAAAATCCAATGATCTTTTCTCCTCATTCAAGGCTATGAAGATAAAGACTCTCTCTGTTTAGACATAATAATATTTGACTGTCTTTGGGTGTGAGATGCATGGTGCTGCTGGTCACACTGAATTGCACTTGGGTCTTTGGTATCACATTCACATACCAGGCATTTTCACCCCCTCACTCAATAAATTCAGTTCCTTAATGCTCTTTAATTACACGTTCATAATGAATAATGTATATAACTAGTTGCCTACATACAGTTAATATTAATAAGGATATTCTATACCGAGAGTAAGCATGTGCCATTATTTTAATCTAAGATAGTTTTATTTCCCTATTGGGTAACATGAACTGATGGGTATGATTAATCTTGCAAACTCTTTGACACATGAAAAAGGTATTGTAATAACCTAAATAGGAAAAGAATTTAAAAAAAGAATAGATATATATACATGTATAAATGAATCACATTTCTGTATAGTTGAAACTAACACAATATTGTTAATCAACAATATGCCAATATAAAATAAAAATAAAAAAAAAATAGAGAAAAAAGAAACTTGGTCAGACAAACGAACTCTAAAAATAAAAGAGAAGTTTATTCTTCCATTTAGGACATAATGTGAATCTCATGTCATTTATTTAAAAAACATGATACTTTGGTTATGAAAAATGCCTTCTACACTGAACAAAATCCATGAATGAGTATAATTGGAGAGCATTAAAATCAGTGATTATGGCAGAATAGTGATGTGGAACACAGCAACTGGTCAAGTGGGATCAAGGGGCCACAGAGTCCCTTAGACCCTTAGATGTCCCCTGAAACTTGCTGCTCTTTCCCACATAACAACTTGAGTGATTAAAAAAGGAAGATACTAGTTACAGGAGGATCCTATAGCCTAAAAGCGAACCGATCCTGACTATTTCAGGATGATTTATGTGCTTTTTTTTGTTTCTTTGGTTGGTTCATTGATTTTAATCTACAGCAAAAGAATCATTTTGTTTGTGGATAAATATCATAATCAAGCAACATGAAGTCAGCCATACCACAGTGAATGAGCTTAAATACTAATTGAAGATAATAGATTAGATCTGAAGTAGACACAGGGTTGAAAATGGTTACCTTTGCTATTTTTCCCAAATGACAAAATTTTAGTAAACTGCCAAACTTCCATGAAAAATAAATGAATACTAAACTTGTGATCTGAATGCAGATCTGGAGCCTAATCTAGACCTCTATATAAGTAAAACTTGCAAAACACTGTTACAACTGCTTTGCTACAACATTTATGGTATAGACTCTGATGATGAACAATGTTTAACACTTGCAAAGAATTATAAAATATAAAAACTAAAGTTTGAAAATAGTTTGAATAGGTTAATTGACCTAACCAAATTTTAGTTGCCCTCCTACTAAATGGAATGGAAAGAAAAGGAGTTACATGTGTTCTAGCATCTGTTACAATATGCTAGACACTGTAGAGGTTAATATAATATTGAAGTAGAACCTAATATTTACCTTAAATGGAAGCAAAATGAACAACTCATAGGAAAAGAATCTAAATGATAAAAGATAAACAATATAAATAATATGGACTATATATTGGTTTTATAATCACCAGCTACCATGTTGTTTTGTAGTAATCATATTTGATCCTCAGAACAATCCTATTAGGTAAACAAATAGGGTGAGAAAACTGGGTTTAAGAGAGCCCAGGGAATTTACGAAGGTTCACACAATGGTGAAAAATGGATTAGAATCCAGTTTATCTGATTAAACACTGCTCTTTAATCATCATGTCTCTTGCGTTTAAACTTCAATAGTATACAAAACGGAGAAGGCAATGGCACCCCACTCCAGTACTCTTGCTTGGAAAATCCCATGGACGGAGGAGCCTGGTAGGCTGCATGCAGTCCATGGGGTCGCGAAGAGTCGGACACGACTGCGCGACTTCACTTCCACTTTTCAGTTTCATGCATTGGAGAAGGAAATGGCAACCCACTCTAGTGTTCTTGCCTGGAGAATCCCAGGGACGGGAGAGCCAGGTGGGCTGCCATCTATGGGGTCGCACAGAGTCGGACACGACTGAAGCGACTTAGCAGCAGCAGCAGCATACAAAAAATGACCTGGAGCACTTGTTAAGATGTGATTCCTGGGTACCATACACTGAGATTCAGTATATCTGGGGTGGGGTCTGAGAATCTAAATTTTAACAAGCTCCCCAGGTTACTCTCATGCCACTGCTTTTTTTTTTTTTTAACATACTTTGAGAAATTCTGCCACCCATTAATTGACATAGCTTTCTCTATATTAATATCATATGAGTCTTTTTAAAACAAGTCATACATTTGAGATTGTTTTCCCTTTTCTAAAACTCATAATGCTCACTGTCTCACTGTAATTGAGAAACTTACCAGGAGAACAGAAATTGTGATGTGAAATGATTGTATTGATATTTCCATAATAGATGCATATGTATGAAACAGGGTTAGTCTGATTCAATGAGGTCAGATGACAAGTTTTCTCTGTAGGTTTGAATAAAGGCAGGTATTGATAATAGGGAAGTCTGAGAAGAAGAGGGAAAGGAAAAAGAAAGGTAGAAGGGAGGGAGGGCAGAAAAGAGTGAAATGGGAACACAGTAACAGAGTGAGCTACTTTTGAACATAAATAACATTTCTCTCAAAAGACAAACAGGTTCTGATTAAAATTTCTGTTTTGACAGCCGTGTTTCTTATCTGGTTTTGTTTAGGTCCTTAAATTGATGACAGGGCACACAATCCAATTGGCAGTTGTGATTAAGAGGTCAGGCAGTGAATTCAATACTTAAAAAAAAATCTCTCTCGCTCTCTTTCTAGTCCCCCCTTCAACTGGCACTTTAGTCTCCTAACTTATTCATATCAGCAGGAAGCAGGGGCTGCATACCACCCTCCACACACAAATCTAAGGACAAGCTTCATTATTACCTTTTGCTTCATGGAAATAAATTGAATGACATTTAGATAATCCAAGCATATATATATATAGCTTTTCAGTCTCAATTATTGTTTTCTTTTTCTCCTTCTGAACTATTAATCTAGTATGAAAAGCTTAAAAAATTAAAAGGATTTTTACAAAAGGAATCACTTTTGTCTCCATACAAAAGAACAGCAAAAAAAGGTACTCCCAAGGACAGAGTCTGTTAAAAATCAGATTATTTCCACCATGCTCCCCTATTATTCACCTGTCAGTAAAATATGTCCTCTCACTGTCTCAGTTTGAATGCCTATTTTTATCTGACTGGAGCTATATGGTCACTTTTTGTATTTATTACTAAGTTCTTTAGGTTTCTGCCCCATTCTAGTCTCCCCACCCCAAAGCATGTTTTTCTGTTCTTAAAACTGGGCCACATGCCTCTGAGGAGAAAGTAGTGCATTATTTCATTCCCACCTTTTCTTCTTTTTTGGCATCTCTGAGGCCTGTTATGCCCAGAAGTGCTTCCACTCAAGCTGGACCATCAAATCAATTATCACAACAGTCTGCTTTCTAAATATGAATGGCAATGAATGACAACAGGCCAGGCAAACTTTCAGCTTTGATTTGTCATTGGTAATGCAAATCTTCTTTTTTTTCCCCCTTGTCCCCTCCCCTGCTCCTTTTCTCTCTCTCTCAGTTTCTCCCAGTCAGTCTCTCTCTTCTCCATCTCCCCCCCCTCCTCCGCCTCATGGATGTTTGGGAGGGTCCAGCATTTTGGGCAAATTCTAACCCCTGCTGTCGGCAGCTGCATTGTATCAAATCTTCAAATAAAAGCTTCACCTTTGTGAGTCACAGTCATAAGAGAAAAATGGTACTGGGAGCCATTATTGCTATAAAATCTCTTCCTGCTAACCTCTGAGCCTGATTATTACTACATCTGAAGAAACATGACAATGTTGCATCCTTACTCATTTGGGCTGTTTAAAATTCTTGCTGGCGCCACTGTTTGAAGCTTCAATTGTTTTGTGCTTAACGTTGTTCATTTCATATCAAGTTCCTGGTTATGAGAAATACTTTAATTTTTAAAATGTTATTATATCCTAGCTGTTTAAAAAGATTGAGGATGCCATAAAGAGAGAAACTGGTTTAAGCAAACTATAACTAGCTTTCCTAATGCTCTATGTGATCATAAATCCATCACTTTGGTGAGGAGGTCTATAATTTCTAGTAGACTGCAGGGCTTTAGTTTCTTTTCTGAAACTAGAAGCAATTCTTTTCATTGGCCAATGATTGTATTATAAATATTGCTTTTAAAAATGAGTTCAAAGCAATAACATAACTTGAAAATAACAGGCAAGAGAATTAATTGTGCCAACCACTGTTTAACCAGAAATCTGTGCCAGAGTCTTAGAAGACAGATTGTCTTGATTTAGTCAAACAATGATGAGCTGTGTAAGGCTATGCTTACAATAAGTTAATTGCAGAATTAAGTTGTTGATTCTGTCATAATTAGTCCACTATAATTGAAAAATACTTATCACAACCTATTTTATAACACGCATACAACTGCTCTTTGTGTACTGCAGGTGTAGGATAGGGATACAAGAGTATGAATTATAATTCATATCCTCTAGAAACAATCTAATTGAGAAGATAAGTCACACAGATATTAAAAAAAAAAAACTATAACAAAGGATACTATTTGCTAAGTGCCAAGGGAATTACATAGAAAGCATAAATTATGTAATTGTGGAAAGCAGTCTATTTCAAAACGAAGTGGTGGATCATGCCTTCAGATGAGATCTGAGCTACACAGCATGGAATCATGGATGAGGTTTTCATAGGTAGTGAGTAGGAAAGGTTATTCCAAATGGGCAAGTAAATAGCTTAAAATTGATTTATTCATTGTTCTTTCTTTGAAAAATTATTTTTGAGCTCAAAGATCTTTAGTATCTAACTGTATAAATGGTTAACTAAAAATGGACTAAGAAAACCTGCATAAAGAAGAAAAAAAGGTGTATCAATAAATAGATGAGAACTCTAAGCATAGTCTTTCTGCTTCTTACCCATAGGCTTGTGGGTATGAAATCCTGGGTGAAAAGTGGCTTTCAAGTGACCAGTAATAGCGATAACAAATAGGATACTAGTTCATGCTGATTAGAGTTTTTAGAAGATAGGATAGTTCCTGATCTTCTATGTAGTTCTGAGTCACTCCCCCAAAGATCTTAATATTCAGTTTTTATCTAGATTTATAATGGCATCCTAGGCTAAGGTGGATGCCCTACAATGGTTGCCATCTATGACCAGTCCATTCTGGACCCATCTCTCTTGGGGACTCTTCTTAGACTAGCATCCAAACCTTCTGTGTTAGTTTCCTAGGGCTGTTGCAATGAATTGCCACCAACTGAGTGGCTTAAAACAACAGATGTGTTTTCTCTCCTGGCTCTGGAGGGTAGAAGTATGAAATAAGGCACTGGCCAGGTTGGTTCTTTCTGGGGGCTCTGAGGGAGAATACATTTGAGAACTCTCTCCTAGCTTCTGCTAGATGCCATCCCTTAGCTTGTAACTGCCTCCCTCCACTCTCTTCTTCCATCATCACATGGCATTCTCCCTGGGGATCTCTGTGTCCCTGTGTCTCCACGTGGCCTTCTTATAAGGACAATAGTCATTGGATTTGGGGCTCACACTAATTCAGTACAACCATATCTCAACTTTATTACATCTACAAAGACCCTATTTTCAAATAAGGTCATGTTTACAGGCACTGAGGGGGTCAGGTAGATACATCAATGTATCCTTTTTGGGAGGTGCAATTCAATTCATAACCCTTTCAGAGCCAATTATTGAAGTATTATTCCTCTAAATGAGATTACACCATTCTGTCCCAATGATTCATTCACCACAATTTTTTTTCTTTTAAAACATGCAAGTTCATATGACATCTACACATAATAAATACCCTGACTTTCAGATAAAATGGAATGTGTAATTTCTAAACTAGTTTAGTACTTATTAGAGGTGTCTTTCAAATCTATTCTCTACTTCATATGGCAGGAGATTAGGTAGTGAACTCAAAATTACATTAGGCCCTGTGGGGAGATAAAAAATGATTAAAAAAAAATGGCTCCTGCTCATATAGTTTACAGTCTTGAGGTTTCACTACATAGAATGTTCGCAATGTAAGGGATCATAAAGATCATCTATTCTAAACCACTCATTTTATAGAGGAGGCCTTTGAGGCCCAGTGAGGTTAACTAACCTGCCCAGGGCTCACAAAGTTAGTTGAGGAAATAGAACATGCAAAAGAAACAAATGAAGGGCACAATTTTAAAGAAACCTCACAACGGCTAGTATTTGAGAGGTTAACTAACCTGCCCAGGGCTCACAAAGTTAGTTGAGGAAATAGAACATGCAAAAGAAACAAATGAAGGACGCAATTTTAAAGAAACCTCACAATGGCGAGTATTTGGCTTTCATATATGAGGTATACACTGAATGTTGATGACATGCCACGGAGAGAACTGATCAAAGTTTAGCAGCTGGGCACAGTTCTGAAGCAGATACCAAGGCTCTCCCTTCTCTCCTTAGCCCCATCTCTGAAGCTTCCCAGAAAGAAAAGTGACTCCCTGACCTTTCTTTTCCTGGGGGCACAGGTGTAGGTCAAGTTTCAGTTGTCTGCGGAAGCAACGACTTTCCAGTAGAAAGGTAAGACATGCTTTCATGACTGTGATGTTCTGCCTGGTGTAATTCCCTGATGACTACAAAGTGATTGGGAAGAAATAGCCCCCAAGGAGGGTGGAGGCTGAGAGGAACAACTGAGGAATTACAGATCTACCACAGGTAAGAGAACTATCGGATGTGGTTCACTCTTTCCTGTTTCCAAAGAAAATAAGCAGTATTACTGATTTTGAAGGGGAAAAACAAGGTGCATTGCCTACTTCAGATACAACCAACTGCTGAAATACTTCAAGTCAACATCAGTCAAAGCTCTTCTTCTTTCTCCTTTTACAGAAAAAGTTTGATATTTAAAAAGTGACTACCAGGAATGGAATTAAAAAAAAAATCACGTTTGTTAAAGAACATTGAGGTCCCATGACATTTTTATCACAACCTAACTGAAGATTTAACAAACCAAGAAATAAACTGGGGGAAAAAATTTAAAAATGTAGGAAAGAAGCAAGAATTCCCTTATCTTATTTTTAACCAGCATTAAATCATCAAATGAGCCTACTTTCTCTGAATTAATGGAACTGGCATTTCATCTGACTTGCCTAGTATAGGGAACAAGCTTGCTTCTTACCCATAAAATGTATAGGATAAAAATTAAAGTAGAAAAGCACCACATTCCAAGTTTACTATTTGGGGATGTATTGAAAAATTAACTATGTTTCCACTTATTTATTCAATATTTCATTCAAACTATCCTTTACATAATTACATTTCTTAGAGCTATCTCTATGAATTGAAATTTCAAATTAGGTGATTTCAAGTACACCTATACATGTAGGTGTGAATTAACATAAATTTTAGCATCATCAGCTTGAAAACAGAGCTACAGAGAAACCAAATAATATGTTATCGATTCACAAAATGAATTTACATAATCAGAGATTCAGAGACATAGTAGGATGTCACATTTTCTTTGGGATTTTGAAAAATAATAAAATTTGATAATTACCATCTCCATGAAATGTACAACTGTGGAATAGAATTTCTGACTGTACTAGCAACAGGCATTACAAATCGAATGCTGTAAGTGTATGCATGTCATGATTCTTTGGGGCTAGTTACACAATCGTGATAAAACTAAAAGATGATTTCTCATGGAATGATTTCTCCTTATAAGAAAGTTATGATGCATGATAATTTTGGAAAATTCCACAAATAGGCAACTAACTAGAAGAGTCACTCTTCCGCTTATCACTGACTTATGCCTGGAGAGCTGAGTTTTTGGTCATTTTTTATGTAGCTGAGATAAGGAGTTTTTAGTATTTTTTTCATTAGAAATTTCATGAAGATCTGTAATTGGAAAAGTATCCATTAACTAGGCATTAAATCTAAACTCTATAATAGTCCCTACACTTTACTTCAGTGGTCAAACACACACACAGAAATCATTGCGAGACTTCAATAAGACATTCACAGGAAAATATAATCTCATATGATAGTTGAAGTTGAAATGTAATTTGTAATTATTTAATTTACCTTCTGAACACTATAGAGATGACTCGTTTGCATTAACTTTTTCTTTCTAAAACAATGGATTATTTAATCTGAAGAGGATATATGTTTTCAAAAGTACTACTCATTCAACTAAAATAAATTAATTCTATAGCCCAGGTTTTTTTGAAGTCATATCTCACAGTACAAGTTCTGTACAAAAGCACTTTTTAAGCTCTTAAATACTGGTTGAATTTCAAAATTTTAATCCTCAGACCCAGGAGACATATAACTTAATTAAGATTAGGCAAGATGCAGGCATAGGCTGTACACAATGGTGACAGAGAGGAACTCTAGCTCAGAGTGCTTACACCCTAGCTATTTCATTTCTATCACAAGCCCAAGCTGAATTTTGCCAGTTTATGTAAATCTTTGGCTCAGGAGAGTGGCTGATGTGTAAACTTATACATTCACAATACTAATGTGTTAAACCAATACTCCTCTTGACTCTGTGTGGTAAGTACAGCTACATTTTAACCAAACCAAACACCATAGTAAATTCTGGGTATACAGTTCATGACTTAAACCAAAATCTGAACACGACTTTCTCAATCTTTATGTTAATGTGTTGTGACTCATCTCCAAATAAACTGAAATCAGGAGAAAATATGGACATTTTACACAGAATGAAAGACTTACATGACAGGAAATTTCTCTTAAGTATTGGTATACTGGGTTCTAGCAACACAAAGTAAAGCTGCAACTGAACTCAATTTTACATGTAATATGGTGCACGTAGGTGGATTTCTAATGTCTTCCTGATGACTCATGTACAATGCTTTATTGTTTTAAATGGGTCATGTTGTTCACTTTGAAATACTAATGCTATTTTGTGATCAATTCAGGAAGTCCTACAAATTTTCCCTAAATTACTGAGAGATATAGCTTGACAACTGTATTTACTCCGATAGCACAGTAATTAGAATCTAAAACTTTCAAGAATTCATATCATCTACCTATATAGCTTTGACAATAATCCATTTTCTTGGAAAATAACCAATTGATGGTTTATTCTTAATATGCTTGGAGAAACACATTAATAAGATAACCCATGCCTTTTTTCACTCTTTAATATCTACAGTTGATCTCTATTTCAGATGACTCTAAGTAGCTAAACACGAATAAAAAAGAACATCTTTCTGGCTCATTAAGGCAATTGCTCAAGCTGTCATTAGCATACCTCTCTGAAAATGTAGTACAGGATATGCAGTAGGCCTTGTCTGCTATAGAAGCTAATGGCACAGAGCTACCTTTTGACAGCAGGACTAAATTTACATACTTTACATATTCAGTGAGTAAAGAATAATTTACATTAATCAAATAGGCTATGTTTGGAGGATTCCCCCTCCCCCATTTGAAATATATCTAGGCACATCGTAGGTCTAGTCACCCATGATTGCATACTAAACGAATTAATTGTGCCAAAGCAAAACGGGGTCTTTTCTCCTTCTTTAACCCTGCTCATTTTCTAGAGCACAATTGTAAATTATGTCTCCAAAGAAAAATATCAAGTCAGGTCCCTGAAAAGATGAGATACTTCATCCTCAGACCTGATAGGCTGACTACCTGTCAGATAAGATTGAAGCCAGGATTATGCTTTGAAAAGATGACAAACCACAGATTTTTATCATTAAATCAAATCTGCTGGGTTTATACTCTGTGAACTTTAATGATTTCATATTTAATTAAAAGAACTAGATTAAACTGAAAGTAGAGGGGTGGGGTTCTGGCAAGGAGAATCAGGGAGTTGTTGGGTGGGCATGAGACTTCATTTCACAAATCAAATTTCTCATTTGTAATAAAGCAAGGTTTCCTTACAGTGGAATTTCTAAGAGTCATTGGGCTGCACAATACTGGAGGGCATCTAGTTTATTCCAGGACTATAAACATCTACCCTGTTCTTAAGAATCTCCACAGGAAGAGGTTTTACATGTGTTGAGAATGTTTCCAACTGCTAAGGGCACCATGTCAGTTTACTAAAGATGGAGAAAATAAAAATTGTACTTCAGCAAGTAAAAGACAAGAATGATCTGTGCTCTAAAGGTGGCTTTTATTTATTTTTTTTTAAATTGAAGGTAAGATAACATAATTACCAGCCCTTTCAGAGTATCTTGCTTTCTAATGGAATAGTCATAACATATTGGATTATTTAACAAATAAATAGTCACTGACGATCTTTCCAGCACATGCACGCCCGATATAAGACTTCCCAGGTGGCTCAGTGGTAAAGAACCCACCTGCCAATGCAGGAGACTGAGGTTCAATCCCTGGGTGGGGAAGATGCCCTGGAGAAGGGAATGGCAACCTAATCCAGTATTCTTTCCTGGAGAATCCCATGGACAGAGAAGCCCGGTGGGCTACAGTCCATGGGGTCGCAAAAGCATCAGACATGACTTGGTGACTACAACAACAAAGGGGGAGAAAACAGTGTAAAACATGTCCACTTTTCATAATGGTTGGAGAAACAAAGATACAAATATTAAAGACTGGCTAATAATACAATAAAGGGTTAAAACATGTGGGACAGTCCTTGGGAGTTAAATGAACAGGGGTGTGAGGTAGACACCTGTGATAGCTAGAACAATCGGAACAGGACTCATGTATTAACTAATTGTACCAGGAAGAACTAGTTGGATTAAATAGAGAAAAGAGGGAAAGATATGCGCCTGTGGCTGATTCTTGTTGATGTATGGCAAAAACCACTATCATACTGTAAAGTAATTAGCTTCCAATTAAAATAAATTAATTAATTTAAAAAAAAAGAAAAGAGGGAAAGATAATTCGAAGTGAGGGAAATAATAGAAACCAAGAGAGAAACATGAACCAGCAGGATGCATTTGTGGAAAAGTAAGAGAAAGTCTTATTTAAGCAGTATCAGTTGGAGAAATTCAACCAGTGGATAATTACTGATCATTTGTGCGTTGAGCACTATGCTAACTACTAGAGTTACTGTGAGGTGTGTGTGCTCAGTTGCTCAGCTGTGTCCGATTCTTTGTCACCCCATGGACTGTAGCCGATCAGGCTCCTCTCTCCATGGGATTTTCCAGGCAAGAATACTGGAGTGGGTTACCATTTCTTTCTCCAGGGGATCTTCCTGACGCAGGATCAAACCCACGTCTTCTGCATTCTAGGCAGGGTCTTTACCACTGTGCCACCTAGAAGACACAATTCTTGCCCTCCAATTGTTCACCGTCTCTTTAAATGGACCAATAAGAAGTTACAATACAGAATAGGATATGGGATGGAACACATAAACTCAAGAGGAACGCTATCTGAAAATAACTCTGACAAACTTAAAACTTATGTCAATTCTCAATCCATTCATTTACATTTAAGGTAGAGCTCTGTGATTTAAACCATAAATGGAATCCAAATGCAAAATAAAAATTTCTTTGTGACCCACCAAAGCCTAGTCAGTTAAATGTTCACCCTAAGCTTTCTTTCCTAGAGAAATGGAGACAAAAGAGTCTGAAATGCAGTACTTGGGTACAATCTCAAAAGTGACTGATCCATCTCAGCTTGTTTCCAAGGCAAACCATTCATAATCATGGTAATACAAGTCTACACCCCAATCACTAATGCTGAAGAAGCTGATGTTGTACGGCTCTATGAAGACCTGAAAGACCTTCTAGAAATAACACCAAAAAAAGATGTCGTTTTCATCATAGGGGATTGAAACGCAAAAATAGGAAGTCAAGAGATACCTGGAGTAACAGGCAAGTTTGGCCTTGGAGTACAAAATGAAGCAGGGCAAAGGATAACAGTTTTTCCAAGAGAACACAATGGTCATAGCAAACAACCTCTTCCAACAACACAAGAGGTGACTCTAGATGTGGACATCACCACATTGTCAATACCTAAATCATATTGATTATATTTTTTGCAGCCAAAGATGGAGAAGCTCTATACAGTCAGCAAAAACAAGTCCAAGAGCTGACTGTGGCTCAGATCATCAGCTCCATATTGCAAAATTCAGGCTTAAATTAAAGAAAGTTGGGAAAACCACTAGGTCATTCAGGTATGACCTAAATCAAACCCCTTATGATTATACAGTGGAAGTGAGAAATAGATTCAAGGGACTAGATCTGATAGACTGTCTGAAGAACTATGGACAGAGGTTCAGAACATTGTACAGGAGGCAGTGACCAAAACCATCCCCCAGAAAAAGAAATGCAAAAAGGCAAAATGGCTATCTGAGGAGGCCTTACAAATAGCTGAGAAAGGAAGAGAAGTGAAAGGCAATGGAGAAAGGGAAAGATATGCCCAACTGAATGCAGAGTTCCAGAGAATAGCAAGGAGAGATAAGAAAGCCATCTTAAGTGAACAATGCAAAGAAATAAAGGAAAACAATAGAATGGGAAAGACTAGAGATTTCTTCAAGAAATGAGATATTAAGGGAAATATTTCATGCAAAGACGGGCACAATATAGGACAGAAATGGCAAGGACCTAACAGAAGCAGAGGATATTCAGAAGAGGTGGCAAGAATACAAAGAAGAACTATACAAAAAAGGTGTTAATGATCTAGATTACCATGATGGCTTGATTACTCACCTAGAGCCAGACATCCTGGAGTGTGAAGTCAAGTGGGCCTTAGGAATCATTACTATGAACAAAGCTAGTGGAGGTGATGGAATTGCAGCTGAGCTATTTCAAATCCTAAAAGATGCTGCTGCTAAAGTGCTGTACTCAATATGCCAGCAAATTTGGAAAACTCAGCAGTAGCCACAAGACTGGAAAAAGTTACTTTTCATTCCAACCTCAAAGAAGGGCAATGCCAAAGAATCTTCAAACTACCATACAACTGAGCTCATTTCATATGCTAGCAAGGTAATGCTAAAAATCCTTCAAGCTAGGCTTCAACAATATATAAACCAAAAACTTTCACATGTACAAGGTGGATTTTAAAAAGGCAGAGGAACCAGAGATCAAATTATCAACATTCAGTGAACCACAGAAAAAGCAAGGGAATTCCAAAAAACACATCTACTTCTGCTTTACTGACTATGCTAAAGCTTTGACTGTGTGGATCACAACAGACTATGGAAAATTCTTAAAGAGATGGGAATACCACACCAGCTTATCTGGCTCTTGAGATATCTGTATGCAGGACAAGAAGCAACAGAACTGGACATGGAACAACGGACTGTTTCCAAACTGGGAAAAGAATACATCAAGGCTGTATATTGCCACCCTGCTTAATTAACTTATATGCAAGTACATCATGAGAAATGCTGGGCTGGATGACTCACAAGCTAGAATGAAGATTGCCGGGAGAAATATCAAAACACTCAAATATGCAGATGATATCACTCTAATGGCAGAAAGAGAAGAGGAATGAAAGATCCTCTTGAAAGTGAAAGAGGAAAGTAAAAAAGCTGCCTTAAAACTCAACATTCAAAAAACTAAGATCATGGAATCTGGTCTCATCACTTTATGGCAAATAGAAGGGGAAAAATTAGAAACAGTAATAGATTTTATTTTCTTGGGCTCCAAAATCACTGCAGATCATGACTGTAGCCACCAAATTAAAGATGCTTGCTCCTTGGAAGAAAAGCTATGACAAACCTAGACAGTGTATTAAAAAGCAGAGACATCACTTTGCCAATAGAGGTCCATATTGTAAAGCTATGGTTTTTATAACAGTCATGTATGGGTGTGAGAGTTGGACTATAAAGAAGGCTGAGCACCAAAGAACTGATGTTTTCAAACTGTGGCACTGGAGAATATACTTGAGAATCCCTTGGACTGCAAGGAGCTCAAACCAGTCAATCCTCTTTTTAAAAAAAATTTTATTTATTGTTTTAATATAAATTTATTTATTTTAATTGGAGGCTAATTACTTTACAATATTCTATTGGTTTTGCCATACATCAACATGAATCTGCCACGGGTGTACATGTGTTCCCCATCCTGAACCCCCCTCCCACGTCCCTCCCTGTACCATCCCTCTGGGTCATCCCAGTGCACCAGCCCGAAGCATCCTGTATCATGCATCAAACCTGGACTGGTGATTCATTTCATATATGATACTATACATGTTTCAATGCCATTCTCCCAAATCATCCCACCCTCTCCCTCTCCCATAGAATCCAAAAGACTGTTCTATACCTCTGTGTCTCTTTT